>NC_056732.1:1755099831-1755144568 GCF_019279795.1 Protopterus annectens | reverse complement strand
AGTAGGCAGAAGGAGGCGTGCCCAGTATGCCCTGGCCTTGGCAAAGAGGCAACGCATAGCACATACACTTGGTCAGTAGGAACACTGGGACTGATACCCGCTCTGACTCACTCATATAGTAACAGGGATGCCTAACATGACACAACCTGCTTCCAAACATGTACAGGGAGTGTAGTATGTGCATCCGACAGAGGCAACCCTGCAGCACCATCCGAGGCATGAATGCCATGTGTCAAGTAATGTAACACCATGTACCATATGCACACCTGAGGACCCTGACTAACATCCACCCTCACCCATCACAAACCACAAAAACACAAACCCACATTCATAGGTACCACAAGGGATAGGAACCTAGATGTAATGCTACCCAATACCAGAAGTATAAACAGCAAGATGTGTGCAGTGTAACCACACACAGTATAGAGGATGTAGATATCAGTGCTGTAATAGACAACTGGGTCAAAGCCCACACCAGCACCCTAACACTACCAGGTCACACCTCATACAGGGATGTACATGTGCAAAAACATGGAACAAGCTACAAAACGAGGGTGACTAGCAATAAATGTCATGGATAACCACACACCCATGTTGGTACCACAACAAGAAGCAACATGGATTAGCCATGGTCAAATACCAATTGCTAAAACTGCCTACTACTAAATAGCTTGCTGCAGACCACTGTCCTAATAGCAGGAACTGCACCAGGCCTATGTTCATAGGTTCATAGGTTCATACTAGGCTACCTGCCCTAGGGCATATATAAGCCTAGCCCAGAGTTTTGTGACTTCCGCCACCCCTTCAGTTCTAAGGATAATATGCCCATTATGTTGCTGTGCCTCTGTCAAGCAGTGACACTGAGGTTATCCCTGGGGTATACCTGTGATCTCCCATCCATTGGTCATGATTTCTCTCGAACAAAGCCAGCGAGGTGCCCAGCCTCACATGTACCAGGATGATGTTCCACAGCATAAGGAGTCTCTCGGTGATGAATCTGTCCCTCCAGCACGCCCTATTAATAGCCGTGTTGAGGTATAAGTCTCCTGCCCTTGTAGATCTGATGGAGTTAGAGGTTTTGAGGTGAAGCATGTTCATTAATTCCGGGTTGGACATGGCCTAGTATGTCAGGCACAGGCCACCTCTGAGCAGATGGTAGGCGACTGAATAGAGCTGGGGTTCCTGCAGTCAGGCAGCATAAGACATACATTTGAGACCTTTTATCCTTCTGGTGAGCAATGTTTGGGGCCTGTCCAATTGCTGCAGGTGTCGGGTCAGAAACATTCCGAATGGGGCATTGTACTCAATCATTGGTCTGATGAGTGATGAGTACAGGGAACAATGACCTCCCTTGATCTAGATGTGAATCCCTGCATGATGAGGTGGGCAATGTAGAAGGTCTTCCTAACTACTTTGGCAATGTGAGTGTCAAACGAAAGGTTACTGTCAACCTGGGTGGCCAGATCCCTGATAACCTCTCCTGTGCTTAGAGGAGTAACACCTATATGGGAACTAGGGGTAACCTTGTTCTTCCCAAAGGGTATGACTATGCATTGTTTAGCGTTTAACTTTAGGCCATGGCTCTGGCACCAGTTATCTGTTTCTATGAGACCCGTCTGAAGGATGTCTGTGTCAGATGGGTTGTCAACTATGGTTCCCAGTTAGCAGTCATCTGCAAACTTTGTCAGCCATAATCCTCCTGTGTTTGCTTGTACTTCTGAAAAGTAGATGACGAACAAAAGTGGGCCCAGGACTGAGCCCTGTGGGACACCACCTGTGACAGGCTTGGAGTGTGACATGGCACCAGCAACCTTGACCCTGTGGGTGCTGTCACTTACCAGTTTGTAACCCATCTTGTGAAGTATGGGTCTACATTTAAGCTGGTGAGTTTGTCAATGATACCCGAGTGGGGTATTGTACCGAAAGCCTTTGCCAGGTCAAGGTTGGCTGTGTGGACTGCTTTGCCCTCATCAATGGCCTTGGTGACCATTCTGAAAAAGTCAACCAAGTTTAAAAGGCATGATCGCCCTTGACAAAGCCAAACTGGGTTGGATCCAAAGTCTGCAAGTCCCCTATGTCTTCATTCATGAGTTCCATTATGATCCTCTCCATAGCTTTGCAGACCAGGCTTGTCAAGCTGATATGACGGTAGTGTCCGTGGTCGGTGGAGGCACCACCTTTGTGAAGTGGGACCACCGTTGCCGTACGCCACTCCTTGGGTACGTATCCTGAGGTGAGGCCAAGATTAAACAGCTGCCCTAACTGCGGGTTCAATTCCTCATTGAGTTCGTGGAGCCCACAACCGGGGACACCATCCGGTCCCATGGATGCTGTGTTTCATGCCTTGGATAGAGCAGTTCTCACCTGAGTATTTGAGATGTTTGGGGGGCTACAATCCCCTGGTATAGATATCCCTCCCTTTGGGGGGGAGGGGGGGGAATATGCACTGAACCTGTCAGCCAGTATGTTGCCAATGTCTGTAGGTTCAGTGATCTTTACATTATTATGAACTAATCCTGAGCATATCTGGGAGTCACCTCCCAGGTTTCCAACATAGCTAAAAAAGGCCTCATGATTGTCTTCTGAGTCCTTAGCGAGTTGTCTCTCAAAATGTGCCCTGGATGATTTTATGGGAGATCTCAGTTCTTTACTCATAATGAGCCGGGGTGTCTTCCCTTCTACGGAATTTGCTCTATCTTGTAGTAGCTCCTTCCTTCTGATGTAGAGCATGTTTATGGCTGGGGTCCACCAGACTGCACGCATGCCTTTGGTACAAAGAGTCTTTGTTTTGTGTGGGATTGCCTGATCCATGCAGTCCTGGAGGTGCTGGTAGAAGGCATTTGTAAGTGATTCAGCGGCTTGGGTAATGGTTTCCGCTAGCTTGGGGGGCCTTGAAAGAGACCACACCAGTCTTTAGAAGTGTGAAGTTGGCTTCTGAGAAGTTCTTCACTGTGGTCTTCTTTATCTGGGGTGGGGGCTGGATGTGGACTTCCAGTGAGATTAGTTTATGATTTGATCTCACCAATGATGGGTATACTTCTGGTGTTGAACATTGTGACCCCATGTTCGTGATGATGTGATCTAGTATGTTGTCTCCTCTTGTGGGGATGGTGACTAGTTGTTCCATGGCATTTGAGGTTATGAACTCTAGAAACCTTTGGCCTAGAGTGTTGGGGCTTGATTAGTGATCCCAGTCTATATTGGGATAGTTGAAATCACCCAGTATGATGGTGTTTGGAGATACATTTATCCCATCCAGTGTTTTCAGGAAAGCTGTGTGAGGTTCCTGAGTTTGAGAGGGTGGCCTGTAACCTGCTACAAAGTGCTGAGCAGTCTTGCCTACGGTTAATTGCACCTGGATGGTCTCCGATGCATCGTGTGTTGCCACCAACCTTGAGGTGAGTGTGTCCTTGATGAATATGGACACCCACACTCCTTTCTTGGTGTCATCCGGATTTTGGGGCCGGAATGCATGATATGAGGTAACACCTGATACTGCTGGGGTGCTGTCAGGAGCCTTGAACCAGGTTACAGTCACAGCACAGACATCGATGTTCCCCATACTGAGAAGGGCTTCGAGTGCGTGCATCTTGAGGTTGAGACGTCTGGCATTGAGCAGCATTATCCTTAGTTTATTTCCTTTTTTGTGTCTAGGGTGGTAGGTTTAGAATCTGAGCCTTGCCTAAAAAAGGCACAATGGGGGTTGCAAGAGCCTTAGCCAAATTCCGGAAGCCCAGGGATGACAGGTGCAAGCTGTCCCCTGCGAATCAGCGTGGCTTGTCCAGCATGTCATCCCAGGCAGACAGACATTGGATCCCCTTTGAATGACACCATAGATTAAGCCAATTATTACAGCTGATCATCTTGTCTCTGTATTGTGGCATCATTCTTGGTGAAGGTAGGATACTGCTCAAGGTCAGGGTCATACCTGCCTGGGCTACATAAGCAGAGAGCTCCTCTATGTCTCTTTTCATGTAGTCCAGGGAGGTACACCTCAGGTCGTTCACACCAGCATGGACAATGACTGAGTCATACTTGCACTTGCAGTTGAGTGACCTGAGTGCTTGCATTATGTGGTGGATCCCAGCACCCAATAGGCAGCTTACTGTGACCTTCTCCTTACTCAATCTGGTGAGCGGGACATCAGTGTGTCTGACTATGGAGTCACCTATGACGAGTGTGTCTGGCATTGTGTTTGGCCTTAAGGGCTGTGAATGTTTGGCACACTGACTCTGTGGTCTATGTGTTGCATGTGCTGTGCCCTGTGGAGGCAGTTGTTTGGGTGTCTGCTGTGGTGGCCTCTGCTGGTATGGTAGATCTGTGATCAGAGCCTCCGAGTATGTCTTTGTGTGTTTATGTGTATGATTTGAAGTTGTGATAGTGCTATGTGAGACTGGGTTTGTGGTGTGTGTGTGGTCACCTTCTCCTCCTCTCTGGTCCTGCCAGTCCTATGTTGAGAGAGCTCAGCCTCCAGGTTGGCTATATAGTTGCATCTCTTGCATGCATTTGTGTTTTGTGGGAAAAGGAGAGGGTTGTCTGTGTACATGCGTCAATTGTAACATTGCCTCAATATTCCCAGGTTCACCAGCTGAGCAGGAGAGGACACTAGCAACTGATCCCTTGACATGCTAGAAGGAATAGACAACAAACTGTTGGAAGACAGGAAGATATCAAGCCCCCCAAACCACATTATATCGCTTGACTGACAATACCTACACATACACCATAGTGTCATAGTTTCATAGTTTACTACTAGGCTATCTGCCCTAGTGCATTTATAAGCCTAGCCATAGTGATGTGGCTATTTCCACCCCTTATAGTGGTAATACGTGTACAGAATAGATTCCGAATATTGTGCCTCTCACTTAGTAGTGACACATTATGACCCCCGTACATAATTGAATACCTTGACTGTGCCTCTGTCTAGTAGTGACACAGGGAGGACCCCTGGGGTAAAACTACAATCCCACATCCAGTTGTCCAGACTTCTCTTGAAGAGAGTCAGTGAGGGACTCTGTCTAACATGAACTGGGATACTCTGATAGAGTGTGAGATGCCTGTGAGTTATGACTCTGTCCCCCAGCATGTCCTATACATGTATGTGCTGAGGTTCAAATCTTCAGCTCCCATGGTTCTGGTGGATTTGGATTGCTTGCAGTGGAGCATGTCCACCCCATCCTGATTGGACATGGTCGTGTATGTCAGGCATAGGTCACCTGTAAGTATGCGGTATGCCACTCAATAAAGCTGGATTTCCTTTAGTCTGGAAGCATATGACATGTGTTGTAGATACCTGATCTCCTTGGTAAGGTACTTTTGGGGTCTCTCCAGCTGTTGCAAGTGCTGGGTGAGGTACATACCAAATGGGGCTTTGTATTCAATCATGGGCCTGATAAGGGAGAAGTATAGTGGTACAATGACCTCCTGTGATCTGGATGGAAAACCCTTCATGATAAGGTGGGCAAGATAGAAAGTCTTTCAAACCACTTTGGCAACATGGGTGTCAAATGAGATGTCACTATCTACATGTGTCCGCAGGTGTCTGATTTGTATTCTGTGCTCAGTGGGTTGCTGTCTATGTATTGATTTGTGTGTACTTTGTTCCTCCCAAAGGGGATGACCACACATCAGTTGCAGTCAGTTTCAGGCCATGATTCCGGCACCAGCTATCTGTCTTTGTGACGGCATTCTGTAGGATGTGTGTGCTGGCTGATGTATTCACGTATGGTGCCTAGGTTGCAGTCATCTGCAAACTTTGTCAGCCACAACCCTCCTATGTTTGCTTTCACATCTGAAAAGTAAATGCCAAATAAGACGGGTCCCAGGACAGATCTTTGTGGGACACCACGTGTGACTGGCTTTGAATATGACAAGGCACCTGCAATGTCGACTTCATGGGTTCTGTTTCCTAGCCATTTTGCAAACTATCCTGTGACATATGATTTGATATTTCAGCTGTTGAGCTTGTCTATGATGCCTGAGTGGGGTATTGTGTCAAAGGCCCTAGCCAAGTGCAGGTAGGCTGTGTGGACCGCATAGCCCTCATCAATGACCCTACTGACAGTATCAAAATAGTCAACTATGTGCAAAATGCAGGATCTGCCCTGTACAAAGCTGAACTGGGTGGGATCAAGGGTCTGTAGGTCACCAATGTCTCTGTTTAAGAGCTCCATAATGACTCTTTCCATAGCTTTGCAGACAAGGCTGGTTAAGCTTGTGTGGTGGTAGTACCCAGGGTCTGTGGAGGCATCTCCTTTGTGGAGTGGGACCACTGTTGCTGTACGCCAGTGTTCAGGTACATATCCTGTAGCAAGGCTAAGGTTAAATAGCATTTGTTTAGCTCCTTCTGGAGTTCACATAGCATGCAACTGGGGATACCATCAGGTCCCACTGATGCTGTGTTCTTGTCTTTGCTGAGTGCGGCTCTCACATGGACATCTGAGATGACAGTGAGGTTACATTCATCTGTGAGAACTATCTTCTGTTGGGGGTGAGGGAGGGGGAAAATTGCACTGAACCTGTCTGCCAGAATGTTGCCAATATCTGTCAGGTCACTGAAATATATGTTGTTGTGTACCAACTCAGAGCATATCTGAGGGTTCCCACCCAGGTGTCTGACATAACTGAAGAAGGCAGTGTGGTTATCTCTATCGTCTTTGGTGTTTATGTCTCAAAGTTGACCTTGGATGTCTTTATGAGAGAATGTAGCTTTTTACTAGTGCTTCTCACAGCCGCCTTCCCTTTAGGGGATGTAGCTCTGTCTTGCATTAGTATTCTTCATCTGTTATACAGTTTGTTTATGGCTGGGGTCCACCAGACAGGCCACATTCTCTTGGTGAAGAGGGTCTTGGTTTTATTTGTGATTGCATGGTCCATGCTTTCTCGGAGATGTCCGTAGAAAGTGTCTGTGAAGGAGTCACCATTGTGTGTTGTGGTTTCCACTGGCCCAGTGGGCTTAACGGATACCATCTCAGTCCAAAGAAGTGTGAAGTCAGCTTTTGAGGTATATGTCACTATACTCTTTGTATTATACTAGCACTGACACAAGTGTAGACAATTTCCCAGAATCCATCAAACAAAACGGACATGCAAAATGTAACACTTCCACAAGAGGGGTAAGCATACTGGATGTGATAATCAGAAATATGTGTACTGGATGTCAAGATGAGAAGTGTATCCCTCACTGGTAAGACCAGACCATAGAGTAATCACACTGTAGTTACACATCACGACCCCAGTCCCTGGCCAGACTACCACAGTGAAACACATGTATAAAGCATAGCTTGCACCCCTACAAACCAATGTGGAATCCATGAAAAGCCCTGTGCAGGTCCAGAATATAGGACACACTGCAGAACATGTTATACAGGCATACCAGGAACACAACCAAGAGTGCTTGGAGTCTGCAATCACAAGCAACAAGACACAATGCCATACACCCAGGCATCTGGCATGCTGGACACCATAAATTACTAAACCATCGAAGAGAATGAGGAAGCTACCACATGATAGATCTAACATGAAAAGTGAAGTAATCAGTGATCACTAGTATGGCAATAAAATGTGTCCACACATACAATCCACTAAGGCCAGGCAAAACAAGTAGAATCTGTGAATCCAGTGGCAATGTGACACCTGTCCCAAGTACACACACAACAACAACTCACCCCAATAAATACAAATGTATGTGATAGACGCAACCAGGTAGCCAAACCGGGGCCTGAGCACCCCGAAATCAGTACTGTCAAAACTAGTCAGGAGGACAAGGTAACCACATACACCACAAACCCAGTCCCACATAGACCTACAACGACTGTAAACCAAACACATAAACACAAAAACATTCCCAGAGGCCCTAATTACAGACACACAACACCAACACAAGCCTCCAAAGCAGATACCCAATAAAACAAACTCCAGACATAGCACATGTAACACATAGTACACAAAGCTGGTGTGCCAAACAGTCACAGGACAGAAGGAGAAACAACATGCCTGATACAGTTGTAATAGGTGATTCCATAGTGAGACATGCTGCTGTCCCAGGGATGGCTTGCACCTGTTACCCATGAGCGTCTGGATATTGCCTAAGGCTTTTGCAAACTACAGAGATCCTCCCATAGGCAAGGCCGAAAAGAGCAACCCACCACCATAGAAAACAGAACTGGAAAGAAACAGAAGGGTAATGCTGATCAATGCCAGATGTGTAAACCTCAATATGCATGCTCCTGAGGCCCTCCTCAGTATGGAGAACATTGATGTCTGTCCACTGATACACACCTGCTGCAAGCCTCATGACAGCACACCAGCACTACCAGGTAATACCACATATCCTGTGTTATGGCCACAAAACCTGTAACAAAACATAAAAGGAGGGTGAGTATCCATATTCAGCACAGACAGCCATACGTCCAGTTAACTGACAATGCCTATGTCATTGCAGTCCACTCATGTGCAACTACCTGTACGCAAGACTGCTGTACAGTCTGTAGCATGCTACAGACCACACTCTCACACACAGGAACCCCACCACACTGTCCTGAAGACAGTGGACAGGATGAATGTACCACCAAATACAAAACAAGGTACACACAAATTACCACATAGGTGGTAAACCATTATGTGTGGAAGGAGTAATCAGGAACCTAGTGACACAAGTGGACAGTCACCTGTCATGTGACAGCCACATCGCCAATTTGTCTAGGAAGACTGTCTATATTGGACACTGTATCATGAAAGGATTCACATCTACGTCAACAAAAGTCATTGTGCCCCTATACTGTTCCCCTATCAGACCATATTGTAATACAATGCCTCATTTGGGATGTACATTACCTGGCACCTGCAGCAGTTAGAAAGACCTCAAAGGTACCTCAGCAAGAGTCAGAAAGGGTCTCAACTATATCTCATATGCCGCCTGGCTGTAGACACCACAGCCGAATGCAGTCACATACTGCCAACACAGAGGCATTGTATGTCTGTTGTACAAGTCCATGTCCAACACAGAAGTAATGGACATGCTCCACCCCAGAAAACTCAAAGCCATCAGAGCTGTGTGAGTCAGAGATGTCAACCTTAACACATAATCAAATAGGATGTGCTGGAGGGACAGATACCTAACCCTGAGTCTCTCCACACCCTGGAACAGAATACCACTACATGTTAGGCAGAGCCCCTCACTGACACTCTTCAACAGGAAGTTAGCAAAATTGATGGATAATTGTAGATGTACACTGGGGGTCTTTACTGTGTCATGTCCAGACAGAGGCACAGCTAAGTAAATCATAAGTGGCCATAATATTCACATAGCAAGGGGTGGCAAAAGCCACACGCACTGTGGCTAGGCTTACAAATGCCCTAGGGTGGATAGCCTAGTATGAACCTATGAACCTACTATGATACAAATTGTACGGAACACTAAGGATAACTCCAAGGCTGCTGCAACTGATGGTAGTAAGCGTGTTGTGAATTCCTGGATATGCTCTGGATCACACAAATATTACAAACAACATACCAAACACACACACGTATTGCCAACATACATCCTGACAGGTGCAGTGCAAACCCCCCCCCTCATAATGCCAAATATCTTTCCCAGCAGATCGCTGCCTCCCTGACATTATGTCAGCCTTACCACAGGATATGTACCCAAAGAGCAGTGTACAACAACAGTGGGTGTTCTCAAGAAAGGTGTCGCCTGAATGGATACTAAAAACAACCACCACAGATTCCTGAGAAGCTTGGTCTGCACAGCTATGGTAAGGATCAGCATGTACCGCAGACATAACGATATTGGGGATCTATTGACACCCGACCCTAGCCAGTGTGGGTTTATGAAGTGCAGACCCCGCCCCTAAACATGTGTGACTCAGTTGAAACAGTGATTGAGGTCACTGATGAGGGCAATGTGGTCCACACAGTGTAGCCGGACCTTGCAAAGCCTTCCATACAATACCCTATGTGTTCAATATAGATATGCTCACCAGCTTAAATATACACCCCAATGTCACTAGAGGGGTTGCAAACCAGACCAACGACAGAACTGACATGGCCAGACATGCTGTAGCCATGTCAGACTACAAACCACATATAACAGGTATCCCACAAAGCTTGGTCCTGGGACCTTTCCCGTCCGGTATATATGCCCCATAGGTACAGGCAAACATGTAAGGACTGTGCCTGAACATGTTTGCAGAGGACTACAAACTGCCTAACATATCTGACACTCCAGCTGACACAAGCATCCCACAAAAGGGCCACATAGAAACAGACAAGCGGTGCCATAGCCATGTCAGCATGTGAAATGGAGACAACTGTATAGTCAACCTCTGTGGATATACAGTAAGTGACCACCACTTACCACATAGGTGTTAACCCATTACATACATCACATGTAATGACGGACCTGGGTACACAAGGGGATAGATATCCTGCATAGGACAAACATGTGGCTGTAGTGTTAACAGAAACAATCCATATACCAACCTAATCATGAAGGTTATGACATCTAGATAAGGGGAGGTCATTGTGGTTCTGCAGTTGTCCTTCATCAGCATTACAAATGACCACAACAGCCCCTGTGGGGTGTACCTCAGCAGACACCTCCATCAACTGTAAAGTCCACAACAGTACCTCACCAGGAGTATCAAAGAGCTTGAACACATGTAATGTGTTGCCTGA
Organism: Protopterus annectens; assembly: GCF_019279795.1. Lineage (NCBI taxonomy): Eukaryota > Metazoa > Chordata > Ceratodontiformes > Protopteridae > Protopterus > Protopterus annectens. Next base: position 1,755,133,888 of record NC_056732.1, on the reverse strand, counting down.
TTAAACAGAGTGCAACTCCACACACTGCCATGCTGGCCACCCAGACGCAAGCTGTGCCTGATGTAGAAAGCCATGTCGCTGGAATCAATGAACATGCTGCACCTTGTAAAATCTGAATGGCAGTGAGCTATGCACATGAGGGACCTGAACCCCAGCACTGACATACATAGGACAAGCTGTACTGCATTATCCATAACACAGAAGCCACCCCCACGCATGAGTAAACTACCAGTACAGGTTATCCATAGAGTCACTCATTGATTCTCCTCAACAGGAATCTTAATGAGTGGATGGGAGACGGTAGGTTTACCCTGGGTATTAATGTTATGTCACAGGTAGACAGAGGCACAGTATACTACACAAGACATATGTCATGGCAAACTACACTTACAATGTGTCGAAGGACAAACACACTCTCAGACTAGCATTAGAAATGGCTTAGGGCACATTGGTAGTGTTTGCCAATGTACACCTATGTTGTGGAATACACTACTGATGTTGGATGAGGCTGTTGTAAGTAGTTCATATCCAAACATAATGCAACATGGTCAGATAGGTTCATAGGTTTATACTAGGCTATCTGCCCTAAGGCAGTTATAAGCCCAGCCCAGAGTTTTGTGGCGTACGCCACCCCTTATATGGAAACAATACTGTGCCCATTAGTTTGTCATGCCTCTGTCCAGCAGTGGCACAGAGACGGTCCCCGGGGTAAACCTATGATCTCCCATCCACAGGTAAAGATTCCCCTTGAACAGAGCCAGTGAGGTGCTCTGCCTCACATGGACCGGGACTGTATTCCACAGCATAGGGAGTCTCTGAGTGATAAATCTATCCCTCCAATATGTCCTACTTATATCCCTGCTAAGGTTTAAGTCACTTGCCCTAGTGGTTCTGGTGGATTTGGCGATTTTGAGGTGGAGCATGTCCATTACTTCCTGGTTGGACATGGCCTTGCATGTCAGGCACATGTCACCTTTGAGCAGACGGTATGTGACTGAATAGAGCTGGAGTGTCTTCAATCTGGCAGCATATGACAGATGTTGGAGACCCTTTATCCTTTTGGTGGGGGACTTTTGGGGTCTCTCCAATTGCTGCAGATGTCAGGTGAGATACATCCAGAATGGGGCATTGTACTCGATCATTGGTCTGATAAGTGAAGAGTACAGGGGAACAATGACCCCACTAGATCTGGATGTGAATCCCTTCCTGATCAGGTGGGCAATGTAGAAGGTCTTTCTAGCCATGTTAGCAATGTGTGTGTCAGGAGAAAGGCCACTGTCAACCTGGGTCCCCAGGTCCATGATAACCTCCTCTGTGCTTACAGGATTGCCACCTATATGGTAGCTTGGGGTTACCTTGCTTTTCCCGCAGGGTATGACTATACATGTTTTGGCATTTAACGTCAGGCCATGGCTCTGGCACCAGCTATCAGTGTCCGTGAGTCCCTTCTGAAGGATATCTGTGTCTGATGCACTGTCCACTATGGCGCCCAGTTTGCAGTCATCTGCAAACCTTGTCAGCCAAAGTCCTTCCATGTTGGCCTGTACCTCTGAGAAGTAGATGACGAACAATAGGGGGCTAAGGACTGAGCCCTGTGGGACACCACTTGTGACCAGCTTGGAGTCTGACATAGCGCCAGCAACTCTAACCCTGTGGGTCCTGTCCTTAAGCCAGTTTGCAACCCATCTTGTGACATATGGATTTACATTTAGGTTGGTAGGTCCTTCTACAATACCCAAGTGGGGTATTGTGTCGAAAGCCTTTGCAAGGTCAAGGTAGGCTGTATGGACTGCCCTTCCCTCAGCAATGGCCTTAGTGACTATTTGAAGAAGTCGACCAAGTTCAAAAGGCATGATCTGCCCTTGACCAAGCCAAACTGGGACAGGTCCAATGTCTGCATGTCCCCTATATCTTTGTTTATGAGCTCCATTATGATCCTCTCCATAGCTTTGCAGACTAGACTTGTTAAGCTTATGGGGTGGTAATTACCAGGGTCCGTAGAGGCACCGCCTTTGTGCAGATGTGCACAACTGGACCCTAACCAGGCTGTTGTGCACACTATGGAAATGTAAAGCAGTGATAGGACTAAAGCCCAGGATACTGACCACCACAGTGAAAGTACTGAACCACTACACTATACAGTACTACAGTGTTAGGTCAGTATGAACGGATGTTGACAATTGTGTGCAAAGTATCCCATGCAAAACCTGCAGGCACAGTATAATCCCTGTTGTGTTCACACAAAAAGCATTTGGACAGTAACTACACAACATGGCACAGAACACACAACCATAAACAGGAGATATTTGTTGAAGGTCACACTCATCCACAAATGTGATGGGCTGCAGAGTTCAACATATGGAAAGCTCACACTGGGCATGCTCACACACTTAGTCCAAATGTTCCTCTTAGCAACTGTGAAAACACACCAGAGGATGCTCATTCCCCTTTCTAGACACTGATCATGTCAGCACCCTATAAGTATATCAGGAGAAAAGGAATCTCCCAGTAATCCGAATAGCGCTCTGCTAATGCGTCCGTCTCTAGTGTCATAACATAGTTAGGTAGGGGTTTGAATGTGGCAAGTGTGTGTGAAGGGGGGCAAGTGTGTGTTAAGTGTGTATGAAAGGAACATCCCTTTTGGCAACTGTGAAAACACACCACAGGATGCTCATTCCCCTTTCTAAACACCGATGATGTCAGCACCCTATAAGTATATCAGGGGAAAAGAAATCTCCCAGTAATGCGAATAGCGTGCTCCACTAATGCGTCTGTCTCTAGTGTCATAACATAGTTAGGTAGGGGTTTGAATGTGGCAAGTGTGTGCGTAAGTGTGTATGAAAGGAACATCCTTTTTGGCAACTGTGAAACACACCACAGGATGCCCATTCCCCTTTCTAAACACCAATGATGTCAGCACCCTGTAAGTATATCAGGGGAAAAGAAATCTCCCAGTACTGGGAATAGCGCGCTCCGCTAGTGCGTCCATCTCTAGTGTCATAACATAGCTAGGTAGGGGTTTGAATCCAACAAGTGGTGAGTGTGTGTGAAGGGGGTAAGTGTGTATGAAAGGAACATCCCTTTTGGCAAATGTGACAACACACCACAGGATGCTCATTCCCCTTTCTAAACACTGATGATGTCAGCACCCTATAAGTATATCAGGGGAAAAGAAATCTCCCACTAATGCAAATAGCGCGCTCTGCTAATGCATCTGTATCTAGTGTCATAACATAATTAGGTAGGGGTTTGAATCCGGCGAGTGTGTGTGAAGGGGGGTAAGTGTGTATGAAAGGAACATCCATTTTGGCAAATGTGACAACACACCACAGGATGCTCATTCCCCTTTCTAAACACTGATGATGTCAGCACCCTATAAGTATGTCAGGGGAAAAGAAATCTCCCAGTAATGTGAATAGCATGTTCTGCTAATGCATCTGTCTCTAGTGTCATAACATAGTTAGGTAGGGGTTTGAATCCAGCAAGTGTGTGTGGTAAGTGTGTATGAAAGAAATATCCCTTTTGGCAACTGGGAAAACACACTACAGGATGCACATACCCCTTTCTAAATGATATCACAATTATTTATGGCTTTTGATTACAGACATGCCACGTGTGTTTTGCCCACACAGAATGCCCATGTGTGCGGGTTGTCTCTCACAATAATGCATGACATTGATTAAACCATTTATGGCAATGCACACATGATGTATGTGTGTGCCAAATACACATATGTACCTGTGACCTTCAATAGTTACCATGTGTGATGCCTGCCACATGTGAATACATGGTATTTGCACAGGGTAACATTATGACTGTGGTCTTCTGTGCAGGTGCTGCATGTGGGATGTGTATATACAGTGTGAGATGTAGATGCTAACAGCCTAGTAGTGAGGGATACACACCTGGTCTGGGGCATATAGTCTACCTGTTGTTGATGAACAGGTGCTGCATGTTTTCACCTGTTGTGGGAGTGGTAAGACGTTGTTCCATAGCAATCCAGTGACTGAATGCTAAGAACTGTTCAGCTAGGGTGTTGTAGCTACAGCAATTTATTAGCATTCAGTAATATGTCAGAATCCCTGGTGAGGGTCTAATGCCAACCAAGGTCAGGGTTCTACCAGCCTGTGTCACTTGCTCAGTGATCCCTTCCATGTTCCCTATCATGTATCCCAGTGAGGGACATCCCACATCAGCTGTGGTGGCATGGACAATGACTGAGTCATATGTGTCCATGCATCTGACTGACCTGTATGCTTGTGTTATGTGGTGGACCATAGTGCCCCATGAGCATATCACTGTGACCTCCACCTTGTCCAGCCTGGTGAGCATGTCCTCACTGTACTGGACAATAAAAGTACCTAATACAACTGCAGCAGTGGTGTTGTATAGCTGTACAGACTGTGCTTGTTTGGCACACAGGATTTGTGTGCTATGTGTTATGCGTGCTGTGTGCAGGCCTAATGTATGCCTGTGTGCCAGCTGCAGAGGTGTCTGCCAGTCATGCAGGATGCTATCCTTAGGCTCCACGAATGGCCCGGTGTGTTTCCATGCTTGTATTGCTGTCAGTGTAGGTCCACATCAGACTGGTATTGCAGTCACTGTAGTATTTCATGCCACCTGACAGGTTATGCCAGTACTGGGTTCAGAGTGCTTAGTCCACAGTTTGGCCATGTGTTTCCATCTCATACATGTGTTGTACATCCATGGGTAGGGGATAGGGTTGACTGTGTACATGTGGCAGCTGTGACATTACTACATGACTCACATATTCCACAACTGTACCATAGAGGTGACTGACAACTGACCTTTGCACATGCTACCATAGTATTGAGATTGCATTGGTGATTAACAGCACATAGGGCCAATGGTGAACAAGATACATAGGTCCATAGGTTCATACAAGGATATCTGCCCAGGGCATTTATACACCTAGCCAGAATGTGTGTGGCTTTCACCATGCATTGTAAATCTATCTTGCTATGCCCTTTTCCAAGGTTAGTATACTGTGCCTCTGTCTAACAGTGACACATAAGTGATACCCAGGGTAACCCTACAATGTCACATCCAGTCATTAATATCACTCTTGAAGATAGTCACTGAGTGACTCTGCCTAACCTCTATTGGGATAATATTCCAGAGTGAAGGGAGCCTCTGAGTTATGAATGCGCCCCTCCAGCATGTCCTATGTATATCACTCCTGAGGTTCAAGTCTTTCCAGCGTGTATCCTCATGGGATCTGGATATTCTGAGGTGCAGCATGGCCATTAAGTCAGGGTTTGACATGGCTTTATATGTCAGGCACAGATTGCCTATGAAGAGGCAGTATGCCACTGAGTAGAGCTGCTGTTTCTTTAACCAGTCAGTATGTGGCATCTGTTTGAGCCCTTTGATCCTCTTGTCGAGGTACGTATGTAGTCTTTCCAGTTGCTGCAGGTGTCTGGTAAGGTGCATGCCGACAGGATCATTATAGTCAATTATGGGCATGATGAGGGATGAGTAAAGAGGCACAATGTCCTCCCCTGATCTACATGTGAATCCCATCATGATGATGTGGCCCATATAAAATGTTTTCCTAACCACTTTGTCCATGTTGTTGTCAAATGGTAGAATGCTATCAACCTGTGTACCCCAAGGTCCATAATTCCTTTGTCTGCACTTAATGGATTAACACTAATGTGGTACTTTGTGGTCACTTTGTGTTTGACAAAGGGGATGACTATACGCTTTTTGGCATTCAACTTGAGGCCATAGCTGTGGCACAAGTCGTGTGTTTGCAAGAGGCCCTTTTGGAGGATGCGTGTGTTAGCTGGAGAGTTGATTATGACGTCCGGTTTGCAGTCATCTGCGACTTGCTCAGCCACAGTACTTCCATGTTGGCCTGTACCTCTGATAAATATATAATGAACATGACAGCTCCCAGGGCTGAGCCTTGTGGGACACCACTTGTAACTGGTTTGAGGCTGACATGGCTCCAGCAATTCTAACCATGTGTGTTCTGCCCTTGAGCTACTGTGCAATATCCATAGTGACATAGGGGTTAATATGTACACTGGTGAGCTTCCCTAGAATGCACAAGTGGAGTATTGTATCAAAGGCTTATGCAAGGTCCAGGTAGGCTGTGTAGACCACCTTCCCCTTGACAGTGGCCTTGGTGACTGTTTCAAAGAAATCAAACAGGTTTGAGAGGCAGGATCTGCCATTAACAAAGCCAAACTGTGTATGGTGACATGTTTGTAGGTCCCCAATATCTATATGTGAGATTCATGATGATCCTTGCCATAGCTTTGCAGACCAAGCTATTCAGACATATGGGGCGAATAGTGTCCAGGATCCGTTAAGGCACCACCTGAATGTAGAGGGACCACTGTTGCTGTACGCCACTCTTTGGCCACATATCATGTAGTAAGGCTGGGATTGAACAGTAGTGTTATGTCTGGGTGTAGCTCTTCTTGTGGTTCATGTAGGACACAGCCTGGGACACTGTCTGGTCCCATTGATGCAGTGTTTATTGCTTTGGAGAGGGCAGCTCTTACCTGAGCATCTGTGATGTCAGGGGGGGGCAGCACTCTGCTGGGAGACATATTTGCCCTTTTGGTGTGGTGGGGGGGAGAAGGTAGCAGTGAGCCTGTCCACTAGGATGATGGCAATGTCTGTGTGTTTTGTATTTCGTGTGACATCTTGGATTACCTCTGAGCATATCTGGGTATTACCACCCAGGTTCCTAACATAACTACAGAAAGCCTTGTGATTATCCTCAGTGGCTTGTGGAATCTTCTCTCAAAGATGGCCTTAGACAATCTTATGAGTGCCTGTAGTTGTCTTCTAATACTCATCAGTGATGCCTTCACATTTTGGGAGTTTGTTGTATCATGTAGTGGCTTCATCCTTCTATTGTATAGTTTGTTTATGGCTGGTGTCCAGCACACAGGACGTCTGCCTTTGGAGGATTGGGTCTAGCTTTCATATGTGATTGCATGATCCATGCATTCCTGAATGTGTCCATAGAATGTCTTTATACAGGTATCTGCAGTCTGGTCCATATTTTCAACAGGCCTGGGGGCTTTGAAGGTTTCCACATCATTTATGAGGGGTGTGAACATGCTTGACATGAGCTGTTGACTGACGTCCCACCCTCCAGACTGAGCAAGGGGAGGGTCACATTTAGCTACCTGTCAGGTGATAGAATGTGCCACATAACACAGGCACACAGGTCACTCCACAGCAAATACAAGTATGAGGCAGTCATTGTCCATGCTGGTGTGAACAACCTGAGACGTACCTCCCTGGAACACATGGAAAGAGACACAGAGGAGCTCTTACAGCACCCTCTCAAACTCAGGACTCCCACACAGCCTTCATGCTCACACAGGAGAGTATAGATTTCTCTGCAAACACCATCATACTGGGTGACGTCAGCTACCCAAACATAGACTGTGAACATTACTCAAGCCACAATACCCAAGCTCTAGGGTTCCCATAGTTCAGACACTCTTTAGCTATGGAACAGGTAATCAACTTTCCCACAAGAGGGGCAGATATACTAGACCTGGTCATCACAAACATGAGCACAAAATGCTCACCACTTGAAGTATATCCCTCATTGCTGCAATCGAACCATATACTAATCACACTGGAGTACTGGATCCCCCACATATGCAAACCTCAAACACATCGATGTGTGTGTGGGAAATGCCCCTATTAGCAACTGTGACAGTACACTACAGGATGCAGATTCCCCTTTTGAAACACTGATGATGTCAGCACTCTATAACTATATTACCTGAATTAAAGTTCTCCAATAATTCGTATAGCGCGCTCTGCTGATGCGTCTTTCTCCAGTGTCATAACATAGTTAGGTAGGGGTTTGAATCCTGCAAAGGGAATGTATGTGTGTTAGTATGAGTGGGGTTTGTGTGTGTGCATAATGCTGTGAGAAAAAAGTGCCTTTGGCCAACTGGGAGAACATACTACAGAGCGCACATCCCTCTTCCTAAACACAGATGATGTCAGCACCCTCTAAATACAGCATTAGAAAGAATTTCTCCTACTAATGCAAGTAGCACACTCTGCTGATGTGTCTGCCTCTAGTGTCATAAGACAGTTAGGTAGGGGTTTGAATCTTGCAAATGGAAAGTATATGTTTTACTGTGGGTGGGGTTAGTGTGTGTGCACAATGGTGGGGGTGGGATGTGGCTTTTGCCAACTGGGGCTATGCACTGCAGGGTGCACATGTCCCTTAACAAACAGTGATGTTGACAGCACCCTATACAAACAAAACAACAACAGAGAAGGTGTTGGTACCAATAACGCATGTAAGGTAACACTTCTTCAAGTAATGTCCACAAAACGAAGTAGGATAAACGAACAATCCTTTTACTCTATACAAACAACATGACAACAGACAACTGCCAGTACTCAGTATAGTGTTGCATGCTACTGTAACATGCACATGTACCAGAATATACCTAGATAGTGTTTTGAAGCCTGAATGTGGCAAGTGTGTGGATGTGGGATGTTTCTGTGTGTGCATTTCTGTATGGAAAACATGTTTGATGTGGCAATCAGGGTACCACAGTACCTGATGCACATTACACTTTTAAACTGATGAGGTTGCCTGAACCCTGTGAGTACAGGTAGAGAGGAGGAGATCGGTAGTAATCCACATAGTGCACTTTTCAAATGTGTACCTGTCATGTATCTACAACTACTCATGTAGGGTAATAAATAATGGGAATGGCAGGTGGGCGTGTGCATGTGTGGGGGTAGCAGGGTGTGTGTAAATGCATGTGTGACAGAATGGATACATATAGCTGAATCTACATAACAGCACATGATGCGCATTCCCATAGTCAATGGTAGCATGTAATGGTGTGCAGCTGGTACACTTTGGTAAGTAGTATGGGTGCAGATAACAATTAAGGACATTCATACAGTTACTGCAGCAGGACTGCTGGGATATACACACAATCATAGTGGAACAGTGAACAGTTACCAACATGTTACTACTTATACACATCTATGTAGTCACCCTGTGCATCAGCAACGTGTTTACCTTTTCCTGCACCAATGTTGTAGTATGCAGGAGGTGGCACAGTGTCATCATATGCACAGGGTGTGGGTTAGGTATGCCCAAGCCAGCCACTGGTAACACCAATTGACATGTGTGTGTATGTGTGTTTGTGAGGGGCAGCAGTACAAGGTGGACCGGTGTTGGTGCAGTGTGTGTGTGTGTGTATGTGTTTGCCCTAGGTGTTAAGTTTCTGCATGTGTGTAAGCACGCACACAGTCCCACATAATGGCTGCCATGTACAGGGTTTTGTGGACAGCCACAGACTGCACCTGTTAGGTCATCCAGATCAGTGTCTGTGGGCACAGACACGGTACCTGTGCCTGGCAGGGGTGCTATGGACCATATCCAGTACTAACCCAAACTGGGTACTGTCAACGGAAGCGGGGGGGTGTTGACTGGACACAGTTCCCTGTTGGGACTGTCCAGAGCCACGTGCTCGTGGTCTCCTGGGGCATCCTGATGACAGCACAGACCCAGCATTGCTGGGGCTGGTGCCGGCAATTGAGGTGCGTGAGTGAGCCTGTTGTCGTCCGTGGCCACTGCCAGCTGGTGCTGTTGCTGCCATACGGCCACGTCAACATCGCAAACGCACACCATCGCCCTGGCCCATGGACATCTGGTTGTGGAGCAGCTGTTGTATGTCCCCACAACGTCTGTCAACGACATCTGTGGAGTTACAGATAGCATTCGCAACATCACGCATGCCGTCTGTCATGGCTGTGCGACATGCTCTCAGCTCCCTCAGACCCTGTCTGGTGTACCTTTCCATATGTGCCTGTGCCTGCATAACAGTCCGAAACATAGTGGAGGTTGACATACCTCCTTGGGCATGTTGGCCAGAGGCAGTACGGCCATGGATGCCCCCACGAGAACCCATGGGCGACTGTCTGCATGGTACCATTGAAGGACCCTGCTCATGGCTGCTTTGTGGGGATGCATGTACCACAGGTACCACATTACCCTGATCTATGTCCACTGCATACTGTCCATCACCTAGGGACAATGGTGACAAAGGATGTAACGGCAGGATGACTGTGCGCATTGAAGGGGTTGACAGCTGTGTACTGTCAATTGGCTGACCAATGGCGGACCCAGACACACCTTCCTGCACCATTATAGACATTTCATCATTGTGCCTCTTTACTCATCATTGTGCCTCTTTACTCATCCATCATCAGGCCTATAATTGAGTACAATGCACCTTTTGGGATGTACCTAACCAGACACCTACAGCAACTGGTAAAGCCCAACAGTAACTCATCAAGAGGATCAAAGGGCTCAAACAGATGCCATATGCTGCCCAGTTAAAGGAAATCCAGCTGGACTCAGTGGCATACTGCCTGTTCAGAGGCAATCTGTGCCTGCCATATACAGCCATGTCCAACCCAGAAGTAATGAACATGCTGCACCTCAGGAAATCAAAGTCCCATACAGCCACACGCTCAGGAGACCTGAACCTCAGCACTGACATAAATAGGACATGCTGGAGGGGCATATTCCTAACCCAGAGGCTCCCTTCACTCTGTAATGAACTCACACTACAGGTTAGGCAGAGTCCCTCATTGACTCTCTTCCATAGGAATCTGGATGAGTGGATGGAGATCATAGTTGTACCATGGGTATCACTTCTATGTCACTGTTAGACAGAGCCACAGTATACTAACGTCGGACAAGGGCATAGCAGCATAAATTGTAATTGGGTGGCAAAAGACAAACACATTCTACTAGGCTTATCAATGCCCTAGGGCAAATAGCCTAGTATGAACCTATGAACCTATGTGTACTGCTATAGTACTTCTGCCATATGTTGCATGTGTGTGTGTTGTGGGGGATGCACAGATAATGGCCAGATATTTCTGCACAGGCGACACGTCTGAAACACTCTGGGTGTTCATCCCTACATACTGGATGTGTGTTGCCATCCAACCCTGTAATGTGGACACACATTACTCAGCCTGGATATACATATCCCAACAACACCACAAGCACAGTACACTACCTTGCTATGTATGCATGTAATTACACAGTTATTCACTAGTTGGAATGTGATGCGATCCATGCAGCCCATTGGGCCAGTGGAAGCCACAACACACACTGCTGGCCCCTTTGCAAAAGCTTACCACAGACATCCCACATAGTGCATGTACTGTGCACACACATATCTAACCCAGACCGTATGCACACCACTTATTTATCCTGTCCAGTGGACTACAGATACAGGCACATTGTATAACAATAGCAGGAGGCTACTGCAGCACAGGGCAGATTCACATGAAGGCAAGGCATCTGTGGTCATCAGTGTTAAGATGCTTCACATTCACCAAATGCACAGATATTGGCAACATTGTTGCAGACAGTTTAGGTGCAGGTACCCCCCCCCATTCTCCTACACAAGTGGAATTAGTTATCACAGATGACTGTAACCTCCCTATCCTCTCACATGTCCAGGTGAGGGCCACCCTCAACATTGCAGAACACATAGCATCACTGTTACGAAATGGTGTCCCTGGATGTGTGCTACGTTCACCCCTGGAGGACATAGTACCACATTACAGACTGATATTAATCCCTGGCCATACTACAGGATATGTACCTGAACAGTGCCATACATACACAGTGGTCCCACACCAATGAGGAGTAACCTCTACTGACCCTGGGAACTACTGCATCATATGCACAACTGGCCTTGTGTTCTAAGCTATGGGAGTTTTAAGTATGGGCAACATGTACAGCAATATTACATATGTATATATTTCAGGACTATGTACACACAATCTATCTCATGGACATACCTATAGATAGTGAACTATGATACATTTGGAGGTGTCACAGTAAACACAGTATTAACCTGCTACTTTGCATTACCTGTGTTTGTGGCAGCTGTTGCTGTGTCAGTGGTGCTGCTTGCTGTTTGCTGCTGCTGGTTTTGCTGCTGGCTGTCTGTATATTTTTTTTATTTCTCTCTCTGTCTCTCTCTTTCTCAGTAGGTTTTGTGCAATGACTGTATTGCATGTGTGGAGTGTGGGTACTGGATGCTTTTGTAGGTATCTGCATAGGTCCATGTGATGGCCTCTGCACCAATTGTAAGGCAGCATTTGCTAATTGCATACAGCCAGTTGTGTACTGATTGCATGTCTCACTGTGATTTCAGGACAGTGCTATAAAAGGGTATGTGAGATAGGCGTTGCCCTTTCAGATTGTAAGGGCGTGGACCATGCTGGTATGCTGTTGACAGTGTTCTGTGAGTGTGAAGGTTAGTACGTCTCTCATGCTTCATGCTGTGTTGTAAATTCAGGTTGCTGCATTTCTCTCGCCTGTTCCCTGTAGTGAGTGTGTATGCATACTGACACCTACAACTATATTTCATATGTATTGCTATATATATATATATATATATATATGTGTACATATACATACCTTCATATATGTACATTAGCTGACAATATTGGGTACAAGCTAACAATTTGCAGGGCTGTTTCTGTTAACACTACACTAGTATGGGAATCCAGTACTTGGGACAGTAAAAGTCTGCCTGACATGCTTTGGGTAGTACACATACTATATTGCCTTTATCTTCATTCCTACTATATTACATGTTCCACTTATTTAGCACTATATTCCTGTATGAAAGTCATGGCTTACTGGTAGGTCATACAGTCTAGTGTTACAATGGTCTTGTGGTAGGGCCTACTAGTATGCTTATATTTTGCTTTCAAATTGAGTATAGGGCCTATCAGTCAAAGTACTGGGGACACATTTAAGCAGGTAAAGGGGTTAGTAGGTCTCACAGGAGTCAGGCTGTGTTTCAGATTCTGGTTGCTGCATTTATCTTCACTGTTTTCTGTAGTGAGTGTGTATGGATACTGACACCTACCACTATACTTCATATGTATTAATATATATATATATATATATATATATATATATATATATATATATATATATATGTATGTATGTATGTATGTGTACATATGCATACTTTCATATATGTACATTACCTTACATTATTATGTACAAGCTAACAATTAGCAGAGCTGTTACTGTTAACACTAAACTAGTATGGGAATACAGTCGTTCAGGCATTACAAATCTACCTGACATGCTTTGGGTAGTACACATCCTATATTACCTTTATATTGATTCCTACTATTACATGTAATATTTATTTCAGCACTATGTTCTTGTATGAGAGTCATGGCTTAGTGGTAGGTCATACAGACTAGTGTTACCAAGGTCCTGGGTTTGGAACTGACAGTAGGAATTCTTTTTCTTCTAAACTGAGTATAGGACCTGTCAATCAAAGTGCTGAAGGCACCTTTACACAGTTAAAAGGGTTATTAAGTCTCACAGGAGTCAGGCTGTGTTGTAGATTGTGGTTGCTGCATTTATTTTCACTGTTTCCTGTAGTGAGTGTGTGTCAATACTGACACCTACCACTATATTTCACATGTATTAATATATATATATATATATATATATATATATATATATATATATATATATATATATATATGTGTGTGTGTACATATAATACTTTCATATATGAACATTACCTCACATTATTATGTACAAGCTAACAATTAGCAGGGCTGTTTCCGTGAACACTAAACTAGTGTGGGAATCCAGTAATTCAGGCATTAAAATCTACCTGACATGCTTTGGGTAGTACACATCCTATATTACCTTTATATTGATTCCTACTATTACATGTTATATTTATTTTAGCACTATGTTCTTTTATGAGAGTCATGGCTTAGTGGTAGGTCATACAGACTAGTGTTACCAGGTCCTGGGTTCGAGACTGACAGTGGGAATTTATTTTTCTTTCGAAATGAGTACAGGACCTGTCAATCAAAAGTGCCAAAGGCACTTTTAAGCACTTAAAACCAGGTCTGCGCTCATTTGCGCGGAGCTCACGCATGCACACTAGCGGTGAGCTCCGCGCACACAAGCGCACACCTGCGCTAGTTTCTTTGAAAGAAAAGAAAAAGGGGTGACAGGAAAGTGGTGAAAAAGGGGTCACAAAGAGGGTAAGACAGTAGGGAAACAAGCTTGGGATTTGCAGGAAGGATGTAGGTGAGACCCATAGCTACCCATGTCTTTCTCAGCAACAGCTGTGCATTTGTATGCAATTTGGTGTGACATTTGGAACCTTCCACTCCTGAGAGAGGTGTCAGGACAACATTAATACCTGTTGTACAGCCAATTGTAATAAACAGTTTCGATGTCCAGCGGACATGTGTGCAACATGGACAGCTATGTATGGGGCGTAATTTTTTTATGGGTACAGAGTGCCCTTTTTTTTGTTTTTTTATCAGGTGAGAGTGGTATGTCAGGTGAGGTAGTCGGTATAGCTGGGGAGGTAGGTTGGGTAGGTTAACAGACAAGACAGACAAGACGCATACAGGGGCGGTGTATGACACATGTGGGGGGGGTTACACAATTGACGAGGACGGAGGTTGGGATATCCAAGACACATGAGCCCACAGATGGCAACAGTGGAACTGATATCCCCACCCATAGGCAGTTGCCACTGTTCCTTCACAGACCAGGATTGGGCTGTGCTGGGGGCTGTGCAGGCGGGACAACGGGCAAGCCCATAAGCTGTGCCACCCAGGCCTCAAGCTGGCGTAGGGGCCCAAGAACAGAGTCTTGGATCTCCCTTCGCACCACAGACCGGACACCTTGGAGGGTGAGTGGACATGCTCCTCCGGCCACGCTTGCAGAGGGGGGACGGGCCCCATCCCCTGCAGCGCTTCCACCCGAAGGTGGCACAGGGCCACCAGAGGAGGGTCCGGCCTGGGCACTAGTGCCAGGTGCACTCGCCAGCTGAGGTGGGAGAGGTGGGTCCGCTGGGACCTGCCTTCCCAAGCGTTCTAGGTTTGTGTGTATGTTATGTTAGTTTGGGTTAGTGGCATATTATTCCATTCAAATTAGTTGTAACAGCATGCATTGGTATTCCCATTAAACAAACACACAGATATTAACACCATTGAACAATGGGCATATCAATATCACATGCATTATTTGAACAGAAATACACAATCGAACAACATGCAGGGTTGATTAATGGCAACAGGCCATCAGGTTTGCAGGTTTGCGGGTATGACCAGGGCACATGCAACAACAGACATGCATATATTTTTGAAACAGGACAAATGTCCACGGTTAATGAAATGTTCTCATACCAATATTCAGTGTTTTTTAATTTGCAATTATAGGGTGGGGTGGAGAAAGAAAATGATGACACATTCATAAATTATACATTGATATACATTTGTAATAGAAACACAATTAACTTGTGGGTGATAGTTTCCAAATGATTCTTACTTGACTGTCATGCTAGACCTGTTACAGATACATCACTATCCTAGTTATTTTGAATTTGATCAGATACATCATCCTGCTACACTTTGATAACAGGGCAGGGGACAACTATGGATGTTTAGTATGTCAGACAATCATTCATTCTATCTGCAAATTGCTGACTATGATCACCATATACAGATTTTGGCCTGAACATTCAAGAGTCAGACACACTGAAATCAGTTTGGGATGTTAAGTTTTAATTCCCACATGCATTTAGTTCTGTAGAACCACACTGAAACTTATATAGTCAGGTGTTATTACTACTTTATTCATTGATACATGACTCTTTCTGTCACTCTCACACATCCTGCAGTTTCACAGTTCAGGTTGGTACTTCTAGGCTTTGTTCACATATTAGACCTGTGGGGATTCCAACACTTTCAAGCAGCCTCACTTCTGTCATGATTCAGCATTTCAACAGGGGATATATCTCACATGTGATTACCTCAGATTCTGAAGCTGTACTCTTGAGACTACTGCAGGTTATACTACATTTAATTAATGGTGGGACATCTGTATTACAGCACTATTTATTTCTATCACTTATATTTCCAATTTCACTTGCATACTGATGAACTTGTTGCAGCCATACCTGCAGACGTTTACTTGCTGCTTGCACATTCTATTACTTTTAAGCAATACACTGCAGTGCTCTGCTACATGCTACACTATAATATTTATTTACAACTACTAGGTGGGGTTACTAACCTGCATGGTGGCACAGCCGCACCAGTCTGCGGTCATATGTCTCTCGATTCATAGACCAGACACCTGCAGCTGTAATACAAAACAAGTAATATTGGGATACACATCTCCATGGTATCAGCTAGTTGAATTCCTTACATACATAAGTAAAATGTAACTTGCTCAGTAGTGGGGCGTTGGGCATATCCCGGGCCTCCTGGATCCATTGGGTCAACTGGTCTTGCTTACGTCGCTTCAGGTCCGCATGGTGGTGATGGACCTGCTCACCAGTGCGTGGAATCCCAGTAGCACTAGTAAGATCATGAGCCAACTGGTCCCATGCCTCAGCCCTGTACGCTCCCCATGAGACCTGGCCCTGCATGAGTTGGGCCTAATGATGGTGAACTAGGAGCCAGACCATGTATCTGGACTCCTCAACGCCCCACCGCTGTGCTCGAAAGCAACGTCCCTCCACTACTCCACTCATTCTGCCTGCAGGTGTATTCTACAATTGTTTATGCTGTGTATTCCCACCTATGGGGCTTATATATGCCGATTTTCCCGCACATTTCTATGATTGGCCGGTTTAGAATTGTATCTACTTCACAGAAACTGCTTTATCATGCTCCATTTGGATTACATCCTATATATATGCTATTTCTGCATTTCGAAGTACTGCTGTCATGGCTTAGTGGTTTAGTACCTTGACTCTAGTGCATGGTATCCTGGGTTCGAATCTGACCACTGAATTTTAATTTTTATGACTGTCTGGAAATGACTTCAGGACCTGTCAATCAAACATGCCAAAAGCACTTTTAAGCACTTAAAAGCTGGTCTGCACTCGTTTGCGCGGAGCTCACACATGCGCACCGCGGGTTAACTTGTGGGCGCATCGCGCAAATGGTGTGCTCTGGGTTACACCTTAATTGGCTAGTAACACACATGTTAAACTAAGCACAGCTAGTTGCACACAGTTTGAACCTGTTAAACCAGTCCTTAGCTATGGGCAAGCAGTTTGCAGTTTGTGAAACACTACTTAGCTACGGGCACTCTGTCTCACTGCAGTTTAGCTATCAGTACATTTCTACATATTTTTATTATTGTATTACTTGAAAACATATGCTCCATTTCATTCCATTTTACAAAAGGAAATACTTTTACAGTTGTACAATACTGTCAGGGGCCTTTTTAGTGCTTATTTACAAAAAAAAAAGGTTGTTGTGTGGGCTCGAACCTTGCCTGCCTGCTCTTAAGCCGACAACTCTACCGCTATGCTATTACTTCTTGGCTTATTTTGCATATTTAGTTCTTATATCCTTTTCCACTGATTGCTAACTGCAGCTGCGCTAGTAGCACACGAGCGCACACAGTAGCAAACATTTACGGGGTTTAAAAAAAATAAAACAGTTTTTATTTTCATTTTATAACATCTGTTCACTCTTTACATTGCTGGTCTGTGGGGGCATGTGTTGTGTAGTGTGTTTAATCACATTTCCATGGCCTTTCTCGTGGCTGTTTACTTTCAGCCATTATAGACTTCCGGGGGCGTGTCCGCTTGCGGGGCTTAGCCAACGGACATGCCCCCTTCTGTCTTACACGGACCGTGTAAGAGTTACAGTGTGATTCAGCATGCCTCATGCGCCTCATGCATATGCATGACATGCTGACATCACACAGTTTAACTGCAGCCTCCGTGTAAGAGTTATAACTCTTACACGGAGGCTTCCTGAATCTGGCCCAGAGTGTATGACCACACACACACACACACACACACACACACACACACACACACACACACACACACACACACACACACACACAGACACCACACATGCCCACACACACAGACACACAGACACAAACACACAGATGCGCACACACACACACACACACACACACACACACACACACACACACACACACGCACACCTTGAGCCTTTACTCCGAAGAGAAGACCAACTCTGGTCACATTATTCACAAAAACTTACCTTTTCTTTTAATGAGACAGGACTCAGACTCCTTGCTTGAGACCATGTTTTTAAAGAAGTGACTGTCCTCTATATACAAAAAATGATGGTTACATCATACTATATACTATAACGTACTATACACTGACACATAAGGTTTATACACAACAATAGAATAAATAAGTGCATCAATTAGAATAGATAACTATGCACAGAATCCTAATATGACTTGATAGTTGGTTGCTTTTTTCACTAATCTGTTTGAAGGAGTACAATATTTGTTTTCATTATGCAAACTTGAAATGTTTATCATATTGATCATTGCTGCAGTAGCCTTAGCTATATGGAGTTACATCCTGCCAAGGATGTAATAACCATCCAGCTTCCAAAGCTTCAGGGTACCTTCCACTTTCATAAACTGTCAGTCAGCTCAAGCTGAGCTGACTAAAAAGACAGACTGGTGTACAAACCTTTCCAGAGCTCACCTGCAGCTGTATAATACACTCCTCTTAGGCTTTTGAGGATAAACAGTCAGCTTGTTCCCTCTGCTAAACAGATAAGTATCTTCTTGGGAAAAAACTTCCATTTCTAAAACTCTCTTTAAAGTGTCAGTGGCACAACATTTAGCACATTCATGTATGGTGCAGAAGGCTGTGGGTTCTATTCCCACATCTGGTAGATTGATTGTTGACACTGCAGTGAGGTATAAGGAGGGTGTTGCACTCATTAATGAGTCAGCCATTGGTTGAAATGTTAAACTGAGGACCCAGCTGCTTGAACTAGTGAATGTAAAAGATTTCACGTCACCTATCAAAAAGAGTTCGGGTAGTTCCCCAGTTCCCTGGCCAAATAGCCCCTAGTAGTATCAATACCAACTTGGGTATCCCATGAAAAGAGGCTATTAGCTGAGTGGGATTAACCTGGTCAACAAAAAATAAATAAATAAAAATGAATAATAATAATCCCTTCTTGTTCGTGAAGGTTATATATCAGGAGTTTGTATTTTAATAGACTGCCATAAGACTGTATTATATTTTTTAATGAGATTGGTCTTTTTCCTGTCAGTTTAAAACTCATTTAAAGTATTTTAAAAAAAGATTTTTTTCCCATGGAGGAATTGTGTTTATTTAATGTTTGGGGGATGGCAAAGTGTTTTAAAGTGTGGTTATTGTATTTTATGCAAAAAAATGCTTTTTAAATAATTTTAATTTTTGCCAGCTGTTACTGCTTGTTTTCACAGGTAAAGAAGCATCATTTTCAGTTTGACAATGGCAAAGAGTATTGTTCCCATGGTTAATCCTTCTTCCAGACAAAAAAGAAAAAGTTAAAAACACCCTTTGCCACCACTAACAATTTGCCTCAGCCACTGGTTGGTGACTGTGATGTGGCCCTTAAGACCACTCATCTTTTACCCAGATTTCTCTTTCTCTGTAGTGTAGCATATAAAGCCCCTATGGACTGGTGGTTAGACACATCCACTGTGGCTGTTGAGGTCCCCTGAATGGGCAAGGGAGGACCACTATTGTTCGCCTTAAACAAGTAACAGGGAAGCATTCCCTGGTGTTTCTGAATATTGTGCCAATCCCTAGGGAAGCTGCTACTCATTAATAACACTGTTGGCCCCATTTTATTGTAAAAAAAGAAAAAAAAACTAAACATGTACACGCTACTCCTTAAATTTCTTTAGACAGGAGTAGTTTACTTTGTCCGAGGGTTTAATTCAGGCTATTGATCCTTCTTATAAAGTAACCTCTTTTCTTGAAGCTATTCAAGAGTCTAAATTTGGAAAGGAAGATGAAGGGACAGGTGTAGGGTTTTGTCCTCATATTTCAGACTTAGGAGCTCGGTTTCTGATTCTCCCTGTGAGGGGTTCTGTTTAACTGAGACTGTTTCCAGAATGTGCCTGTGTTTTCAGTTGGGGAACACTTGGGTTTGTCTGTCCCTCAGAAAATACTATGAGTTGTTACAGAAGGAATTCCCAAAACCATCACCTATTCCTCCAGTTCTGTCAGCTTTGTAGGATGTGGGTGCTACTATTTTCAGTTTTCCTGATAGCCAAGCAGCTGCCCTTAAAAAGGCAGATATAATGTATACAGTTCCTTAGTCTTAAGTTTATATACACTCTTGCCAAACCTGACCCAGTAGCTGTAGCTTTAGGTAATCCTACTGCTGTGAAGCATTTACTTAATTTCCATCCCGCTCCTTTTGAAGGATGAAAAGATTATTGATAAGTATAGGAGAATGTGTATGCTTCTGCAACTTCGATTTTCAGAATTTTGAACTGTCAGGCTTATATATTAAACTTTGTTCTAATTACAAAAGTATGATTAATGTTTTGTCTGCAGTTTCTTCTTGTGAGGAAAATCTGCTTTAAATAAGTTTGTTTCTTCATTTGTACAGGCAACTGCTCATTGTTTGCAGTGTGTGTATGACTTAGATGATATTTCTTCCAGAACTTTGGCCGCTGTTACTGTTTTGAGAACTTTTGGTGGGCTGTGTTCTCAGAACCAACCAGTTAAAATGAAATTTTAAAATTCTCATTTGGATAGAGATTGACTTTTTTGGCCTCTCTGCTGCAGAGTCGATTGAAAACTGTGATGAAGGGAGTAAACTGACACAGGTAATCTATAAAACATTTAAGCCCTCCATTTCTACTTTTTAAGGGATTCTATAACCTCTTATCTGATTTTGGCACAGAACAAAATAAGCTGTCTCAACAAAATCCAGGTAAACAAACATTTGTGAAGAAATGTCAAGGGGATTCAAAAAGAATTTTGGTACCTCCCAAAACAAAGACAGTCCAAAAAATCAGAATGATTATTCAAGTATCCATGATCCCCCTCTCACCCTGGAAGCCCTTTTTCCTTCTAGAAAGTCGAAATCTCCACTTTTCTCTTTGACAACAGATACTACCAGACAAATGGGTTATGAAGATCATTTATCAAGGTTACAGATGCCATTGGGAGGAAATTCCTACTTTCTTTGGGATATTACCTCATCCTCCAGACTAGTCTCTTATTTCTCCTTGTTCATCACATGCTGTCCTAGTGGGTAATAGAACCACTTCTTCCTTCCAAGGCAGGAAACTTTTTTTTTTTTTAATTTAAGGATGTTTTTACTGCCAAAGAAAATACTTGGAGACCAGTTCTGGATTTTCATTCCTAAAACCTTTTTTATGAAGCTGTCATTGTTTACAATGCTGTCACTACATAACCTGTTATCTCTTTCTCCTCATTCAAGTTCCCCGATAACACTAGTTTTAAAAGGTGCTTATTATCATATCTCTATTCATCCAGATTTCAGGTGTTTACTAAGTTTATTTGTGTGTGGATCACATTATCAGATACATTACCCTTTGGATTCTCCACTGCACCAAGTATGGTCACAAAATATCTCTAGTTATTGCTCATCGCAGGCTACAGGGTATTCACTTTTTTCCATATTTAGATGGCTTGCTTATCTTTGCAGAGTTTTATTCAAAGTGTCAGAAATCTCTCGTTTAGTTGAGAGATCTCTTACACAAGCTGAGATTTCAAGAGAGCATTCAGATTACTTTTGTGACTGATTCACGCATTTCTGGGATATCAAGTAGACACCTTCATTCAAACAGCATTTCTTCCACAGGAAAAAAAAATAGTTCTATATCTAGATCTATTTCAAAGATTTTCCACTGAGACTTTGGTCACTACCAGGGAGGACCATGGATTTTTGGGTCTCATGACATCTGTAATTCTCACAATACCACTGACAAGACACCATATGAGAAATGGAATCTGAAGTCTCTCTTGTCTCAGCACCAACATCCTTTGTCTTTTCATATCACAGTGCTTGGGTTTATCAGAAGGGAAATCACTTGATGGAGGCAACAAATATCCTCAAATTCAGGTCTCCCCTTCTTCCTCCCTGTTCCAAAGTAGTCAGTCACCACAGATGGCTTGGACTTTTCTTGGAGAGCACTTTCAGGAGTGATAAAAGTGCAAGATGTTTGGGACATCAAGAGCATATGAAAGCACATAAATATAAACAAAATGCTTGCCCTGCTTAAGGCACTCAACTTTCTGAATCATCTCTGGTCCCTAGGACCTCTTCAACTTGTTACAGATAATACACCAGTCATGTGCACATCAACAAGCAAGGGAAAACCAGGATGTATCCCCTTTGCAGAAAACTAGTTACACCTACTTGTGATCTTAATTTTGTGTTAGAGAAACTAACACTTGCTCTATTTATAATAACTAACCTGGCTGGCTTGGGACTCAACTTGAAAAACAGTTTTAACAATTGATCTGACCTCTGCCAGAAGGGTATCTGAGTTGCAAGCTCTTATGGTATGTCAACCATATCTCATTTTCAATAGAAGCAGGGTTTCTTTGGAAACTGATCCTTCTTTTATGCCTAAAGTGGTATCCAAGTTTACTTTAAGCTAAACTATCCAAATCAGTGTTTTCTTTCCTGAACTTCAAATTGACACAGAAAGGCTACCCCATACCTTGGTTGTCCTTAGACAACTCAGGTATTAACTTGACAGACCTAAATTTTTCTCATCTTTGGATCAATTGTTCAATTCTTGTGAAGATAAGAAGGGACAACCTGTGTCAAAGCAGATTATTTCCAAATAGTTGTTCAAGGCTATTACCTTTAGTTATTCTTTCCTCAGCAAAACTATTCCCAGCTGGGTCAAGGCACAGTCTACCAGGGGATGGCTTCATCTATGGCTTTTTTTTATAAAGGCTGGATTATAGAAGTATTCTGGAAACAACACCGTGGTCCTCATTGCAAACTTGTATGAAGTACTGTAAACTTGATTCCTTCTCTAGGTCTAGATCAGTTTGTAAAAGAACCATTCTCCAGGGGCTACTGAACACTTCTCCTTTAACCTCCCAAATGTACTAAGCTAGGATAATCTGCACACATAGCAGCAGTGATTAATATCAGTATATGTTTGAATGATAACTGTTGCAGTAGGTGCTCTTTCCCTCCACCCCCTTATTTTTTTGTGTTTATTCCAGAATGTGAACATTAATTTTCTGTTGTTCCTAACACTGTTCAGCCTCCTTCTCTCTGTTACCACATAGGCAAATAGTAAATGAAACACTGAAGTAAAGCAATGAATGCCACAAAAATCGGGACTGCCAGATACTGAAATAATTTAAGGATTTAACACTTTCAGCTACAAAGTAGACTTCATCAGAATAACAAAAAGCACATGATACATCCTTTTTATACTACCCATACAATTAAATAGTGCAATCATTCAATAAAATACTTAAAGGAGACTAAACTTCCTTATACAAATTATAAATGCAATATTCTCTTATTGTACTAGATATTGTAAAATACCATGCAAAAATATATATAACTTAAGACAAAACCCATGAACAAACACATAAAATACATAAAAAAATTATAAGAATTGTAAGGTTATAAAAATTAGATTTAAAAATACCTTTTGGCCTTAAGCTTAGCCATAGGTGCAATAGAACTAAAATCATTTTACCTAGGCATCTTAGTAGCATTCAGTTTTAACTGCCATTTCATCTCTTTCTCTTCTAATAATAAAATTTCATCATCCCTCCCATGAGGTCAATATTCACCTGGTTACCTATAGCAAACTGAAACCCCATACAGGTGGGACTCTGCAATAAATGCTTACTTAAGGCTTTTTTAACACACTTTTTAGAAATATTATACAAATGTTCATAAATACGGCACTTAAACACCCTATCGGTCTTACCAATATAAAGTGCTGCACACTCATGGCATTTTGCCAAGTAGACCACCTTCTGAGTCAAACAATTCCCTTTTCTAAACTATATTTTACTTTTTAAAACATTTTCGAGAATTATATGGTCCACTTTCAAAATGTATGAACATTGATTGCAAGCCCTACATTTCCTTGTCATATTTCTTCCACCTTGACTAAGCAAACAACCCCCTTGTAGTCCTTCAAATCTCATCTTAAAATTGAATCCTACTTTTTGTACAGACAAAGGTTTTGGACCCAACAATATGTGCAGTTCCGGACTGGCTCTAATAATGTTCTAATGTTTGTGAAATATTTCTTTAACTTTATTCATATGTTCACCATATTTCAAAATCAATGCCCTCTCAAAATTCCCCTTTTCCAATTGTCCATTATATTTAACCAATTCATTACCTAACAATGGTTTATATTGCTGGCCCCATCTTGACAAAACATAATTCTTTCTGTCTTGTATAAGGGAGTAGGGTTACCCTCTATCGAAAAACATAGATCCAATCTCATCCATTTCCTTAATCACATCTTCCATCACAGATATCATTCAATCTTCCTTAACATCTGTCCTTTGATAATACTCTTCTTCTGTTTCTGAGAATGGCAGCTAGAATACTACAAATAAGAGATGAAAAATGTGAGTTTCCTAAATATGTTCAATTTAAACCCAACATCTGTTCGGGTTATGAATGTATCTAAATAACTAATACCCTCAGAACTGCTTTGTTGTGTGCATTTTTAAAAGGAGGTACTACCATTCAAATAATCTAAAAACTGATTTATTTCTTCCTGGGGTCCCTTCCACAAGAAGAATATATCATTGAAAAATCTCAAATAAATATGTAAATGATCCATAAATCTACTATTCATCACATATTGGTATTCCCACTCTAATGATACTAAATTAAGAAATATGGGAGCACAAGAGGCTCCCATAGCAACACCCTGAATCTGTTTGTAATACTTACCCTCAAAAAATATAAGATTATTCTCTAAAACCAAATTCATAGGTTCATAGGTGTGTACTAGGCTAATAGCCCTGGAGCCTTTCCTTTACAAACCTAGCCCATAGAATTACCCTGACTTCCCAGTGTCTCTGTCAAGTAGAGCCACTGGAGTGATCCACGGGGTGAATTTTCTATTTCCCATCCACTCATTAAGGTTTCTCTTGAAGAGCACCAGTGAGGTGGTCTGTTTGACATGTATGGAAAGTCTATTCCATAGCAAGGGCAGTCTCTGGGTTATGAACCTGTCCCTCCAGCACGTTCTGTTGATTGTGGTAATGAGGTTAAGGTCACTGGACCGTGTGGTGTGGAGGGATTGGAATTTCTGTTGATGTAGCATTTCTAACAGAGTTGGATCAGCTATGGCTTTGTATGTCAAGCAGAGATCGCCTCTAAGTAGGCAATATAAGACAGAGAATAGTTGGAGTTTTTTTAGTCTGTCCATATAGGACAAGTGTTTAAGGCCTAGGATCCTCTTTGTGGTGTACTTTGTTGCCTCTCCAATTGTTGCTGGTGTCTAGTGATGTACATGCTAAATGGGGCATTGTACTTGATAATTGATCTAATAAGGGAAGAGTAGAGCGAGACAATTACCTCTTTTCCTAGATGCAAAACCCTTTGTAATGAGATGTGCCACATAGAAGGACTTACTGACCACAGTGGCAATATGGTGGTTCACCACATTCATCATGTCCAACACCAAATTAGCTTTGTCATTATCCAGTCGTGAAAGTCTATTAACACTGTCAAAAAACATTTCCAACCCCAAACTTTTAGGAATACATGTATAGAAATCTACTTTATCGATAGTTAAAAAATCAAGTCCTTTCTCCAAAGTTCTGTCTTTAATCTACTTAAAAAGTCCCAAGAGTCCACCAATAAATGGTCAACCCTACCATATTTAGACTTTAACTAGGTGTCAATAACTATTCCAAATGGGTAAAGTTTAGATAAACTACCAGAGACTATTAGACAAAAAGATGGGTTATCTATACTCTTGTGAACTTTAGGAATGCCAAATATAGTCGCCATAATTGTTTTTTTTTACCTTCAAAAAAATCATACAATGATTTGTCAATATGTCCTTTCAATAAATATTCTTCTATATAACTATCTATTCTTTGATAAGCAATAGTAATTTCATTAAGGGATAAAGTGGTATATACACTAGTGTCAGACAATATATTCAACATTTTATGATAGCATTCAAGGGAGTCATATAATACGATTCACTCTCCCTTATCAGGGTGCATAATTCTCACTGATCCATCACTAATCAGATCCTGAAATAACAAATATTCATGTTTGGTCAAATTATAACTATTAATTCTTCTATTACTAAATCCAGCCTCTAACTTAAATAAATCATCCATAATGGCTCCCTCCACAACAGCTAAAATAGGATGTAATGGGGGGTTAAAAGTGCTTGACTTTCTAATCCGAAGGCCAGAATTAGCAATAGGCACACAACCTTCCTTATTGCTGAAATATAGTGCTAAATTCAATATTCTAAAATAAGATTTAGTTTCTATTAAAGTATCCAATAAATCAAACTTCTGTGTGGGTATAAATGTCAACCCTTTCATGAATAAAGAGAAGTGTTCCTTCATTATATTAATATTGGAATAATTGTAAATATTAAAACCATTATATTTATGCACACATTTATCCACTATAAATAAACCTGACTTTACTATCACAGCCCTTTCGGGTTTCCACTGGTAATTCTTGTGGGGATAATAATAAGGATCTAGCCCCAAGTCGTTGGTTTATCGATATCTCTGATTGTATCTCTTCCTGTTTGGGTAATGAAAGTTTAAATATTTCTGGGAAGTGTTGACATTTGTCTGTCCCCATCATTCTCCAAAGGTTTAATATTATTTTCTGATCTTCTCTTAGGGTTACTACTATATTTATCCTAAGGGTACACATATTTATTTTGATACTGATTAACATCTCTCAAAATGTTCTTGCTCTTCTTATTCTGTATCTTTTGACATTCATTGTTTACAAAATCTAACTGTTTGCTATAAAATTCTTCCCACTGTGTAAAAATTAAATCATTACAAATATCATTATCCAGTTTTTCAGTTTCACAAAATAAAACACTAATCTTAGTATCGTTACTCCTTGTGATTTTTGTTATTCTGATGAAGTCTACATTGTAGATGAAAGCGCTAAATCATTAGATTATTTCAGGATCTGTCTGTGCCGATTTTTGTGGCTTTCATTGCTTTCCTTCTCTCTTTTGGTATGAAACTCTGTAGATCTTGGCACCCAAATCTCTCTTTTTAGTCATCTCAGATCAAATTGGCTGTTGGCTTAAGTGTGTGGAAGGTGCCCTGAAGCTTTGCAAGCCAGATTGTTGTGATATCCTTGGAAGGATATAACCCATATGGTTCCCTATTACAATCCCAAAAGGTCTAAAAAGTGAATGTATGTACATCAACACATAAAGGTCGATGTACATACAGAGCGAAACACGTAAAGGGTGAAAACCGAAACGCCAAATGTGTTTCTTAGCCAGCAGCGCAGTGGTGGGGATAAAGAAATATATCCTTTTTTCCCACTGTAGTGCGGTCTCAGAGTTGGTATATTTAAGTAGGGGGGAGTGGGGTGCAGGGGGTTTTGCCTCCCCTGCAAAAGCGTGTTAATGTAATGTTTTTTTTTTTTTTTACCTGTGTGGCGCATTTTGATGACGAAACATGTTCAGTTTTATGATTTTTGCCTTTTATGTGTTTCGCTCTGTATGTTCATCAACCTTTATGTGTTGATGTAAATACATTTGCTTTTTAGACCTTCTGAGGTTGTAATATATTCCCAACTTATATAGCTAACACTACTGCAGCAGTAATCATTTGAACATCTGCTGTTACAGCAAGTTTACTTACAAAACTGTACTTTGCTATTTTTGATCTTTACCACTCAGGGTGACCACCTTAATGTATAATGACTGAACTAATTCTGCTACAGACTCTAAGTTAGTTTCAGGACAACACTCAGTAGCTGAAATCAGCGCTTCAGGGAATGACTTTACCCTGTTTTCTGAATATCATGATTGTGACCCACTTTAATAAATGTTTATAATTATTTTCCTAGAGTTTGTCACGGCCTCCATGTACAAAATATAACCTTAGTTGTGTATATTGAACAATAAGTATTGCCTATAATTTGAGTCCTAAATTTTGATGTAAAACAGCACTCTCTGCCCCAGAACTGCTTCTGTTTTAACTGCCTTCTGCATAGTAGCACTATTGCTGGATGCCTTCTCTCTGATGCCAACAAAGTAAATTAATTTGACAGGCTGCTTATTAACGAGCTCTGTCCTGGCCAAATAGAAAAGCTGCAAAGGTAAGGAAAAAGTATACAAATTAATTAAAGTGTTAGAGAATGCTGTCCATCACAGAAAGGTGATTGGGTTGCTGACACTGCAGTGCAGTGCATTATTAGGGGTGCTGTCCTTCAGATGAGATGTTCATAGGTTCATAGGTTCATAGGTTCATACTAGGCTATCTGCCCTAGGGCATTTATAAGCCTAGCCAGAGTGTGTTTGGCTTTCGCCACCCATTTTAAATTAATTTTGCTATGCCTTTTTTTGAGGTTAGTATACTGTGCCTCTCTCTAACAGTGACACAGAAGTGATAGCCGGGGTAAATCTACGATCTCCCATCCACTCATCAAGATTCCTCTTGAAGAGAGTCATGTTAAAATGAGATCCTGTCTGTTTGATTTCATGGTAGTGCAAGTAGATAGAAAATATCCTATGGCCAATGGCATCTATTGAACAGAGTAGGGTTTTTTACAGTATGTTTACACATTAAAATATAAATTCTACCTTCAAATATCAAAAACAATTAATGACATCAAAAAATCCATGAATCAAATCAAACATAAAACAAAAATATCATTAATCAAACATTATGCCCATATTACCCACCCCACCACTTATTCCCCATTCACTTAATTGTATTCATTAAGGTACTATAAACCCAACTCTAACAATACAAAAACTCCTTACGTCGAATATTCCAAAAATTTCAAGTTATGCTTATCATTAATTTATTCATCATATCCTCTTATCCCCTCCACTGTCTTTATAATGCCCATACACCACCATATACATATTAATTTTCTTAAATAATTCTTTATAAAACTCATCATAACACAAATACCACATGTTATTATTTTTTTCACATTCAAGACATACATGCTCTGTATTTTCATCTACATTACATACCTATACACTCTGCCTTCCCTTTGCTTATATTTCAATTCACCCCAACTGGAAAGTTATTTAACATCAGTATTCTCAAAACAATCTCTCACCTCTAAATCATTTTAAATCTAACCTGTCCCCTTCTAATAGTTTATTTACTCTTATCCTTCTTATTCACCCACACATTGACATAATAACAACTGTCCATGACCTCTCCATACCATTTCTTTCTATCAGTTTTAACATTCACTTTTAAGTCCCCCCACACATTAACATAACAACAACTCTCCATGACCCCTTCATACCATTTCTTTCTAGCAGTTTTAACATTTAGTTTTAAGCCCCACTGTTTTTACTGTTTCATATTTTCTATCATTAACATCATCAAACATTTTTTTATTTTTTGCCCAATTAATAGACATCTTTATACTTCTCCCATAAAAGCTTTCCAACACAATTTTCACTTCACTGTTAAATTTTAGAAATAAATCGATTGAATCTGAAATTATACCATAAAATACTACATTTCTCCGTCCCTCTTATAATCACAATACAATACCCCTCTTTAATTGGATTCAATCTATAACCCCCACATCAAACTAAAAAATAATTCCAAAAGCTCCTTCTCCAGATTTTTAGAAAACAACACACACCCCCTGAATATCATAATTTACCAAAGTGCACAGAATATACTAAATAGATCTTCTTAAAAAGGATAAATCAATTGTCTTCCATATATTAATAATATTCTATAAATCCAATAACAAACATTTGCATTGGTTCCTCACAATATTCTGGCTTTCAAATTCAGTCCCTGACAAATTAAAAGAATGCTTAGGAAAATGAATCCTTGCTACTTTAACAAGCACTCTAAATACTTTACACTTCTTTTTGTTGTAAATCAATCCTACATTCTTCAAAAAATTTTGAACTTCTATGATACTTTCTCTGAACCACTCTTTACCTCTAACAATTATTATCAAATCATCTACAAAAGACTTTCATAAAGACATCTCTACATTTCAGTACATTTAAATATCATAAGCCTTAATCAAAACAGCATTCATCACAAGTGCAAACAAAAATCCACTTAACAGACAACCCTGCTTAAACACTCTATTATTCTGATTTCCTTACTAAACCACCCATTCATCTCAACTGTCACAGTAGAAAAACTATAGACATATTCAATCACATTCATAATCTTCAATGCAACCCTATAACTTTTTTTATTATCTCAAATATGCTATCCTATTATACAGTATCATATGCCTTTTCTTCATCACATCAAACTATCCGTCCCACCCAAATTAATATGGCAAATATATTATTTAATAATCAGCACAAATCTTTTACACTCTTAGCATCTGTACCATATACATCACTTTACCTAATGTTCTCTAAATTATTCTTGTAAATATTTTATACTCAGCATAGTTTAACATTAAAGGCATCAATTTGAATATCATCTTTCTCTCCTTTCTTACAAATAATAATAACTTCAAAGATTATTGCATCCTTAATACCATATTTTAAGCACTCATTCATTATATCAAGCAAAAAAATCTTTCATTCTGACGCATTTTCATCAGTCCTCAACACATCACCATGTCCACTCAGCACAACTTCTGCCTCCAATAATCTACCTATAACTATGTCCAACCAGGCAATAGTACTACATACATCAGGTGCCACCTTTTCAATCATTTGTCTCAGCATATCATTCTCCAAACCACCCTTCTGTAATTCCATAACTTTAAAGCACGATACCCACTGCCTGCACGACTTATACCTGTGACTTCTGCAGCAACAACAGCCAAATCTTCCTTCTTTTCCACTTGAATATCTCCATTTTCTTCCTCAAACATCAATGCATTAGCACCAACACTCTCAAACATCAATGCATTAGCACCAACACTCTCATACATCAATGCATTAGCACCAACACTCTCAAACATCAATGCATTAGCACCAACACTCTCATACATCAATGCATTAGCACCAACACTCTCATACATCAATGCATTAGCACCAACATTCTCATACATCAATGCATTAGCACCAACACTCTCAAACAT
Source organism: Protopterus annectens (assembly GCF_019279795.1). Lineage (NCBI taxonomy): Eukaryota > Metazoa > Chordata > Ceratodontiformes > Protopteridae > Protopterus > Protopterus annectens. The sequence goes on along the minus strand of NC_056732.1, from coordinate 1,755,102,742 downwards.
CAATGCATTAGCACCAACACTCTCATACATCAATGCATTAGCACCAACATTCTCATACATCAATGCATTAGCACCAACACTCTCAAACATCAATGCATTAGCACCAACACTCTCAAACATCAATGCATTAGTACCAACACTCTCATACATCAATGCATTAGCACCAACACTCTCATACATCAATGCATTAGCACCAACACTCTCAAACATCAATGAATTAGCACCAACACTCTCATACTTCAATGCATTAGCACCAACACTCTCAAACATCAATGCATTAGCACCAACACTCTCATACATCAATGCATTAGCACCAACACTCTCATACTCTCTGTCCACCATATTGCTTCCTTTCTATGGCTCTATAAGAACGCAACCAAAAAGAGAAGAGGAAGTTTCCAGATGCTCGAACCAAACTTCCCCTAGCAGTATAAATACTACCTCAGGTCATTAGTCCAGTGGGTCTAACAAGTTTAACAAAGGATGAATAAAAAATAAAAACAACAGATAAAAAAGAAAGTATAATTTAACAGCAGAAAGAAAGAAAGAAAGAAAGAAAGAAAGAAAGAAAGAAAGAAAGAAAGAAAGAAGAAATTCAGTGGAGTATACAGGATTGACTGATCCAGATAGTGGAAATAGGAAACAAGATACAAAAGTCATGAGATGAACAATAGACAGCCGCTGATAGAGGCTAACAGAAACCAATAAATGCATCAAAACACCGTCATCCCTTATATAACTATATAAATAATAATATTTCCTTAAACCAAAGTACAAAGTCAAATTCAGTCATAAGTAAGTCATCATTCCTAGACTCTATTAATTGGAATCTCTGATGTAATAATTGGCATACTTAAGAAAACAGACCAAAAAGTGAGTTTTAAGAGAAGATACTTTTGTTATCATATAGTCCGGAATTAACCATGAACTCATTTTTGTCTCAATGGCTGAGAGCAATGATATGGTACACTTTCATTATATCAAACAACTGAAAAGGAAATGTTGCAAATGTAATAATGTTACTGATAAAGAACAAAATTATCGACAACCACTGGACATAGCAAATATGCTTAAAGAAAAAAGGTGTACAGGCTTCATAAGAAGAGAAGAAATGTCAGAATGTCATTGAGATAAGGATGACATCCCTTATATAACTACATACATAAATCATCTGCCAACACTAATACAAAGCACTCAAGATCAATGACATCTGGCATAGATTGTTAAGGCTGCTGTCTGTAGCTCTTGTGGTGCAGCATTTTGATTTCTTCACTTGTCTGCTGTGTGACCTTGAACAACTCACTTAACCAGGCATTGCTTCTGGGTTGACCACCACCAAAAAAGGAGTGTGTAGTGAGTGCACATACCTGGCTAAAAATGAGTGTTACTATTATTATATCTGATAACACACCTGATGAATTCTTACAGACAGTTAACACAAACTTAATTACACCTCTGTCAACCATGTTAAGCAAAATGCTAACATGTTCCTTTATCAGCAAACTATGGTGGTAGGCTGTAGACACCAATTAACATTGGGGGTCTGACCCAAACAAACCTTAACCTTTCAGCTAGACCAGAATTTTAAGTAAAGACATGCAGAGAGTCACTATGGAACTTATCCTAAATGAGACATGATGCCTACACCCTTAAATGTTAATAATTATGGCATAGACAGCTTGCCTTTTTAATGTTATGTCATTAAACATGGAGAGAGTCACTATGGAACTTATCCTTAATGAGATAAGATACCTACAGTGCTTAAATGTATATAATTATGGGATGTTAAGGAAACAGCTTGCCTTTTTAATTTTATGTCATTAAACATGGAGAGAGTAACTATGGAAATATCCCATAATGAGACATAATACCTACAGTGCTTAAATGTAAATAATTATGGGATGTTAAGGAAACAGCTTGCCTTTTTAATTTGATGTCATTAAACCTGGAGAGAGTCACTACGGAACATATCCTTAATGGGACATGCTACCTACATTCCTTAAATGTAAATAATTATAGGATGTTAAGGAAACAGCCTGCCTTTTTAATTTTGTCATTAAACATGGAGAGAGTCACTATGGAAATTATCCTTAATGAGACATGATACCTACAGGGCTTAAAAGTAATAAATTATGGGATGTTAAGGAAACAGCATGCCCTCTTAATTCTATGTCATTAAACATAGAGAGAGTCACTACGGAACTTATCCATAATGAGACATGATACCTACAGTGCTTATTGTAAATAATTATGGGATGTTAAGGAAACAGCTTGTCTTTTTAATTTTGTCATTAAACAGGGAGAGAGTGATTACAGAACGTATCCTTAATGAGACATGATACATACAGTGCTTAATGTAAATAATTATGGGATGTTAAGGAAACAGCTTCCCTTTTTAATTTTATGTCATTAAACATGGAGAGAGTCATTATGGAATTTATCCTTAATGAGACATGATATCTACAGTGCTTAAATTTAAATAATAATGGGATGTTAAGGAAACAGCGTGCCTTTTTAATTTTATGTCATTAAACATGGAGATGGTCACTACAGAACATATCCTTAATTAAGCATGATACCTACATTGCTAAAATGTAAATAATTATTGTATGTTAAGGAAACAGCTTGCCTTTTTAACTTTATATCATTAAACATGAAGAGAGTCACTATGGAACTTATCATGAATGAGACATGATAACCACATTGCTTAAATGTAAATAATTATGGGATGTTAAGGAAACAGCTTGACTTTTTAATTTTGTGTCATTAAACATTTATTTATTTATTTATTTTATTTTACATTTGTTGACCGGTTTAGTCCAGCTGGATACATGTCCATTTTCAGCACAGGCCCGGGGAGAAAAGCTCCTCGAAACTAAAGTACAACATTATATATGGGATGTTAAGGAAA
>NC_056732.1:1755083190-1755099331 GCF_019279795.1 Protopterus annectens | reverse complement strand
ACTTATTGTTCAATATACACAACTAAGGTTATATTTTGTACATGGAGGCCGTGACAAACTCTAGGAAAATAATTATAAACATTTATTAAAGTGGGTCACAATCATGATATTCAGAAAACAGGGTAAAGTCATTCCCTGAAGCACTGATTTCAGCTACTGAGTGTTGTCCTGAAACTAACTTAGAGTCTGTAGCAGAATTAGTTCAGTCATTATACATTAAGGTGGTCACCCTGAGGGTAAAGATCAAAAATAGCAAAGTACAGTTTTGTAAGTAAACTTGCTGTAACAGCAGATGTTCAAATGATTACTGCTGCAGTAGTGTTAGCTATATAGGTTGGGAATATATTACAACCTCAGAAGGTCTAAAAAGCAAATGTATTTACATCAACACATAAAGGTTGATGAACATACAGAGCGAAACACATAAAGGGCAAAAATCATAAAACTGAACATGTTTCGTCATCAAAATGCACCACACAGGAAAGTAAAAAAAAAAACATTACATTAACACGCTTTTGCAGGGGGGGCAAAACCCCCTGCACCCCACTCCCCCCTACTTAAATATACCAACTCTGAGACCGCACTACAGTGGGAAAAAGGATATATTTATTTATCCCCACCACTGCGCTGCTGGCTAAGAAACACATTTGGCGTTTCGGTTTTCACCCTTTACGTGTTTCGCTCTGTATGTACATCGACCTTTATGTGTTGATGTACATACATTCACTTTTTAGACCTTTTGGGATTGTAATAGGGAACCATATGGGTTATATCCTTCCAAGGATATCACAACAATCTGGTATGCAAAGCTTCAGGGCACCTTCCACACACTTAAGCCAACAGCCAATTTTATCTGAGATGACTAAAAAGAGAGATTTGGGTGCCAAGATCTACAGAGTTTCATACCAACAGGGAGAAGGAAAGCAATGAAAGCCACAAAAATCGGCACAGCCAGATCCTGAAATAATCTAATGATTTAGCGCTTTCATCTACAATGTAGACTTCATCAGAATAACAAAAAGCACAAGGAGTAACGATACTAAGATTGGTGTTTTATTTAGTGAAACTGAAAAACTGGATAATGATATTTGTAATGATTTAATTTTTACACAGTGGGAAGAATTTTATAGCAAACAGTTCGATTTTGTTAACAATGAATGTCAAAAGATACAGAATAAGAAGAACAAGAACATTTTGAGAGATGTTAATCAGTATCAAAATAAATACATGCACCCTTAGGATAAATATAGTAGTAACCCTAAGAGAAGATCAGAAAATAATATTAAACCTTTGGAGAATGATGGGGACAGACAAATGTCAACACTTCCCAGAAACATTTAAACTTTCATTACCCAAACAGGAAGCGGTACAATCAGAGGTATCGGTAAACCAACGACTTGGGGCTAGATCCTTATTATTATCCACCACAAGAATTACCAGTGGAAACCTGAAAGGGCTGTGATAGTAAAGTCGGGTTTATTTATAGTGGATAAATGTGTGCATAAATATAATGGTTTTAATATTTACAATTATTCCAATATTAATATAATGAAGGAACACTTCTCTTTATTCATGAAAGGGTTGAAATTTATACCCACACAGAAGTTTGATTTATTGGATACTTTAATAGAAACTAAATCTTATTTTAGAAAATTGAATTTAGCACTATATTTCAGCAATAAGGAAGGTTGTGTGCCTATTGCTAATTCTGGCCTTCGGATTAGAAAGTCAAGCACTTTTAACCCCCCATTACATCCTATTTTAGCTGTTGTGGAGGGAGCCATTATGGATGATTTATTTAAGTTAGAGGCTGGATTTAGTAATAGAAGAATTAATAGTTATAATTTGACCAAACATGAATATTTGTTATTTCAGGATCTGATTAGTGATGGATCAGTGAGAATTATGCACCCTGATAAGGGAGAGTGAATCGTATTATATGACTCCCTTGAATGCTATCATAAAATGTTGAATATATTGTCTGACACTAGTGTATATACCACTTTATCCCTTAATGAAATTACTATTGCTTATCAAAGAATAGATAGTTATATAGAAGAATATTTATTGAAAGGACATATTGACAAATCATTGTATGATTTTTTTGAAGGTAAAAAAAAACAATTATGGCGACTATATTTGGCATTCCTAAAGTTTACAAGAGTATAGATAACCCACCTTTTTGTCTAATAGTCTCTGGTAGCTTATCTAAACGTTACCCTTTTGGAATAGTTATTGACACCTAGTTAAAGTCTAAATATGGTAGGGTTGACCATTTATTGGTGGACTCTTGGGACTTTTTAAGTAGATTAAAGACAGAACTTTGGAGAAAGGACTTGATTTTTTAACTATCGATAAAGTAGATTTCTATACATGTATTCCTAAAGGTTTGGGGTTGGAAATGTTTTTTGACAGTGTTAATAGACTTTCACGACTGGATAATGATAAAGCTAATTTGGTGTTGGACATGATGAATGTGGTGAACCACCATATTGCCACTGTGGTCAGTAAGTCCTTCTATGTGGCACATCTCATTACAAAGGGTTTTGCATCTAGGAAAAGAGGTAATTGTCTCGCTCTACTCTTCCCTTATTAGATCACTTTTCAAGTACAATGCCCCATTTAGCATGTACATCACTAGACACCAGCAACAATTGGAGAGGCAACAAAGTACACCACAAAGAGGATCCTAGGCCTTAAACACTTGTCCTATATGGACAGACTCAAAAAACTCCAACTATTCTCTGTCTTATATTGCCTACTTAGAGGCGATCTCTGCTTGACATACAAAGCCATAGCTGATCCAACTCTGTTAGAAATGCTACATCTAAAGAAATCCCAATCCCTCCACACCACATGGTCCAGTGACCTTAACCTCATTACCACAATCAACAGAACGTGCTGGAGGGACAGGTTCATAACCCAGAGACTGCCCTTGCTATGGAATAGACTTTCCATACATGTCAAACAGACCACCTCACTGGTGCTCTTCAAGAGAAACCTTAATGAGTGGATGGGAAATAGAAAATTCACCCTGTGGATCACTCCAGTGGCTCTACTTGACAGAGACACTGGGAAGTCAGGGTAATTCTATGGGCTAGATTTGTAAAGGAAAGGCTCCAGGGCTATTAGCCTAGTACACACCTATGAACCTATGAATTTGGTATTAGAGAAAAATCTTATATTTTTTGAGGGTAAGTATTACAAACAGATTCAGGGTGTTGCTATGGGAGCCTCTTGTGCTCCCATATTTGCTAATTTAGTATCATTAGAGTGGGAATACCAATATGTGATGAATAGTAGATTTATGGATCATTTACATATTTATTTGAGATTTTTCAATGATATATTCTTCTTGTGGAAGGGACCCCAGGAAGAAATAAATCAGTTTTTAGATTATTTGAATGGTAGTACCTCCTTTTAAAAATGTACACAACAAAGCAGTTCTGAGGGTATTAGTTATTTAGATACATTCATAACCCTAACAGATGTTGGGTTTAAATTGAACATATTTAGGAAACTCACATTTTTCATCTCTTATTTGTAGTATTCTAGCTGTCATTCTCAGAAACAGAAGAAGAGTATTATCAAAGGACAGATGTTAAGGAAGATTGAATGATATCTGTGATGGAAGATGTGATTAAGGAAATGGATGAGATTGGATCTATGTTTTTCGATAGAGGGTAACCCTACTCCCTTATACAAGACAGAAAGAATTATGTTTTGTCAAGATGGGGCCAGCAATATAAACCATTGTTAGGTAATGAATTGGTTAAATATAATGGACAATTGGAAAAGGGGAATTTTTGAGAGGGCATTGATTTTGAAATATGGTGAACATATGAATAAAGTTAAAGAAATATTTCACAAACATTAGAACATTATTAGAGCCAGTCCGGAACTGCACATATTGTTGGGTCCAAAACCTTTGTCTTTACAAAAAGTAGGATTCAATTTTAAGATGAGATTTGAAGGACTACAAGGGGGTTGTTTGCTTAGTCAAGGTGGAAGAAATATGACAAGGAAATGTAGGGCTTGCAATCAATGTTCACACATTTTGAAAGTGGACTATATAATTCTCAAAAATGTTTTAAAAAGTAAAATATAGTTTAGAAAAGGGAATTGTTTGACTCAGAAGGTGGTCTACTTGGCAAAATGCCATGAGTGTGCAGCATTTTATATTGGTAAGACCGATAGGGCGTTTAAGTGCCGTATTTATGAACATTTGTATAATATTTCTAAAAAGTGTGTTAAAAAAGCCTTAAGTAAGCATTTATTGCAGAGTCCCACCTGTATGGGGTTTCAGTTTGCTATAGGTAACCAGGTGAATATTGACCTCATGGGAGGGATGATGAAATGTTATTATTAGAAGAGAAAGAGATGAAATGGCAGTTAAAATTGAATGCTACTAAGACGTCTAGGTCAAATGATTTTAGCTCTATTGCACCTATGGCTAAGCTTAAGGCCAAAAGGTATTTTTAAATCTAATTTTTATAACCTTACAATTCTTATAATTTTTATGTATTTTATGTGTTTGTTCATGGGTTTTGTCTTAAGTTATATATATTTTTCCATGGTATTTTACAATATCTAGTACAATAAGAGAATATTGCATTTATAATTTGTATAAGGAAGTTTAGTCTCCTTTAAGTATTTTATTGAATGATTGCACTATTTAATTGTATGGGTAGTATAAAAAGGATGTATCATGTGCTTTTTGTAATTCTGATGAAGTCTTCTTTGTAGCTGAAAGTGTTAAATCCTTAAATTATTTCAGTATCTGGCAGTCTCAATTTTTGTGGCATTCATTGCTTTACTTCAGTGTTTCATTTACTATTTGCCTATGTGGTAACAGAGAAAAGGAGGCTGAACAATGTTAGGCACAACAGAAAATTAATGTTCACATTCTGGAATAAACACAAAAAAATAAGGGGGTGGAGGGAAAGAGCACCTACTGCAACAGTTATCATTCAAACATATACTGATATTAATCACTGCTGCTATGTGTGCAGATTATCCTAGCTTAGTACATTTGGGAGGTTAAAGGAGAAGAGTTCAGTAGCCCCTGGAGAATGGTTCTTTTACAAACTGATCTAGACCTAGAGAAGGAATCAAGTTTACAGTACTTCATACAAGTTTGCAATGAGGACCACAGCGTTGTTTCCAGAATACTTCTATAATCCAGCCTTTATAAAAAAAAGCCATAGATGAAGCCATCCCCTGGTAGACTGTGCCTTGACCCAGCTGGGAATAGTTTTGCTGAGGAAAGAATAACTAAAGGTAATAGCCTTGAACAACTATTTGGAAATAATCTGCTTTGACACAGGTTGTCCCTTCTTATCTTCACAAGAATTGAACAATTGATCCAAAGATGAGAAAAATTTAGGTCTGTCAAGTTAATACCTGAGTTGTCTAAGGACAGCCAAGGTATGGGGTAGCCTTTCTGTGTCAATTTGAAGTTCAGGAAAGAAAACACTGATTTGGATAGTTTAGCTTAAAGTAAACTTGGATACCACTTTAGGCATAAAATAAGGATCAGTTCCCAAAGAAACCCTGCTTCTATTGAAAATGAGATATGGTTAACATACCATAAGAGCTTGCAACTCAGATACCCTTCTGGCAGAGGTCAGATCAATTGTTAAAACTGTTTTTCAAGTTGAGTCCCAAGCCAGCCAGGTTAGTTATTATAAATAGAGCAAGTGTTAGTTTCTCTAACACAAAATTAAGATCACAAGTAGGTGTAACTAGTTTTCTGCAAAGGGGATACATCCTGGTTTTCCCTTGCTTGTTGATGTACACATGACTGGTGTATTATCTGTAACAAGTTGAAGAGGTCCTAGGGACCAGAGATGATTCAGAAAGTCGAGTGCCTTAAGCAGGGCAAACATTTTGTTTATATTTATGTGCTTTCATATGCTCTTGATGTCCCAAACATCTTGCACTTTTATCACTCCTGAAAGTGCTCTCCAAGAAAAGTCCAAGCCATCTGTGGTGACTGACTACTTTGGAACAGGGAGGAAGAAGGGGAGACCTGAATTTGAGGATATTTGTTGCCTCCATCAAGTGATTTCCCTTCTGATAAACCCAAGCACTGTGATATGAAAAGACAAAGGGTGTTGGTGCTGAGACAAGAGAGACTTCAGATTCCATTTCTCATATGGTGTCTTGTCAGTGGTATTGTGAGAATTACAGATGTCATGAGACCCAAAAATCCATGGTCCTCCCTGGTAGTGACCAAAGTCTCAGTGGAAAATCTTTGAAATAGATCTAGATATAGAACTATTTTTTTCCTGTGGAAGAAATGCTGTTTGAATGAAGGTGTCTACTTGATATCCCAGAAATGTGTGAATCAGTCACAAAAGTAATCTGAATGCTCTCTTGAAATCTCAGCTTGTGTAAGAGATCTCTCAACTAAACGAGAGATTTCTGACACTTTGAACAAAACTCTGCAAAGATAAGCAAGCCATCTAAATATGGAAAAAAGTGAATACCCTGTAGCCTGCGATGAGCAATAACTAGAGATATTTTGTGACCATACTTGGTGCAGTGGAGAGTCCAAAGGGTAATGATCTGATAATGTGATCCACACACAAATAAACTTAGTAAACACCTGAAATCTGGATGAATAGAGATATGATAATAAGCACCTTTTAAAACTAGTGTTATCGGGGAACTTGAATGATGAGAAAGAGATAACAGGTTGTGAAGTGACAGCATTGTAAACAATGACAGCTTCATAAAAAAGGTTTTAGGAAAGAAAAATCCAGAACTGGTCTCCAAGTATTTTCTTTGGCAGTAAAAACATCCTTAAATTAAAAAAAAAAGTTTCCTGCCTTGGAAGGAAGAAGTGGTTCTATTACCCACTAGGATAGCATGTGATGAGCAAGGAGAAATAAGAGACTAGTCTGGAGGATGAGGTAATATCCCATAGAAAGGAGGAATTTCCTCCCAATGGCATCTGTAACCTTGATAAATGATCTTCATAACCCATTTGTCTGGCAGTATCTGTTGTCAAAGAGAAAAGTGGAGATTCCGACTTTCTAGAAGGAAAAAGGGCTTCCAGGGTGAGAGGGGGATCATGGATACTTGAATAGTCATTCTGATTTTTTGGACTGTCTTTGTTTTGGGAGGTACCAAAATTCTTTTTGGATCCCCTTGACATTTCTTCACAAATGTTTGTTTACCTGGATTTTGTTGAGACAGCTTATTTTGTTCTGTGCCAAAATCAGATAAGAGGTTATAGAATCCCTTAAAAAATAGAAATGGAGGGCTTAAATGTTTTATAGATTACCTGTGTCAGTTTACTCCCTTCATCACAGTTTTCAATCGACTCTGCAGCAGAGAGGCCAAAAAAGTCAATCTCTATCCAAATGAGAATTTAAAATTTCATTTTAACTGGTTGGTTCTGAGAACACAGCCCACCAAAAGTTCTCAAAACAGTAACAGTGGCCAAAGTTCTGGAAGAAATATCAACTAAGTCATACACACACTGCAAACAATGAGTAGTTGCCTGTACAAATGAAGAAACAAACTTATTTAAAGCAGATTTTCCTCACAAGAAGAAACTGCAGACAAAACATTAATCATACTTTTGTAATTAGAACAAAGTTTAATATATAAGCCTGACAGTTCAAAATTCTGAAAATCGAAGTTGCAGAAGCATACACATTCTCCTATACTTATCAATAATCTTTTCATCCTTCAAAAGGAGCGGGATGGGAATTAAGTAAATGCTTCACAGCAGTAGGATTACCTAAAGCTACAGCTACTGGGTCAGGTTTGGCAAGAGTGTATATAAACTTAAGACTAAGGAACTGTATACATTATATCTGCCTTTTTAAGGGCAGCTGCTTGGCTATCAGGAAAACTGAAAATAGTAGCACCCACATCCTACAAAGCTGACAGAACTGGAGGAATAGGTGATGGTTTTGGGAATTCCTTCTGTAACAACTCATAGTATTTTCTGAGGGACAGACAAACCCAAGTGTTCCCCAACTGAAAACACAGGCACATTCTGGAAACAGTCTCAGTTAAACAGAACCCCTCACAGGGAGAATCAGAAACCGAGCTCCTAAATCTGAAATATGAGGACAAAACCCTACACCTGTCCCTTCATCTTCCTTTCCAAATTTAGACTCTTGAATAGCTTCAAGAAAAGAGGTTACTTTATAAGAAGGATCAATAGCCTGAATTAAACCCTCGGACAAAGTAAACTACTCCTGTCTAAAGAAATTTAAGGAGTAGCGTGTACATGTTTGTTTTTTTTTTTTTTTACAATAAAATGGGGCCAACAGTGTTATTAATGAGTAGCAGCTTCCCTAGGGATTGGCACAATATTCAGAAACACCAGGGAATGCTTCCCTGTTACTTGTTTAAGGCGAACAAGAGTGGTCCTCCCTTGCCCATTCAGGGGACCTCAACAGCCACAGTGGATGTGTCTAACCACCAGTCCATAGGGGCTTTATATGCTACATGACAGAGAAAAAGAAATCTGGGTAAAAGATGAGTGGTCTTAAGGGCCACATCACAGTCACCCACCAGTGGCTGAGGCAAATTGTTAGTGGTGGCAAAGGGTGTTTTTAACTTTTTCTTTTTTGTCTGGAAGAAGGATTAACCATGGGAACAATACTCTTTGCCATTGTCAAACTGAAAATGATGATTCTTTACCTGTGAAAACAAGCAGTAACAGCTGGCAAAAATTAAAATTATTTAAAAAGCAATTTTTTTCGCATAAAATACAATAACCACACTTTAAAACACTTTGCCAGCCCCCAAACATTAAATAAACACAATTCCTCCATGGGAAAAAATCTTTTTTTTAAATACTTTAAATGAGTTTTAAACTGACAGGAAAAAGACCAATCTCATTAAAAAATATAATACAGTCTTATGGCAGTCTATTAAAACACAAACTCCTGATATATAACCTTCACGAACAAGAAGGGATTATTATTATTCATTTTTATTTATTTATTTTTTGTTGACCAGGTTAATCCCACTCAGCTAATAGCCTCTTTTCATGGGATACCCAAGTTGGTATTGATACTACTAGGGGCAATTTGGCCAGGGAACTGGGGAACTACCCCAACTCTTTTTGATAGGTGACGTGAAATCTTTTACATTCACTAGTTCAAGCAGCTGGGTCCTCAGTTTAACATTTCAACCAATGGCTGACTCATTAATGAGTGCAACACCCTCCTTATACCTCACTGCAGTGTCAACAATCAATCTACCAGATGTGGGAATAGAACCCACAGCCTTCTGCACCATACATGAATGTGCTAAATGTTGTTTTATAGGTTCATACTAAACTAACTACCCTTGCGGGCCTTTTTAAGCCTAGCCAATTTCCCCATGTGAGAATCAAACCCTGCACCTTGTGTCTATAAGGGGTAACACTTTTATTATATCCTCGCCACTGACACTTTAATGAGAGTTTTAGAAATGGAAGTTTTTTCCCAAGAAGATACTTATCTGTTTAGCAGAGGGAACAAGCTAACTGTTTATCCTCAAAAGCCTAAGAGGAGTGTATTATACAGCTGCAGGTGAGCTCTGGAAAGGTTTGTACACCAGTCTGTCTTTTTAGTCAGCTCAGCTTGAGCTGACTGACAGTTTATGAAAGTGGAAGGTACCCTGAAGCTTTGGAAGCTGGATGGTTATTACATCCTTGGCAGGATGTAACTCCATATAGCTAAGGCTACTGCAGCAATGATCAATATGATAAACATTTCAAGTTTGCATAATGAAAACAAATATTGTACTCCTTCAAACAGATTAGTGAAAAAGCAACCAACTATCAAGTCATATTAGGATTCTGTGCATAGTTATCTATTCTAATTGATGTACTTATTTATTCTATTGTTGTGTATAAACCTTATGCGTCAGTGTATAGTACATTATAGTATATAGTATGATGTAACAGTTTTGTATATAGAGGACAGTCACTTCTTTAAAAACATGGTCTCAAGCAAGGAGTCTGAGTCCTGTCTCATTAAAAGAAAAGGTAAGTTTTTGTGAATAATGTGACCAGAGTTGGTCTTCTCTTCGGAGTAAAGGCTCAAGGTGTGTGTGTGTGTGTGTGTGTGTGTGTGTGTGTGTGTGTGTGTGTGTGTGTGTGTGTGTGTGTGTGTGTGTGTGTGTGTGTGTGTGTGTGTGTGTGTGTGTCTGTGTGTGTGTGTGTGTGTGTGTGTGTGTGTGTGTGTGTGTGTGTGTGTGTGTGTGTGTGTGTGTGTGTGTGTGTGTGTGTGTGTGTGTGTGTGTGTGTGTGTGTGTGTGTGTGTGTGTGTGTGTGTGTGTGTGGTCATACACTCTGTCTACCCTAGACTGCTAACTTGGAAACATTTTCTATATGCAGATCAGACAATAGCTAAGCATGCTATTACAAGTATCAGTATTCTTATGAAATATGTAAATGTTTTAGAATGCTTACTATACACCAGAGATACTGCATAATTACTTTAGCTTCCAAAAGGTGTTCCTCCAGAACGCTGCATCCATGGGTAAATGTAACAATATCCACAGCTGAACATTGCTTACTGCACCTATACTTCATTGCTGGTTGTTGGTAATGCTGAATTTAGTGATCACTGTGGTGTTAATCCTAATGGTGAAACTCAGGGGTAAAGATCATCAGAGATGGTAAGTCCAGTCTTTGATATACCCTAGCATAGCAAGTTAAGATTACAGAATGTATTGTTTTAAAGTATAATAATAATGTGTTGTAAAATGTAAAAACAGAATGAAAGGCAGTGACACATTTAAGTCAATCACTCTTCAACAATATGTGCTTTATCTGGATACATTGCAAATGTCGAATGGCTGAAATGATGAGCAGCACAACACTGACCACAAAAAGTCAAACCCAGTAACTCGATGCAGTCATTGAACAGCAGAAACTTCAGTGTAAGCACCAACTTGATATGTATAATTAACAGGAGCTTCCCACATGGAGGTGCAGGGTGGCTTGCCTCCACCCCCCCCTCCAGATAGTATGTCAAATGTTTTGGCATTCTGAGTGTCGACCTTGTGTGGTCACCTTTATCTTGTTTAGCATTTCTGATATTTGACATCTTAAGTATATTCCATTTTATCTTATCATTTAGGAGAAATCTGGAGATGAGTTTTATAAACTCAAAATGTTACTAAGGCATGTGCACCTGTGTGCTATTTCTCATTTTGTCGGTCATAGTATGAGTTAATGTTACAATCAAGAAAAATATCTGTAAGTCTGCATCTGACATGCATAGAAAGGCAAGTTTTCTGCATTTAGGTGGAACTTCTGTGAAACTGTAGTATTGCTATACTATATAGTATTATTACAGAAGTAATATATAATTCTGTAACTGCCATAAATAGTATTCAACCTATTACTTAATCAGGGAAGTACATTAAAAAGATGCTAAATATGAAGCTAGTCTAGATTCTCTATTATTGATTAAAGTTGAAATTATTGATTAATATCAGATAATTTTTAGAGTCTATCATTTTGTAGTAAATATATGCAACATTAAAACATCACTAATTATAATGCAGCAACAAGATTTACAGTCTTCTTCTTCTTTCGGTTGTTCCCGTCAGGGGTCACCACAGCGGATCGTCTGTTTCCATTTCTTCCTGTCCTCTGCATCTTGCTCTGTCACACCAACCACATGCATGTCTTCTCTTACCACATCCATAAACCTTATCTTAGGCCTTCCTCTTTTCCTCTTACTTGGCAGCTTAATCCTTTGCATCTTTTCCCCAATATACTCAGCATCCTTCCTCAGCACATGTCCAAACCAACATAATCTTCCCTCTCTGGCTTTGTCTTCAAACCTTCCAACCTGGGCTGACCCTCTAATATATTTATTCCTAATCCTGTCCACCCTTATCACACCCAGTGCAAATCTTAACATCCTTAACTCTGCCACATCCAGCTCTGACTCCTGTCTTTTTGTCAATGCCACTGTCTCCAACCCATATAACATAGCTGGTCTTACTACCCTCTTGTAGACCTTCCCTTTCACTCTTACTGGTACTCGTCTATCACAAATCACTCCTGACACTCTTCTCCACTCACTCCATCCTGCCTGTACTCTCTTCTTCACCTCTCTTCCACACTCACCATTACTCTGAATTGTTTATCCCAAGTATTTAAACTCATCCACCTTCGCCACAACTACTCCTTGCATCCACACCATCCCTCTATCGTCCCTCTAATTCACACACATATATTCTGTCTTAGTCCTGCTGACCTTCATTCCTCTTCTCTCTAGAGCATATCTCCACCTCTCCAGGGTCTCCTCCACCTGTTCCCTGTTCTCACTACAAGTCACACTGTTATCTGCAAACATCATAGTCCACGGGGACTCCTGTCTGATCTTGTCTGTCAACCTATCCATCACCATTGCAAACAAGAAAGGACTCAGATCTGATTCTTGATGTAATCCCACCTCCACCTTAAATGCATCCATCACTCCCACCGCAGACCTCACTGCTGTCACACTACCCTCGTACATATCCTGTACCACTCTTACATACTTCTCTAAAACTTCTGACTTCAGTTTTTTGAAAACCCACAATGATATTTTGAGGCATGTGTGTGTGTAAGCAAGATTTCTTTTTAATCCTGTATGTATGAGTTCATGCATCATTGCTTATGTGTATGTGTTTTATTTGTTATGCATTTGTTAACAGGGTAAGCCCACTGGAAAAGCTGTGACCCAGGCATACTGCGAGATTAAGTGACTTGCTCCAAGTAACACAAAAGGCAAATGAATATGGAAACAATCAATCTAGGTGATTTCAACTATCCGAATATAGACTGGGATCACTACTCAAGCCCCAACACTCTAGCCCAAATGTTCCTAGAGTTCATAAACTCAAATGCCATGGAGAAACTAGTCACCATACCCACAAGAGGCAAAAACATACTAGATCTCATCATCACGAACATGGGGTCACAATGTTCAACACCGGAGGTATACCCCTCATTGGTGAGGTCAGATCATAAACTAATCTCACTGGAAGTCCACATCCCGCCCCCACCCCAGATAAAAAAGACCACAGTGAAGAACTTCTCTAAAGCTGACTTCACACTTCTTAGGACTGGTGTGGTCTCTTTCAAGGCCCCCGAACCAGCGGAAACCATCACTAAAGCCGCTGAATCACATACAAATGCCTTCTACCAGCACCTCCAGGACTGCATGGATCAGGCAATCCCAAACAAAACAAAGACTCTTTGTACCAAAGGCAAGCATCCAGTCTGGTGGACCCCAGCCATAAACAAGCTCTACAACAAAAGGAGAAAGCTACTACAAGATAGAGCAAAATCCCTAAAAGGGAAGACACCCTTGATCATTATAAGTAAAAAACTAAGAGCTCTCATAAAATCATCCAAGGCAAATTTTGAAAGAAAAATCACCAAGGACTTAAAAGACAATCACAAGGCCTTTTTTAGTTATGTTAGAAACCTGGGAGGAAACTCCCAAATATGCTCAGAACTAGTTCAAAATGATGTAAAGATCACTGAACCTACAGACATTGCCAACATACTGGCTGACAGGTTCAGTGCAAATTTCTCCCCCCCTCCCCCCAAAAGGAGAAATATCTATACCAGAGGATTGTAGCCTCCCAAACATCTCAAATGCTCAGGTGAGAACAGCTCTCTCCAAGGCGAAAAACACAGCATCCATGGGACCAGATGGTGTCCCCGGTTGTGTGCTCCACAAACTCATTAAGGAATTAAACCCGCAATTAGAGCAGCTGTTTAATCTTAGCCTCACCTCAGGATACGTACCCAAGGAGTGGTGTACGGCAACTGTGGTCCCACTACATAAAGGCGGTGCCTACACCGACCCTGGAAACTACCGTCCCATCAGCTTGACAAGCCTGGTCTGCAAAGCTATGGAGAGGATCATAATGGAACTAATAAATAAAGACATAGGGGACCTGCAGACATCGGATCAAACCCAATTTGGCTTTGTCAAGGGCAGATCATGCCTCTTAAACTTGGTTGACTTTTTCGAAACAGTCACCAAGGCCATTGATGAGGGCAAGGCAGTCCACACAGCCTACTTTGACCTGGCAAAGGCATTCGACA
This sequence comes from Protopterus annectens, assembly GCF_019279795.1. Classification (NCBI taxonomy): domain Eukaryota; kingdom Metazoa; phylum Chordata; order Ceratodontiformes; family Protopteridae; genus Protopterus; species Protopterus annectens. Next base: position 1,755,085,251 of record NC_056732.1, on the reverse strand, counting down.
CAATACCCCACTCAGGCATCATAGAAAAACTCATCAGCTTAAATGTAAACCCATACGTCACAAGATGGGTTGCAAACTGGCTAAGTGACAGAACCCACAGGGTCAGAGTTGCTGGCGCCATGTCTGATTCCAAGCCTGTCACAAGCGGTGTCCCACAGGGCTCGGTCCTGGGCCCACTCTTGTTCGGCATCTACTTTTCAGAAGTACAGGCAAGCACAGGAGGATTATGGCTGACAAAGTTTGCAGATGACTGCAAACTGGGCGCCATAGTTGAAAACACATCAGACACAGATATCCTTCAGAAGGGTCTCATAGAAACGGATAACTGGTGCCAAAGCCATGGCCTAAAGTTAAACGCTAAAAAATGCATAGTCATACCCTTCGGGAAAAACAAGGTTACCCCCAGCTACCATATAGGTGGCAATCCACTAAGCACAGAAGAGGTTATCAGGGATCTGGGGACCCAGGTTGACAGTAACCTTTCATTTGACACCCACGTTGCCAAAGTAGTTAGGAAGACCTTCTACATTGCCCACCTGATCATGAAGGGATTCACATCTAGGTCAAGGGAGGTCATCATTCCCCTGTACTCATCACTCATCAGACCGATGATTGAGTATAACACCCCATTTGCAATGTATCTGACCCGACACCTGCAGCAATTGGAAAGACCCCAAAAGTTCCTCACCAAAAGGATAAAGGGTCTCAAAAATATGTCCAATGCTGCCCGACTGAAGGAGCTCCAGCTCTACTCAGTCGCTTCTGCTCAGAGGTGACCTGTGCCTGACATACAAGGCCATGTCCAACCCGGAATTAATGAACATGCTTCACCTCAAAAAATCTAAATCCATCCGATCTACAAGAGCACAAGACTTGAACCTTGACACGGTCATAAATAGGACGTGCTGGAGGGACAGATTCATCACCCAGAGACTCCCTATGCTGTGGAACAAAATCCCGGTACATGTGAGGCAGAGCACCTCGCTGGCTTTGTTCAAGAGAAATCTTGACCAATGGATGGGAGATCGCAGGTATACCCCAGGGATCACCTCAGTGTCACTGCTTGACAGAGGCACAGCTAAATAATAGGCATAGTATCCTTCAAACTAAAGGGGTGGCGAAAGTCACAAAACTCTGGGCTAGGCTTATAAATGCCCTAGGGCAGATAGCCTAGTATGAACCTATGAACCTATGAACCTATGAACTATCAAGTCTGTAAGTAATTCATATTAGGATTCTGTGCATAGTTATCTATTCTAATTGATGTACTTATTTATTCTAGTTTGTTATGTAAAAACCTTATGCATCAGTGTATAGTACATTATAGTATATAGTATGATGTAACAGTTTTGTATATAGAGGACAGTCCCTTCTTTAAAAACATGGTCTCAAGCAAGGAGACTGAGTTCTGTCTTTTTAAAAGTAAAAGTAAGTTTTTGTGAATAATGTGACCAGAGTTGGTCTTCTCTTTGGAGTAAAGGCTCAAGGTGTGTGTGTGTGTGTGTGTGTGTGTGTGTGTGTGTGTGTGTGTGTGTGTGTGTGTGTGTGTGTGTGTGTGTGTGGTCATATACTCTGTCTACCTGTCTACCCTAGACTGTTAAATTGGAAGCATTTTCTAGATGGAGATCTGACAATAGCTAAGCATGTTATTATAAATATCTGTATTCTTGTGAAATATTTGAATGTTTCTAGAATACATACTATACACCAGAGATACTGTATAATTACTTTAGCTTCCAAAAAGTGTTCCTCTACACCACTGCATCCATGGGTAAATGTAACAATATCCACAGCTGAACATTGCTTACTGCAGCTATACTTTATTGCTGGTTGTTGGTAATGCTGAATTTAGTGATCACTGTGGTGTTAATCCTAATGGTGAAACTCAGGGGTAAAGATCATCAGAGATGGTAAGTCCAGTCTTTGATATACCCTAGCATAGCAAGTTAAGATTACAGAATGTATTGTTTTAAAGTATAATAATAATATGTTGTAAAATGTAAAAATAGAATGAAAGGCAGTGACACATTTATGTAACTAAACATAACATCATTGAATGCT
>NC_056732.1:1755015753-1755082690 GCF_019279795.1 Protopterus annectens | reverse complement strand
TACCCGTGACCAAAATATGCGCACAATTGTGAATATAGGTGGCATACTGCTGTAGTAAACTATAAATGTTGCTAGATACGCAGTTACATCTTATAACACACATATGACAGAGGACATGTTACAGGCATACCCACACACACATCAGACATAATTATAGGACACAAAGGTATGGCAACCCAGATAAGCTTTATGTGTGTACCATACAGTACTGTGTCAGTACTTACAAAACCTTAAGCCTGAGGAATGTAATCTGGGAGGACTACTGAGACCACACAAAACAGTGGTTCCAAGCAATGTGGACATACACCATACTTTGCTGTTTAGGCCTTCACCTTCAAGTAGTACGACAGTTCATACAGGATTTGGATTCAACATCAGTACCAATCAATAAGCATACATGTAGTGCTTTAGCCTCCAATGACACACCCCAGTTAACATGAAGAGACAACATCAGACTGTATGCCATAGTGCTTTATCTGCCTAGCAACAGCATACACAGCTTTTGCTGGGATCAAAGCAAGGACACAATACCATGACAGAAACAGTTTCCCACTAAGCTATCCCACAAATACACATCTTTGACACATTCACCAACACATTGACCATCACACTCAGTCATCTTTACATAGAATCTATTGCAACAAGTAGCTGTGGGTGTGTATGACTATATATGACTCTCTCTCTCTCTCTCTCTCTCTCTATATATATATATATATATATATATATATATAAATACATACAAACATACATATACACATCCATTGGTGTACATATACATATACATATAGGCACATATACAGTCCACCTTTCATGATGGGAATATCAATTATGCAAAGGATGTGAGGTATACAGTAATGTAATAATATTGCACAGTCTTGTGAGAAATACATTGAAAGTGTTCTCAGCCCAGGTAGCTTTAGCAGGCCTCACTGGCTGCAACATCGCAAACTGAACAAAACACCCACAGTGTTCAACCACAACATGTCATATACCAGCAGTGTATGCTGTCTTGTTTGTCACACACTAAAACCTACATACAAATATGCACATAACCTTTACCAACATATATATGTCCACCCTTCACAAACAGTTGCAATATGTCCCTTGCTCTATGCACATATACAAATGTTAATATATATGACACATATATATCTCTCTGTATGTGTGTGCCATACACACACACAAGGTCCACACTGTTGTAAGTCCCTGGACCTCACAGCTGAACTATTGGGCCTTGCTGCAACATGAACAGGTGTCACATGTGAACACACAGTAACATTAGAGGGGGTATATATAGCTGCAAATGCTAGATTAGCATACTAGCCTGGTACAGCAGTTGCCAATGCTAAGCTAAACTTTAATATGACTATCATGCATGTGTTACTCTGTCACAACCATGTTTATATAAATGTTTGCTCTCATCCCCCAAACAGCCATTGTCCATACTACTGTACAGAACACAGATAACATGGATCCGATGTTTGACATTTAATGCTGAGCTACATATGTCACAGTTATGTCCCACTGCACACAGCTACACACTGAATTGTCCATGGCAGTAGTTAAGCAGGACATCTCTGCATAGATACATACTGCTGCCACATATGAATGGTTCGCATTATGTAGAGTACTCATCAAAAACATCTACTACATGCCAGTAAATACATATCGGTTACATACCTTTCCTTTGTATGAGTTGGTATTATTTATTTTCCATTTTCCTTTTGCTTTTGCTTTTCACTGTCTCTCTCTCTCTCTCTCTCTCTCTCTCTCTCTCTCTCTCTCTCTCAGTCTCTGCAATAGAGTGACTGAGTTTGTGGGCAGCAATTACAGCCTGCTTTTATAGGTATTTGCACATGTGCATGTGATGGCCTCTGCACCAATTGGTGGCCACCATTTGCTAATTGCATGCAGTCTGCTGTGTAGCAATTGCAGTAATCACTGTCATAGCAACCCAATGCTATAAATTGCTAACTCAGGTAGGCATAGCCCTTTCAGCTTTCCAAAATGGGGATCATGCTTGTTTGCTGTGGACATCGTTGTTTAAGTCAGAAGGTTGGTATAATTCTTATATCTGAAGCCAAGGGTGTAGCCAGTGATTTAAATGTTGTACTCAGACCTGAATGTTGCTGCTTCCAGTACAAACTTGTCAGTGTAGAATTGTACTCACCCCTACAAATGCTAACACAAGATACACGGGAGTATGCACTTTCTTTTCTAATTATAAAATTAACTGCCATACAAAAGTAGTTATTGAGATGTATTCTTTTGGCGCATGAACTGTTTGTGAACTGCTATACTGTGAATATTAATTTGCTCACTTCTGAACAGTTTGTGCTTTGTTAGTGTTGACATTAGCACAGGCTGCTCAAGAAAACTTGACAAATTTCAGTACTGAGTATGCCTACCTACATCCTTGGTAGACCCTGAACACACAGGTATATTGTACATTTGGGTAGGGGTGCAGAAGTACACAGAGCATTATGTATTATTGTGTGAATCTTATCTTGCTGGACTTAAAGGGTTGCTGTGTACCTGTTAGTTTATCAAAGCAAGTAGTCTGTCTGCATAGCTCCCAACTGTGGACCTATCCAGATGGTAGCCAGAGGTTAGCCTGTTATTCTTTGTCTGTGCACCACACTGGTCTTTTCAGCACTGGAACAATGGCATTGTTACAGTTGGTTGCTACCAGTACATGGCTACATTCTTTGGTATTTCAGTGCTGTATTCCTACATAAGGGTATGCTTCTGGAACTCCTTCCAAAGCTATTTGCACAGTGTGTAACAACAGAAAAGCTGATATGCCTGTGTGTTTCTGCCTCTGCCAGGCCTCTCAAACACTCAAGTACATATTTGAACAGACTCAGGGAAAAGTAAGTAAAAGTGAGGTACACCTTTAGAATATTAGAGACATTAAGTTGAGACTTTGAGAGAACCAGAGCATATGGATTAATACACCTTTTCTGAAGTACAAGTGGTGTCTAATGCTTACTTATTGTCATTATTCATTAAGTGTAATTCCCCACCTTTCTGCCTAATGTCAGTACTTTTCAGAGGGATTCAGAGGGACACAGCTAAAATTTGTTTCAAAATCAGGGACATCCCTGAAAATTAGTCACAGTTGGGAAGTATGGCCTCTGCCCTAATCAGATATGCCAGTGTTTGTCCTGCTATGATACTGTGTGGGGGTTGTAAAGTGCTGCTGTAACATTATTTCCTGCTAGAATGGCTGGTTCTCTTATCACAGTCATGTAATGCAATTCCACAACAACTGCTGGTAAAGATCCACAGAACAAGCTTTGTGTTATGGCATTCCTATTTTTCCTTTACATTCACTCATTCTGTTGCATGATATATTTGTTTCAGCAACAACTTGTTGCATATCTACCATGGCTTAGTGGTACTTCATGCAGTGTAGTGTGTACAAGGTCCGGCGTTCGAGACTGACAGTGGTGTTTTATTTTGCTGCTGAGCAGAACAAGGGCCTGACATACACAGTGACTAAGGCACTTTTAGGCAGTTGTAAGCGGGTTTGCGTGGGTTTGCACGATGCTTAGCAATGCTTAGCTAAGCGCACACAAGCGCACACTGGCGCAAACTGGCTAACGACTGCTTAATAGTGTTTACTCCCGCTAACCCCCACACTTATTTCTTTGAAAGAAAAGAAAATGAGGAGATAGGAAAGTGGTGAAAAAGGGGCACAAAGAGGGAAAGACAGCAGGGAAAACAGCTCGGGATGTGCAGGACGGGTGTAGGGAAGGTCCATAACTGCCCATTTCTTTGACAGCAACAGCTGTGCATATGCAATAAATTTGAAGGGAAATATGAAACCTTCAACCCCTGAGAGAGGGGTGAGGACAACAAAGTATGTTGTACTGCCAATTAAATATCAGTTTATGTGTCCATCGGACATGTGTGCAAAATGGCAGTTATTTATGGGGCGTAATTTTTTTTTTTGGAGCAGATTGCCTTTTTTTTTTTCAGGTGAGAGTGGAATGTGGGGTAGGGGAAGTACATATATTTGGGGAGGTAGGTTGGGGAGGTAAACAGACAAGACAAACAAAATGCATACAGGGGCAGAATATGACACATGTGGTGGGAGAACACCACTGACTGGGAAGGATGTTTGGAAATCGCAAGCCCATGAGCCCACATATGGCAACAGTGGAACTGAGATCCCCACCCATGGGCAGTCACCACTGCACCTTCACAGGCCAGAGGGTGGCTGTGCTGGGGGCTGCATAGAAGGGGCAGGCTCACCCATAAGTCATGCCACTCGTGCCTCAAGCTGGCATAGAGGATCAGTAACAGAACACTCAATCTCCCTAAGCACCACAGCCCGGACCGTTCGGAGGGTGATAGGTGGCCCTCCTCCACCCACGCTTGCATGGGGGGGATGAGCCCCATCCCCTGCAGTGCTTCCACCTGAAGGTGGCACAGGGCCAATGGAGGAGGAGGTCCCAGGTTGGGCACTGGACCTGCTGCTGCCAGGTGCCATCACCAGCTGAGGTGGGACAGGTGGGTTTGCTGGGACCGGCCTTCCCATACATTCTATGTTTAGGAGGATTTAATGACAATATGGGTTAGTAAAAGTCAACATCATTCCCAATTAGTTATAACAGCATGCAGACATATTCCCATTAACCCAACACACCAGAGTTCCAACAGCTGAACAACAAGCATGACACATGCCTATATAGAACAACAGTGGACATTATAACAGCATGCAGGTTTAATTGATGGCAACAGGCCACCAATATTGTGGTATTTGAACAGGGCACATGCATTGAAATAAATGCAGATATTTATAAACCAATAGGACATATGTCCCAACAAATGTTTTAAGATTAGACATACACATTGAGGTGTGGAACTGCATTTTTATGCACATACAGTAGGGTGGAAAAAGATAGTTCCATTAACAACTTATATATCCTTCTAGTTTATACTACATTCCTAATAACTGCAGTTATATGTCCCTTACATGTATTATTACACAACCCAATGTCCTTCTATTGTGCAATTGGATTTTGCTAGATCATTATATACATGAGCTGTATCTGACATACAAACTGTCCAGGATGCAGATGTTACTGCTACATATTTTGAGAGTTGCTCACACACACTACTGCTGCTGTGATGGTACACTGACAGCTCTACTTTCATGTAATTATCTAGATATGTTCAGGTGAAATTATCAGTTATATGTTAACAGCTCCCTACATTTCTGGCAGCACACTGACATTTCTGGGGAACACAATACCAAGCTACTCATGTGCTAGATTAACCTGTACATGCTGGGCATGAACCAACAGTTGAGGACTGTAAATATGCTTAAAAGCTACTGGCACTCCCTTCATCCACTTTATATGGGCCTACCCAAGTGTGTGTTAACAGCACTTAATACAACAGTACTATTTATATAATGCAAGAGTACAACAACATATCAAAGAAAATGAGACAGACACACTCCAGGAATTATACCTTTATTAAAGACTTAAAACACTTTTCTAGAGGCTCTCTCATTTATTTTATATAACAGTACATGCAAAATAATTATTAAAGAATTATTTTACCTTTATTGGGTTAAAACACTTTTTTCATGCTCTCTCATTTATTTTACATAACAGTACATGCAGAATAATTACTAACTTGCCTGGTGGTGCAGCCTTAGCAGCCTATCTGCATAGGTTTGCTGGCTCACAGCATGGACATCTGCAGCTGTGAAGTAAATGAAGGGATATTGAGACATACCTATCCATAGTATAGACTAGAATAGCAATTCTTACATACTTCATTCCATGGCTACTTACTCAGTAGTGGGGCAGCTATATTGGGAATAATAAAAAAAAAAATAACATTTTTACATTTTATAATTGTACAGGGGTTTAGAATGTGGGGGAGTGTAGTGTTGGGTATGTACACATTTGAGCAGACTCGCTCATGTAAGTGGACATTTCCCGATTGAGAGACTTGCAGGGGCATGTTTTTTTGGACTGCTTGGCAGTCCAACACGTCCCCTGCACTCGTGCACGCTCTGTGTTAGCCTTAGAGTTGAGGTAGTGCGCCCTCATTAATATGCATGGCGCGCTGCCATCTTACTCTTAGACTGACGTTTCTGTGTAAGACTAATTTAGTCTTACATGGAAGATTAGTGAATCCTGGGGATTATCATTCCACGGTGTACAAAACATTTTTTTTCAAATAACATAACAAAATGCTCAAGTTTATCATGAGTTTCAAAATTTACTTTAGCAAGTTATTAATATCTAATTTATATGGATGCCCTTATGCCCTCTGGTGAAAGCCCAGGGTGCACTGATAACATTGCCCTATACAAAATATCAGTCCAAGCATTCTCTAGTTCATGTTTCATTTGTAATAACTAGTTTCTGTCTATATAACACAGTGTCATTTGTTTTTTCCAGTACCATCAGCATAACTATTCAGAGTTTCTCCTTTACCAGTCTCCAACCTGCCTTCATAGATCAAATTACCTGCCACATTTCATCAGTTCTCAAAACATCACTATGTCCACTAAGCACAACTTCTGCCTCCAATAATCTACCCATAACTATGTCCAAGCAGGTAATAGTTCTAACTTCTTCAGGTGCCACCTTTTCAATCATTTGTCTCAGCTTGTCATTCTCCAAACCACCCTTCTGTAATTCCATAACTTTAATGTACGATACTCCACAGCCCGCACAACTTATACCTGTGACTTCTGCAGCAACAACAACCACATTTTCCTTCTTTTCCACTTGAATATCTCCATTTTCTTCCTCAAACATGAATGCAATAACACCAACACTCTCATACTCTCTCTCCACCATATTACTTCCTGTCTATGGCTCCATGACACCAACACTCTCATACTCCCTTTCCACCATATTACTTCCTGTCTATGGCTCTATGACAATGTGACCAAAAAGAGAAGAGGAAGTTCACAGATGCTCGAACCAAACTTCCCCTAGCAGTATAAATACTACCTCAGAGCTTCCCTGAAAATAGGTCATTAGTCTAGTGGGACTAACAAGTTTAACAAAGGATGAGTGGAAAATAAAAGCAAAAGATAAAAAAGAAACTATAATTTAACAGCAGAAAAAAAGAAAGAAAGAAAGAAAGAAAGAAAGAAAGAAAGAAAGAAAGAAAGAAAGAAAGACATTCAGTGGAGTATACAGGATTGACTGATCCAGATGGTGGAAACAGGAAACAGGATACAAAAGTCATGAGATGAACAATAGACAGCCACTAATAGTGGCTAACAGAAACCAGGAAGAACATCAAAAAAGACTCTCCTCAAAATACAGAGTATCAACTGGCAAGATGTCTGTGCAAGCCTCTGAGACAAAGTCATCAACCCTTACATACCTCTCAACCTGGAAACATCAAAAATCTGGACAAAGACCCATGAAAAATAGGTACAGATCTGTATGCTGATTAACATAAAATTTGCATACATAATTATGTAACCCCATCCACTCCTGTGGAATTGTAGGATACCAACTTTCACATTCAAACCGAAGAACAGGCAACCAAAATATGCCCCAAGACCCTGTAGTAAATAGTAACCACTTTTTTTAAGTGTAGCAACAATGTTCACTGGGAAGGGAGAAGATCAACCTTAGGATTTTGTTTTTGGTGACTTGCAGTATGTGGGTTTGTGGTAAAAGTAGGGCATTTAATGGTAGGCAATATTCTAATCTTAGCAAAAGAATATTATAGTTTGCTAGGACCTCCAAAAGTCATTCTCCATGGCATTCTGATCAGTGGCTAGAGTTTGTGCCACTCGGGGCTGTCTGAGTTTGCAGCCCTCCCCCTCATAAAGTCATGGTCAAATGGGCCCCCCCATACACAGCCCTCCCTCCTGCAGCTATTCCAGTGTCCCATCACTTTGCTATTTCACCCCATTTACCATAAACAGTGTAATGTACATACTGCTTTACTTCTACAATAATTTGGATTTCATTTAAAACTTTTATTTTACATTTTATAGTACAAACACTAATATACATCATCTGCTAAACAAAGCAATATGGTCTCACAATGAAACTAGAGTTAGCATTAAAACTTCTGTGCCCTTGAAAGTAAACTCACATTCATTGAAACAGCATTGAAACCCACATTCAAAAAAATGCATCTGGCTAGTGTCAGATGAAGATTACCTTTGGGCTGTTTTCAAATCATAAGCCCCTTGCACACAAAATATACATGTACTGTTTGATACACCTTCCTGATTGTATTAAATTACATTCCTTGTATAATACAGAACTCTTGTTAGAGCACATTTTAAGTTTATTGTTTTGAACATTTTTCCAGTAAGTAATGAAACAAATGCATGAATCAATGACAAAACTGCACAATTCAGAAATTTTCCATCATAAAAGTCTACTTAAACTTCTACAATCCACCAGTATCAGTAAATATGCACAATCTCTGTAGAAGTAAACAATCATTTAAATAATTCCACATTAAAGAGATATGTAACTAATGAAGAGGTTGCTGCTAGCAAACAGTTTTAAATTTCATTGTTTCATCTACATATAAAGTGCCTGTTGCTCTTGAGGAATACATTGCCTATGTTACATTAAAAAATAAGCTAGTAATATTGCAGTAGGGAATGGATGGCAAACTGATAACAGGTTCATAGTTACTAGGCATTGCCACCAAAGAGGACATTCTCAGGACTACAGCATCCACCCCCTTTAAAAGTACAACACAGTATAGTATCAGCAATTCATCTATATACCATGGGAATAGAACCCATAGACTTCTGCATCAAAAGCAAGTATTCTAACTGTTGTGTTACTAACACAAACAAACTTTTAAATGTCTCTCCTCCTGAAGAACTATGCAGCACAAGAAATCTGGAAAAAGGCAAACTTTATTGGGGGTGGTGACACACTAAGGCCCAAAACCAGGGACATGTTTTAAACATTGCTTGTATAATCTTAGAAAAGTTGCTAGAATAAAATCTTTTGTGTTACCATGCATTTCCTGAAGATAGGAAGACTGAAACTTAAGTGGCTATTGCTATTTAGTGAATTCACTTCTCACAAATTTTAATATGAACAGACCAAAGAAGCATTGAATAGAAGTGGTGGTGTGGCTAGGGAATTCAGGCTCTTGCTCCTCGTACATAAGGTACAGGGTTTGACCTGAGTAGCACTAACCACAAGGTATTATTAACTGGAGCATTTCATACACACGCACATGCACACACGCACACACGCACACACTCACACACACACACACACACACACACACACACACACACACACACACACACACACCTCCCTTTGCAGCAGTTAAAATAAAAAAGCACACACACCTCCCTTTGCAGCAGTTAAAATAAAGAAGCCATTAATGTCTAAGTTACAATATCTCATACTTACTTTGCAACACACACTCCCCCTTTGAAGCAGTTAAATAAAGAAGCCATTGAGTTCATGGATCTTGGACTTACACACACCTTTGCAGCCATTAAAATAAAGAAGCCATTAATGGCACACACACTCCCCCTTTGCATCAGTTTAAATAAAGCCCCTTTGTAGCAGTTAAATAAAGAGACCATTAATGGCTGTTAAGTTCATGGATCTTGGGCTTACTTTGCAGAATGGCTGTTAAACTTTACAACAGTTCACAAACCTTAAGCAGCATTACAATAAATTGGACTTACTTTGCAGCATGGCCTGTTAGTTCTAGGACCATCATAAGACTTGGCAAAAAGGATATAAATAATGATTATAAAATACATGGTAAAATCATAAAAAATAACACCATCATTAAACATCTACAGATAATAACATGGTTAAATCATAAAAAATAGCACCGTCATTAAACATCGGCAGATCAGGTAGACACAATTCAAACTTTGTGTAGTATGTTCTTACCAAAGTGAGAAAAAAAATATTCTATAGTCCATCTAATTCTAAAGTCACACAAATGAGATCCTTGCATCTCATTGTCACTCACTTATCCAACTAATAATTAAATGCAATACTTTTTATAGCCTCCAAACAAACACCTGAAAGGAGATGAAAAGGTGCAATAACCCCTTACTTGAAAAATCACAGGGTTGATAAAAAAAAAAAAACTTACGATTCACTTCTAGATAGCAAAGATCAGATTTGGAAATACAAAAAGTAAAGATCGATAATCATAAACAATCATGACGGATATATGTAAAAAACTTGATTGGTTATGAAACTGACTTCTGCTTAGACTCAGAAGAAGTCAGATTAATTACGTGCCCTTGGTGCTTAACCAGGTAAGGCAAATTCTCATTTTACATGGTTTAATTTATAAATATAGCACAAGATAACAACAGGTATGATAGGCCCCACATGTAATCACATTTTGAAGAGTTACTCTCTAACTTTAAATATGAAATGAAGAAGCACAGATGCCTGCCACATAGCTTATAGTCTTTTGATGTGATCTACCTTATATGAGCCACTTATTTATTTTATGTTATATTTAATAATACGTATGACACATTTAAGTCTCCAAAGATACTGTTCTATAAAAGTGCTTGCTCCTTCCAATAACTTAGCTACAGGCAATTTCCTCATATAAAGATAATTATAACCCATTTTGAATTAGTCACATAAGATGTCATATACTTAACTGGAAGCATCTTGCCTATAAATACAATATGAGGTTATGGAAAAAAATAAGAGTGTCCTACCTACCAACACAAGTAAATATCCTTATCATAAAGAAGTCATCCTGACAGGATACTTAATTATGAGATGGCTAGAATGTATAAGACAGGAACTAGGCAGAATATGTCATATAGGTCTTAAATAATTTGTACTTCAGCAATTCAATATTATTGCCTTTTTCAGAAATGTGCACACTGCCAGTTCTGTAACATCAAAGGAGTACATTCTGTTCAGCTTGAAAATCCACTCGGGTGCCAAATGCAACAGTAACAGGCTTACACTGTGGTCTTGGGACAGTGCTTAGTAAACAGTCCCTGGAAATGAAACTTCCACTGGTTGTTCTTGTCACTGTTCTGCTTTATGCTGCTGGCAAGTTGCTTAACTCAATTTAACACTTTATTAAATGTCATGTTTCAGAAATCCAATACTGCTGCCTACAGAGTTAGGCTCGTGGCTTGTGCAGTTGTGTCACATGCTTCCTTGACAATGTTTAGACAAGTGCCATACCAGTCTCAGAATAAGCAGTGAAGTCCTAACATAAACTTACTTGCTCTTTAATCGGCTATCATAATAACTTGCTATATGCTTCTCTCTCTGACTAGGCAATGCTTGTTCAGAACACACAACTAATGCACTCCTCTTACACTTTGTCATTTTCTTTTACTGAAACATATTGTATTACATCTTGTGAATCATGTATATTTTAATTAGCTTTTGTATGTAATTTGTTTAATTGACAATATCACCTTCCATATACATATTTTGTTTGCTACTATGTCACATAATGTATCTTTTATCATAATGTATGTTTTATTCTTCCCCTTCTGTATTATTTCCTACTGCCCACAGGCCTCGCTTGCAGCTGGAAAGTGATGTTTGTCCAACCTACTTACTTGATTATCATACTGTAAATAGATAAATAGAAGGCCCTACCCCTCCCCTCAATTATGTATGGCTGTTCTTTTGTAGGCCAAGAAAGCCATGAGGCATAGTCCCAAGTGTACCCCCACCCAGGGACCTTGAACAGCTATGTCTACCCCCGGCCACACAGGTAACTATACCTCTGGTCACTAATGGGACTTCAGAAGGAAACGTGTCTTTTGGGTCACATCATCACCATCCCTCTTCTGTGCAGAATGGTGAGCAAGAAATACCTCACTATTCCTTTTCCCCTCCATTGCAGCTCCAGCAGGTACCTGAACAAGTAATCAAATTCAGATTGTATGAGTCAAAATCAAGGTTCGACTTTTAAAATTTACTTTGAGGGCAATTCTTACATATAAATGTATATATATGCATATAAATGTGTAATGTTTATCACAGTGTGCAACTCTTCACTGGCGTATACTTTCAATTAAACTGATACAATCTCACTGTTTGATTACTTGTCCTCTTTCAGTTAGAGCACATAGTATCTCCTGTAAATCTATACATCTATTCTTAAAAAATATTCTTATTTAGGCATTTTTGCATTTTATCAAGTTTATGCTTTATGCTTGTAGTCATGTCATAAAGAGTATATCTTAATTATGTCTTCAGACATACATACATATCTGAAATCCACACACCCACTCGCGCATATTTCATATATATATATATATATATATATATATATATATATATATATATATATATATATATATATATATATATATATATATATATATATATATATATATATATACATACATACATACATACACTACATAAACACAGCGATAGATATATAACACACACTAACACACACATGCACACACACAAACACATACACAAAAGAGACAGATGAATTGAGTATGGAAGACTGGAAGGTTCTAAGTAATGAAATGATCAAACCTGAGGGATAATGACCATTCGTTTGCTATAAGTTTTCAACATAAGCCCTGGATTGTTCATTTTTAATGCTCTCTTTCTAAATGTTGCTGATATTCATTTCGATTTGATAACTCATTAGTTCTTTCACAGCACAGGGACACAAATGCAGCGTAGGATAATAGGATCATAGGATTATAGGAGGTTATTAGGCTAATGATCCTGGGACCCTTGCAAGCCTAGCCAAGAGTTTATCCCCAAAAAGAAACCTCAGTCAGCACCTGTCACCCCTGTCAGTCAGGGACACAGGTGGGACTCCTGGGACAAATTTTTGGTTTCCCATCCACTCATCAAGGCTGCACATGAAGAGGGTCAGCGAGGTGCTCTGTTTGACATTTATGGGAAGTCTTTTCTGAGCCAGGGCAGCCTCTGGGAGATACATCTGTCTCTCCAGGAGGTTTTGTTGATGTTGCATATTAGATTCAGGCCTTTTGAGTGGGTAACATTTGAGAAGTTAGACTTATAGAAATGGAGCATCTCTAGTAGGGCAGGGTCTGAGATTACCTTGTAGGTGAGACAGAGATCACCCCCGAGTAGTCTGTACGATACTGAATAGACTGATAATGTTTTGAGCCTGTCCACATAGGACAGGTGTTGGAGGTCATGGATTCTCTTTGTGAGGTATTTCAGTGGCCTTTCCAGTTGGTGCAGATGTCTAGAGAGGTACATACCAAATGGGGCATTATACTCAATTAATTGTCTAATGAGGGAGGAGTATAGAGAGGTAATAACGTCCTTTTTTCTGGATGCAATGAGATGAACCAAGTAAAAGGCTTTTCTGACCACTGCCACTACATGATGTTCAAATGTGAGGTTGTTATCAACCTGAGTGCCAGGTCTCTCACCACAGGTTGTGTGCTTAGGGGGTTGCTGTTGATGTGGTAATCAGTAGGGGCCATGTTTTTGCCGAATGGTATGGTAATACATTTTTTTTTGCATTTAGCTTGACACCATGACTTTAGCACCAGTCATTAGTTGCTGTGAGACCCTCTTACAGTATGTTAACATAATTTGGGAAGTCAATGACAGCACCCAACTTACAGTCAGCCACAGGTGTTTTGTCTTTGCCTGAACCTCTGAGAAGTAGATGTCAAACAATAGGGGTCCCAGGACAGATCCCTGGTGAACTCCACTAGTTACAGGTCTGCTATCAGAGGTGGAGGCACCTATTTTGGCTGTGAGAGTCCTGTGAGTGAGCCAGTTGACCACCAACCTGATGAGATATGGATTTACACTAAGTTGTGTTAGCTTTTCAATGATGCCGGAGTGGGGGCTTGTGTCAAAGGCCTTGGCCAGGTCAAGCTAAGCTGTACGTACTGACTTTCCCTCATGCAGGGACTTGGTGTCACTCTCAAAGAAGTCAACCAGGGTTCAACAGGCAAGATCTGCCCTTGATGAAACCAAACTGGGTGGGGTCAATTGCTAGATTGCCTATGTCCTTGTTTATGAGATCCATAATAATACACTCCCTGGCTTTACAGATCAGGCTTGTCAAGCTAATGGCGTAATTGCTTCCAGTCAGTAGTGGGTCCACCTTTGTGCAAGGGGATGACAATGGCAGTTCTCCCCTCTGCTGGAATGAAGCCTGTACTTAGGCTGTAGTTCAATAGGATGCTTAGTGGCGAAGCCAGTCCTTGCTGAAGATAGTGCAGAATACAGCCTGGGATACTATCAGGTCCCATGGAAGCTGTGTTGTTTGCTTTGGATAGGGCCATTAGCACTTGATCTACAGAGATGTCACGTGCGGGACAAGTATCAGGGATGTCAAAGGGGTCTTTGGGGGTTGAAGTGGGTGAAGTTTGTACTGAAACTCTCTGGTAGAAGGTTGGCTAAGTCAACATGATCGGTGTAAGTGATACTGTTATGTACTAATTCAGAACAAGCCTGGGCTTTGCCATGGAGGTTCCTGATGTAACTGAAGAAATCTTTGTGGTTTCCCTTTGTTTCAGGGGCTAGTTTAAATTCATAATTGGCTTTGGAGGTTTTCACTAGTTATATAATTTACTTTAATTTACTTGCTGAGACTAAGGAGGGAGCGTTTCCAATTTGGAATATGTTTTTTTTACCCTTGGACAACAGTTTCTTCCTTTCGTTGTAAAGCCTGTTGATAGAGGATATCCACCAAACAGGTTTGTGTTTCCTTGAGGAACAGGTTTTAGTTATATTGGGTATGGCTGAGTCCATGCAGTTGCACACGTGCTTGTATACTGTATGGCATGCTGTTCAGCATAGTTGTCTACATCCTCTGAGGAGGGCAGTGCTATGAAGCTACAGACACCCTCCCTAAAGCCTGGAATTTCCTTCTTTTCACTATTGCCTTTACACAAGGAAATATGTCTTCTTCAGATTCTGCAAAAATTATGGTGTTCAAGGATAAGAATTTAGCTTATTAGTTTTAATTGCTGACAAATGACAAATTGAAATCTGTAGGTTAATTACTGAATATGAATTAAGTAAAAATCTCTGGCTGAAAATACAAGCCTGCAGACAGTTTGTGCCTAATAAAATAGATGTAATGTCATCTAGTATAAAAGTGTCTGTCCCTAAATTATTCAGCCTTTTGGCTCTATCTATACAACATAAATTTCCTAATAATGGCAAACTTTCACAAATATATAGCATATTTAGAACTGAAATAAAAAGTTATCCAGAGAATTATTGGAACTATTTCTCCTCAGTTACTAATAATCCACCTAATGATCAGGATAAGAAAATAATATTAGAATCATCCAGATTGACGACTTCCTCACCCATATAGAGATTGTTTGCCTGGAAATGTATGTACAAGTCCTTTTTGACACCTCAAATAATGGGGGGAAAATTAAAAAGAGAGACCGTATTTGCTGGAGATGTAAAAATAGAAACAAAGGCTGACTGGTCTCATATGTTTTTTGACTGCATAATTCTTAAAGTCTATTGGGGCAACATAAACAACTTGCGTCAGGCTTTATTTTCAGATAACTTTGTCCTATCTAAATCTTTGGTTCTATTTAATATACCAGTTTCTGCTTGTGTAAAAAACTTAAATACCCCCTGGTTTGGTCTATTTTAACTGTTCCTAGAAAGGTTATAACTTGAAACTGATAGTCTGATACTTCACCCTCTTTCTCGGAATTTAACAATATCATTACTGAAGCTTGTCACTTGAAATTGTTGACTATTAAATGAAGATCCATCAGAAATATGTCTTCATATAATATGTGGTATAAGTTAAATGTTTTATTAGACAAAGTATCTGTTTATTTATGAAGTCACTTTATATATTCTAAGGTTGAATGTAGTTTTATAAAGTTGACATCTCTGTAAATACTTTAGTTGTGCTTTGTTTCTGGTTTTCTCTTCTTTCATTGCTGAATTTTATGTAAAGTTTTTTATGTAATTGATTGCTTATATTTGAAAATTAATAAATGTGTAAAAAACATTACCCTTAGAAGATGCTGTTAACTATTTTAATAAGGTCTCCCTTGCTACCTTAAATACTTTAGCCCCCATTTGGTACAAAAGAACAAAACTTAATCATGCTCCTTGGCTTACAAAGCCAGCAAAACAAATTCTTCTTTCCAGAGACCAAGCCTGGAAAGAATGGCATAAAAACGAAAGCCACGCAAATTAAATTAACTTCAAACAACTTTGTAACAAAACCAAGAAATTAGTTGAAAATTAAAAACATATATATATATATATATATATATATATATATATATATATATATATATATATATATATGTTTTTTTTCACAACAGTTATCTAGTCAAAGAAATAACTCCAAAAAAATTCTGTAAATCAGTCTCTTCTCTCCATAATCCTAAGACCACACAAAACCCATTGCCTTTCCTGATAAAGACCCACAACAAATAGCCCATATTTTCAACTCCCACTTTATCGACAGCATTCTTAAGCTTGTCAAAGAACCCCCCCACCAATAACAAATAAATCCCTACAATAAGATAAGCACCTCAAATCCATTTCATGGGAATTCCAGCTTATATCCCTGACTCCACAAAGAAACCACTAGCAATACCCCAGAAGCTCTAATATTCTCCTACAACCAGTGCCCACCTCTCTAACATTTAAATTGATAAATAAACTAAGACCATGCTCCCTATTCACTGATAACCTCCCCTCTGAATACTTGAAAATTTGTGTTGATGCAGTAGCCTACCCCATCAGTATCCTGATTATGTGATCCAGCTCTGAATCCACAACCCCCCAAATTTGGAAGAAATCTATCATACCTCCATTGCATAAAGGTGGAAATACTAATGATTTAACTAGCTATTGCCCCGTTTCCATTCTGTCACCATTATCTAAAATATTGAAAATGTGCATACACACTCAACTACTAAAACACGTCTCTGACAATAATATCCTCACCCTTACCCAATATCTTGCACAGGCACTACTACAGCCTTACTTCCTTTCACTGATACTGTCAACAAAGCTCTGGACTCTGGTCTATTGATAACAGTGGTCTTATTAGACCTATGAAATTTTTCGACACAGTATCACATACTAAACTACTCCAGCAACTAGCAAGATTATGGTGCTCTGAACTTACCCTTACCTGGTTCGCCAACTACCTGAACAACAGAAAACAATCTTTCAGATGGCAGGTTATCTGGTTAATAAGACAGGAGTTCCCCAGGGATCCATTCTGGGACCTCTAATTTTTAATGTATTTATAAATAATCTCCTCACAGTCTCACTTCAAAGTTCACTCATCCATTATGTGGATGATTCTACCATCATATCTTCCTCAAGCAACTTCCCATATTTCCTAAAAATAACACAAAATGCCTTCTCAATCATAGGAACATGGCAAAATGAAGCATAACCAATACTCAGTTCCCCAAAAATGTAAGCTACTATGATTTTCATCTAGACCACCTCCACAGGACGTTAAAATTTACTCCCAAAGCAAGACCGAAATTGAAATAGCAAAGGCAGCAAAATTACTAGGCATTACTATAGATGACAAACTACCCTTCAAACAACATATTCTTAGTACAATAAAAAACACATTTTAAACTAGGCAAACTGTAAACTCTACATTAATAAATCCACAAAAATAAAACTGGCAAATCCCCTCCTACTCCCTTCCCTCCTCTATGATTCCCCATCTTTACCAATCTACACAAATCTCTGAGTAACAAACTACAATCATGTTATTACAGAATCCCAAAATTTGCCTCTGGCCTACCAAACTGCACACACCACTGTCAGGCCATTAAGGAATTGAAATGGTCTGAATCCCTCCACTACCTTCATTACATCCAAATAACTCTTGCTCATAAACTAGTGTACAACCCAGAAAACTGTCCTTCACTTCATTCTATCCTACAATCCTACATCCCCTCCCAGAATCTTTGGTCTACTAATAAACAGCTTCTAACTGTATTCAAACCCATCAGAAGAGCTGGGCAAACCTTGTACTCCCATTCCATAGCAAAATTATAGAATGTCCTTCTCCCTCTATTACACAACTTGATTCCATAAAAACCTTCAAATTCCCCTTAAAAAGCCACTTTCTTAACAATCTAATCTGTCCTTGTGCCCAGAACTATAGACCACCGTAAAGAAATTCTAAGATATTGCTGACTAGTATGACTCTCTTCGATTTCAAGTAATAATCTGTAAATCCTCTGAACTTCATTGACTTTTCTACATCAGTTAAGGTTTGTCAGTCACTGTCTTGAAACTTTTTTCTTTTTTTGGATGGGGAAATGTTTTATATTGTTAAAATGTTCTAAGGGGGAATTTGGAGTTTACCAACTTTAAAAGTTTTAATTCCTTAAAGGTATTTGGGATACAAGGTTTAATAACCTTGGTTTTCCCCAAAAATTTTGTTTTAGGAAAGCAAATTTTAAAATCTCCTGACCAAAAATTGGGGCAAATTTTTTTTTGGTTCAATTTAAGTTGTGGGTTTAAATTTGGTAGCTAAAAAATATAATATTTGATCCCCTTTTCTAAAATTTGATTTCTGCTAAAATTTTTCAGTTGAACAAAATTGACTTTCCAACTTAATTAAAAAATTTTAAGGGTCAGGCCTTTTTCCCCATTTCTTTTAAAAAAAGGGTATTTTTTTGGTTTTAAACCCCTTTAAAACCCTTTGAATACCCCGGGGGTGATCCCCGGAGTTAAGCAGGGAAACCCCCCAAAAGTGCTTTTTGTAAACCACTTTTTTGTGGGCCACCATTCAATAGTAAAAAAAATTTATTTTATTGGCCCCAAAAAATTAAAACTCTTCTTTTTATTAAAAGTTATGGATAAAGAAAAAAGGGGGCCTCAGAATTTAAAACTTTTAAGAGAAAATCTTTATAATTTTGGGGTGAAAGGAAAAAGTTTTAAAATTATTTTAATATTGGGGGGAAAATAAATTCCCTTAAAGTTTTCTGGGAGAAAAGCATGGGGGTGGGGTTTATAAAAAAAACATAAATTTATATTATAATTTTTGGTTTTTTGGTGGTGTGGGGTGTTTGTGTGGGTTGTGTTGTGGTGGTGGGTTGTGTGTGTGGTGCCCGTTGTGACCAATTCAAAATAAAAAATAGCCAACTAAAAGTTTTCACTATGGAACCCCCCAAAAATCGAAAAGGCCAAAGGAAAACTTATTTTAAAAAACATTTGGACCGGGTTTTTCTAGTGGTTTGTATTTTGTAGAGGGGGGAAAAACCCAGGGGTTTTGAAATTTTTAAAAGAAAATTAAGGGCAATTCCCCAAGTTATGGAAGCAAATTAAAACCAAAAGTTTCAATTAATCAAAAAAAAAGTTTAAAATAGGGCTGTTTTGGGAAAAGTCAACCGTTTGTTAAAGGCACTAATCCGAAAAATTTTACTTTCCGGGAATTTTAACAAGGGTATAAGGAACAAAACTTAGAAGAAACCCTTTGCTTTTTACAAAGCAAATTTTTGCCTGTTTAAATTTGGATAATTTAATTTTTTTTTTAAAAAGTTGGAAAGCAAAAAAAAGGGTTTAATAGTTTTATTCCAATTTTTAACAGATTAAAAGGGCATTACCTTTTCAGAGTTATTTTTTTTTTTAATTTTTTCTAAAAGGGAAGTTTTTTTTCAATTTTTATATTTTTTAATTTTTTGTTTGAGATTATTAAAAAAGGGGTTTTTAAAATTTTGGAAAAAAATTTTTAAAATTTAAAGCTAAAAAAAAATTTTTTTAAAAATGGGGTTTGTTTGGGAAATTCAAAAAAACCAGTTTTTTGGAGGAGGGGGATTCATAGGGGATTGTGTAAAAACTAAAAAATTATTTTTTGGATTAAAGGGGGGTTTCTTAAGGGTTAATTTTTGAAAAGATTTGTTTTATATAACATATAGAAGGTGGTGGTGGTTGGTGGTGGTTCTTGCTTCAGGTGTGGAAGGGTTTGATTCTGTAAAGGGATCCAATTTTTTATTAACTAAATTTGTATTGTTGATAGCGAAGTCAAATATATACAAATGACACCCAAGGACATCAAGAGTGTACGACTATATGGCTTCTGAATGTCCATGACTCTTTTTTTTTTTTTTTTTTAAGTCTTTTTAGAGTCTTTGCAAGTCACATTGCCAAAAGGAGAGTGTACCTGTTATGCATGTATGAAGTTATGCTCATGATGGTCATGGACTAGAAAAGAAGTATTTTAGCATCCCTTGTTAGCTATCTTGCTACTTATCCCTTTCCCTAATAGCTTGGACAGGCCACTTTGAGGATCAGGTAGCAGGGTGTGATGGGAGTTGCAGCCATACAAGTGGTATGGATTACAGTGCAGACAGACAGAAAGATACACATACACACACACACACACACACACACACACACACACACACACACACCCACACACACACACACACACACACACACACACACACACACACACCAAACACAGACACATAGAGTCAAACAGACACATATTCATATTTACTTGTACACATATGCAAGGTACACATGGTTTGATTGTTTCCATATTCATTTGCCCTGTTGTGTTACTTGGAAATGATCACTTAATCTCACAGTATGCCTGGGTCACCCTTGAAAAGGAACAGCTTTTCAGTGGAGTACCCTGCTAACAAATGCATAAAAATGAAACACATACACATAAGCAATGATGCGCCGAACTCATACATACAGGATTAATCAGAAATCTTACACATGCCTCAATATATCAGTGTGGGTTTTCAAAAAACTGAAGTCAGGAGTTTTAGAGAAGTATTTAAGAGTGGTACAGGATATGTACAAGGGTAGTGTGACAGCGGTGAGGTCTGCGGTGGGAGTGATGGATGTATTTAAGGTGGAGGTAGGACTACATCAAGGATCAGCTCTGAACCCTTTTTTATTTGCAATGGTGATGGACAGGTTGACAGACAAGATCAGACAGGAGTCCCCGTGGACTATGATGTTTGCAGATGACATTGTGATCTGTAGTGAGAGTAGGGAACAGGTGGAGGAGACCCTGGAGAGGTGGAGATATACTCTAGAGAGAAGAGGAATGAAGGTCGGCAGGACTAAGACTGAATATATGTGTGTGTGTGTGAATGAGAGGGAGGATAGAGGAATGGTGAGGATGCAGGGAGTAGAGGTGGCAAAGGTGGATGAGTTTAAATACTTAGGATCAACAGTTCAGAGTAATGGTGAGTGTAGGAGAGAGGTGAAGAAGGGAGTACAGGCAGGATGGAGTGGGTGGAGAAGAGTGTCAGGAGTGATTTGTGACAGACGAGTACCAGTAAGAGTGAAATGGAAGGTCTACAAGAGTGTAGTGAGACCAGCTATGTTATATGGGTTGGAGACAGTGGCACTGACAAAAAGGCAGGCATCAGAGCTTGACGTGGCAGAATTAAAGATGTTAAGATTTGCACTGGGTGTGACGAGGGTGGACAGGATTAGGAATAAGTATATTAGAGGGTCAGCCCAGGTTGGAAGGTTTGGAGACAAAGCCAAAGAGACAAGATTACTTTGGTTTGGACATGTGCTGAGGAAGGATGCTGAGTATATTGGGAAAAGATGCTAAGGATGAAGCTGCCAGTTCACAGGGAAAAGAGGAAGGCCTAAGATAAGGTTTATAGATGTGGTGAGAGAGGACATGCAGGTGGCTGGTGTGACAGAACAAGATGCAGAGGACAGGATAAATGAAACAGATGATCCACTGTGGTGACCCCTGATGGGGAGCAGCCAAAGAAGAAGTCTGTAAATCTTGTTGCTCCATTATAATTAGTGGTGTTTTAATGTTGCATATATTTACTGCATGTGGATCAATAAATTCAACTTTAATCAATAATAAACAATCTAGACTAGCTTCATGTTTAGCATCTTTTTAATGTACTTCCCTGATTAAGTAATAGGTTGAATACTATTTATGGCAGTTACAGAATTATATATTACTTCTGTAATGGTACTATATAGTATAGCAATACTACAGTTTCACAGAAGTTTCTCCTAAATGCAGAAAACTTGCCTTTCTATGCATGTCAGATGCAGACTTACAGATATTTTTCTTGTAACATTAACTCATACTATGACTGACAAAATGAGGAACAGCACACCACTGCACACGCCTTACTAACATTTTGAGTTTATAAAACTCATCTCCAGATTTCTCCTAAATGGTAAGATAAAATGGAATACACTTAAAATGTCAAATAGCAGGAATGCTGAACAAGATAAACGTGACCACACAAGGTTGACACTCAAAATGCCAAAAAATGTGACATACTATCTGGTGTGGGGGGGGGGCAAGCCACCCTACACCTCCATGTGGGAAGCTCCTGTTAATTATACATATCAAGTTGGTGCTTACACTACAGTTCTTGCTGTTCAATGGCCACATCAAGTTACTGGGTTTGACTTTTTGTGGTCAGTGTTGTGCTGTTCACCATTTTAGCAATTCAACATTTGCAGTGTATCCAGATAAAGCACATATTGTTGAAGAGTGATTGACTTAAATGTGTCACTGCCTTTCATTCTGTTTTTACATTTTACAACACATTATTATTATACTTTAAAACAATACAAACTGTAATCTTAACTTGCTATGCTAGGGTATATCAAAGACTGGACTTACCATCTCTGATGATCTTTACCCCTAAGTTTCACCATTACGATTAACTCCATAGTGATCACTAAATTCAGCATTACCAACAACCAGCAATGAAGTATAGCTGCAGTAAGCAATGTTCAGCTGTGGATATTGTTACATTTACCCATGGATGCAGTGGTTTGGAGGAACACTTTTTGGAAGCTAAAGTAATTACACAGTATCTCTGGCATATAGTAAGCATTCTAAAACATTTAAATATTTCATAAGAATACTGATACTTGTAATAATAACAGAGCGCTACTGTGGTAGTGTTGTTACCTCACAGCAAAAGGTTCTCCTGTTCGATTCTCGGCTGGAGTGCCTTCTGTGAGGAATTTGCATTTCCTCCCCATGGTGGAGTGGCCTCCGAAAGACATGCATAAATAAGTGTGCCTTTGCTGAAGTTTGGGCTTTGGGCTAGCAACTCGGCACCATAAAAGTCAACTGCCAATCATTAGCAGACCGGAGTTCCACTGTGGCAACCCCTAACTGGGAAAAGCCAAAAAGACAAACAAAGACAAAGACTGATACTTGTAATAGCATGCTTAGCTATTGTCAGATCTGCATCTAGAAAATGTTTCCAAGTTAACAATCTAAGGTAGATAGAGTGTGACCACACACACCTTGAGCCTTTACTCGAAAGAGAAGACTAACTTTGGTCATATTATTCACAAAAACTTACTTTTACTTTTAAAGAGACAGAACTCAGACTCCTTGCTTGAGACATCTCCATGTTTTTAAAGAAGTGACTGTCCTCTATGTACAAAACTGTTACATCATACTATATACTATAGTGTACTATACACTGAAGCATAAGGTTTATACATAACAAACTAGAATAAAGAAGTACATCAATTAGAATAGATAACTATGCACAGAATCCTAATATGAATTATCTACAGACTTGATAGTTGGTTGCTTTTTTCACTAAGCTGTTTAAAGGAGTATAATATTTGCTTTCATTATGCAAATTTAAAATTATTATCATATTGATCATTGCTGCAGTAGCCTTAGCTATATGGGGTTATATCCTGCCAAGGATGTAATAACCATCCAGCTTCTAAAGCTGCAGGGTACCTTCCACTTTCCCAAACTGTCAGTCAGCTCAAGCTGAGCTGATTAAAAAGACTTGTGTACAAACCTCTTCAGAGCTCACCTGCAGCTGTATAATACACTCATCTTAGGCTTTTGAGGATCAACAGTCAGCATGTTCCCTCTGCTAAACAGATAAGTATCTTCTTGGGGAAAACAACTTACATTTCTAAAACTCTCTTTAAAGTGTCAGTGGCACAACATTTAGCACATTCATGTATGGTGCAGAAGGCTGTGGGTTCTACTCCCACATTTGGTAGACTGATTGTTGACACTGCAGTGAGGTATATGGAGGGTTTTGCACTCATTAGTGAGTCAGCCATTGGATGAAATGCTAAACTGAGGACCCAGCTGCTTGAACTGGTGAATGTAAAAGATTTCATGTCACCTATCAAAAAGAGTTGGGGTAGTTCCCCAATTCTCTGGCGAAATAGCCCCTAGTAGTATCAATACCAACTTGGGTATCCCATGAAAAGAGGCTATTAGCCGAGTGGGATTAACCTGGTCAAAATAAATAAATAAATAAAATGTTCGTGAATGTTATTTTTCAGGAGTTTGTGTTCTAATAGACTGCCATAAGGATGTATTATATTTTTTAATGAGATCGGTCTTTTTCCTGTCAGTTTAAAATTCATTTAAAGTATTTAATTTTTTTTTCCCATTGAGTAATTGTGTTTATTTAATGTTTGGAGGCTGGCAAAGTGTTTTAAAGTGTGGTTATTGTATTTTAAGTGAAAAAAAATTACTTTTTAAATATATTAATTGTTGCCAGCTGCTACTGCTTGTTTTCACAGGTAAAGAGGCATCATTTTCAGTTTGACAATGGCAAAGAGCATTGTTCCCATGGTTAATCCTTCTTCCAGACACAAAAAGAAAAAGTTAAACAAACAACCTTTGCCACCACTAGCAATTTGCTTTAGTCACTGGTGGGTGACTGTGATGTGGCCTTTCAGACCACTCATCTTTTACCCAGATTTCTCTTTCTCTGAAGTGTAGCATATGGACTGGTGGTTAGACACATCCGCTGTGGCTGTTGAGGTCCCCTGAATGGGCAAGGGAGGACCGCTCTTGTTCGTCTTAAACAAGTAACAGGGAAACATTCCCTGGTGTTTCTGAATATTGTGCCAATCCCTGGGGAAGCTGCTACTCATTAATAACACCGTTGGCCCCATTTTTATTGTAAAAAAAGAAAAAAAAAATAAACATGTACACGCTACTCCTTAAATTTCTTTAGACAGGAGTAGTTTTCTTTGTCCCAGGGTTTAATTCAGGCTATTGATCCTTCTTATAAAGTAACCTCTTTTTTTGAAGTTATTCAAGATTCTGAATTTGGAAAGGAAGATGAAGGGACAGGTGTAGGGTTTTGTCCTCATATTTCAGATTTAGGAGCTTGATTTCTGATTCTCCCTGTGAGGGGTTCTCTTTCACTGAGACTGTTTCCAGAATGTGCCTGTGTTTTCAGTTGGAGAACACTTGGGTTAGTCTGTCCCTCAGAAAATACTAGAAGTTGTTACAGAAGGAATTCCCAAAACCATCACCTATTCCTCCAGTTCTGTCAGCTTTGTAGGATGTGGGTGCTACTGTTTTTTTTTTCCTGATAGCCAAGCAGCTGCCCTTCAAAAGGCAAATAGAATATATACAGTTCCTTAGTCTTAAGTTTATATACACTCTTGCCAAACCTGATCCAGGTAATCCTACTGCTGTGAAGCATTTAGTTAATTCCCATCCAGCTCTTTATGAAGGATGAAACAATTATTGATAAATATAGGAGAATGTGTATGCTTCTGCAACTTCAATTTTCAGAATTTTGAACAGTCAGGCTTATATATTAAACTTTGTTGTAATTACAAAATTATGACTAATGTTTTGTCTGCAGTTTGTTCTTGTGAGGAAAATCTGCTTTAAATAAGTTTTTTTTCTTCCTTTTTACAGGCAACTACTCATTGTTTGCAGTGTGTGTATGACTTAGTTGATACTTTTTCCAGAACTTTGGCCACTGTTACTGTTTTGAGAATGTTTGGCAGGCTGTGTTCTCAGAACCAACCAGTTAAAATGAAAATTTAAATTCTACTTTGGATAGAGATTGACTTTTTTGGCCTCTCTGCTGCAGAGGGGATTGAAAACTGTGATGAAGGAAATAAACTGACACAGGTAATCTCTAAAACTTTTAAGCCCTCCATTTCTATTTTTAAGGGATTCTATAACCTCTCATCTGATTTTGGCAAAGAACAAAATAAACTGTCTCAACAAAATCAAGGTAAACAAACATTTGCAAAGAAATGTCAAGGGAAATCCAAAAAGAATCGTGGAACCTCCCAAAACAAAGACAGTCCAAAAAATCAGAATGACTAATTATCCATGATCCCCCTCTCACCCTGGAAGCCCTTTTCCCTTTTAGAAAGCCTGAATCTCCACTTTTCTCTTTGACAACAGATACTTTCAGACAAATGTGTTATGAAGATCATTTATCAAGGTTACAGATGCCATTGGGAGGAAATTCCTCCTTTCTGT
Source organism: Protopterus annectens (assembly GCF_019279795.1). Classification (NCBI taxonomy): domain Eukaryota; kingdom Metazoa; phylum Chordata; order Ceratodontiformes; family Protopteridae; genus Protopterus; species Protopterus annectens. Next base: position 1,755,056,494 of record NC_056732.1, on the reverse strand, counting down.
GGGATACTACCTCATCCTCCACACTAGTCTCTTATTTCCCCCTGTTTATCACATGCTATCCCAGTGAGTAATAGAACCACTTCTTCCTTCCAAGGCAGGAAACATTTTTTTTTTTAATTTAAGAAAATACTTGGAGACCAATTCTGGATTTTTCTTTCCTGAAACCCTTTTTATGAAGCTGTCATTGTTTAAAATGCTGTCACTTCACAATCTGTTATCTCTTTCATCTCATTCAAAAGTTTCCCGATAACACTAATTTTAAAAGATGCTTATCATATCTCTGTTCATCCAGATTTCAGGTGTTTACTAAGTTTATTTTTGTTTGGATCGCATTATCAGATACATTACCCTGTGGACTCTCCACTGCACCAAGTATGGTCACAAAATATCTCTAGTTATTGCTCATTGCAGACTACAGTGTATTCACATTTTTCCATATTTAGATGGCTTGCTTATCTTTACAGAGTTTTGTTCAAAGTGTCAGAAATCTCTCATTTAGTTGAGAGATCTCTTACACAAGCTGAGATTTCAAGAGAGCATTCAGATTAATTTTGGGACTGATTCACACAGGATTGTGTTTCTGGGATGTCAAGTAGACACCTTCATTCAAACAACATTTCTTGCACAGGAAAAAAAAATGTTTTATATCTAGATCTATTTCAAAGATTTTCCACTGAGACTTTGGTCACTACCAGGGAGTACCATGGAATTTTGAGTCTCATGACATTTGTAATTCTCACAATACCACTGACAAGACTCCATATGAGAAATGGAATCTGAAGTCTCTCTGATGTCAGCACCAACAACATATCTTTTCATATCACAGTGCTGGGGTTTATCAGAAGGGAAATCACTCAATGGGGGCAACACATGTCCTCAAATTCAGGTCTCCCCTTCTGCCTCCCTGTTCCAAAGTAGTCAGTCACCACAGACAGCTTGGACTTTTCTTGGAGAGCACTTTCAGGAGTGATAAAAGTGCAAGATGTTTGGGACACCAAGGGCATATGAAAGCACATAAATATAAACAAAATGTTTGCCCTGCTTAAGGCTCTTGACTTTCTGAATAATCTTTGGTCCCTAGAACCTCTCCAACTTGTTACAGATAATACACCAGTCATGTGTACATCAACAAACAAGGGAAAATCAGGATTTCCCCTTTGCAGAAAACAAGTTACACCTACTTGTGATCTTAATTTTGTGTTAGAGAAACTAACACTTGCTCTATTTATACAAACTAACCTGTCTGGCTTTGGACTCTTAACTTGCAACACAGTTTTAACAATTAATCTGACCTCTGCCAGAAGGGTATCTGAGTTGCAAGCTCTTATGGTATGTTAACCATATCTCATTTTCCATAGAAGCAGGGTTTCTTTGGGAAGTGATCCTTCTTTTATGCCTAAAGTGGTATCCAAGTTTACTTTAAGCTAAACTATCCAAATCAATGTTTTCTTTCCTGAACTTCAGATTGACACAGAAAGGCTACCCCGTACCATCACTGTCCAAAGACAACTCAGGTACTAACCTGACAGAACTAAATCTTTCAGATCTTTGGATCAATTGTTCATTTCTTAAAGCAGATTATTTCCAAATGGTTGTTCAAGGCTATTACCTTTAGTTATTCTCACCTCAGCAAAACTATTCCCGTCAGGGTCAAGGCACACTCTACCAGGGGATGGCTTCATCTATGTTTTTTTATAAAGGTTGGATTCTAGAGGTATTATAGAAACAGCAACTTGGTCCTCATTGCAAACTTGTATGAAGTACTGTAGACTTGATTCCTTCTCTAGGGCTAGATCAGGTTGTACAAGGGCCATTCTCCAGGGGCTACTGAACTCTTCTCCTTTAACCTCCCAAATGTACTAAGCTAGGATAATCTGCACACATAGCAGCAGTGATTAATATCAGTAGATGTTTGAATGATAAATGGTGCAGTAGGTCCTCTTTCCCTCCACCCCCTTATTTTTTTGTGTTTATTCCAGAATGTGAACATTAATTTTCTGTCGTTCCTAACATTGTTCAGCCTCCTTCTCTCTGTTACCACATAGGCAAATAGTAAATGAAACACTGACATAAAGCAATGAAAGCCACAAAAATTGGGACTGCCAGATTCTGAAATAATTTAAGGATTTAATGCTCTCATCTACAAAGTAGACCATCAGAATAACAAAAAGCACATGATACATCCTTTTCATACTACCCATGCAATTAAATAGTGCAATCATTCAATAAAATACTTAAACTTACTTATACAAATTATAAATGCAATATTCTCTTATCATACTAGATATTGTAAAATACCATACAAATATATATATAACTTAAAACAAAACCCATAAACAACCACATAAAAATACATAAATATTATAAGAATTGTAAAGTTATAAAAATTAGATTTAAAAATACCTTTTGGCCTTAAGCTTAGCCATAGGTGCAATAAAAATAAAATCATTTAACCTAGGTGTCTTAGTAGCATTCAGTTTTAACTGCCATTTCATTTCTTTCTCTTCTAATAATAAAATTTCATCACCCCTCCCATGAGGTCAATATTCGCCTGGTCATCTATAGCAAACTGAAACCCCATACAGGTGGGACACTGCAATACATGCTTACTTAAGGCTTTTTTAACACACTTTTTAGAAATATTATACAAATGTTGATAAATACGGCACTTAAACACCCTATCAGTCTTACCGATATAAAATGCTGGACACTAATGGCATTTTGTCAAGTAGACCACCTTCTGCGTCAAACAATTCACTTTTCTAAAGTATATTTTACTTTTTAAAACATTTTCGGGAATTATATGGTCCACTTCCAAAATGTATGAACATTGATTGCAAGCCCCACATTTCCTTGTCATATTTCTTCCACCTTGACTAAGCAAACAACCCCCTTGTAGTCCTTCAAATCTCTTCTTAAAATGTATTCCTACTTTTTGTAAAAACAAAGGTTTTGGACCCAACAATCTGTGCAGTTCCGGACTGGCTCTAATAATGTTCCAATGTTTGTGAAATATTTATTTAACTTTATTCATATGTTCATCATATTTCAAAATCAATGCCCTCTCAAAATTCCCCTTTTCCAATTGTCCTTTAGATTTAACCAATTCATTATCTAACAATGGTTTATATTGTTGGCCCCATCTTGACAAAACATAACTCTTTGTGTCTTGTATAAGGGAGTTGGGGTACCCTCTATCGAAAAACATAGATCCAATGTCTTCCATTTCCTTAATTATATCTTCCAACACAGATGTCCTTCTAGCTGCCCTAATCATCTGTCCCTTGATACTCTTCTGTTTCTGAGAATGGCAGCTAGAATACTCCGAATAAGAGTTGCAAATATGAGTTTCCTAAATATGTTGAATTTAAACCCAACATCTGTTCGGGTTATGGATGTGTCTAAATAACTAATACCCTCAGAACTGCTTTGGTGTGTGCATTTTAAAAGGAGGTACTACTATTCAAATAATCTAAAACTGATTTATTTCTCCCTGGGGTCCCTTCCAGAAGACGAATATATCATCGAAAAATATCAAATAAATATGTAAATGATCCTTAAATCTGCTATTCAGCACATATTGGTATTCCCACTCTAATAATAATAAATTAGCAAATATGGGAGCACAAGACACTCCCATAGCAACACCCTGAATCTGCTTGTTGTACTCACTCACAAAAAATATAAGATTATTCAATAAAACCAAACTCATAGGTTTATAGGTGTGTACTAGGCTAATGGCCCTGGAGCCTTTACAAACGTAGCCCATAGGATTACCCTGACTTTCCAGTGCCTCTGTCGAGTAGATCCACTGCAGTGATCCACGGGGTGAATTTTCTATTTCCCATCCACTCATTAAGGTTTCTTTTGAAGATCACCAGTGAGGTGCTCTGTTTGACATGTATGGAAAGTCTATTCCATAGCAAGAGCAGTCTCTGGGTTATGAACTTGCCTCTCCAGCACGTTCTGTTGATTGTGGCAATGAGGTTGAGGTCACTGGAACGTGTGGTGTGGAAGGATTGGGATTTCTTTAGCTGTAGCATTTTTAACAGAGTTGGATCAGATATGGCTTTGTATGTCAAGCAGAGATCGCCTCTAAATAGGCGATATAAGACAGAGAATAGTTGGAGTTTTTTTAATCTGTCCATATAGGACAAGTATTTAAGGCCTAGGGTCCTCTTTGTGAGGTACTTTTGTTGCCTCTCCAGTTGTTGCTGGTATCTAGTGAGGTACATGCTAAATGGGGCATTGTACTTGATAATTGGCCTAATGAGGGAAGAGTAGAGCAAGACAATTACCTATTTTCCTGGATGCAAAACCCTTTGTAATGAGATGTGCCACATAGAAGGACTTTCTGACCACAGTGACAATGTGGTGGTTCACCACATTCATCATTTCCAACACCAAATTAACTTGTCATTATCCAGTCCTGAAAGTCTGTTAACACTGTCAAAAAAACATTTTCAACCCCAAACTTTTAGGAATACATGTATAGAAATCTACTTTATCGATTGTTAAAAAATCAAGTCCTTTCTCCATAGTTCTGTCTTTAATCTACTTAAAAAGTGCCAAGTGTCCACCAATAATTGGCCAACCCTACCATATTTAGACTTTAACCAGGTGTCAATAACTATTCCAAAAGGGTAAAGTTTAGATAAACTACCAGACACTATTGGATGAAAAGGTGGGTTATCTATACTCTTGTGGACTTTAGGAATACCAAATATAGTAGCCATAATTGTTTTGTTTTTTTTTACCTTCAAAAAATCATACAATGATTTGTCAATATGTCCTTCCAATAAATATTCTTCTATGTAACTATCTATTCTTTGATAAGCAATAGTAATTTCATTAAGGGATAAAGTCATATATACACTAGTGTCAGACAATATGTTCAACATTTTATGATAGTATTCAAGGGAGTCATATAATACAATTCACCCTCACTTATCAGGTTGCATAATTCTCACTGATCTATCACTAATCAGATCCTGAAATAACAAATATTCATGTTTGGTCAAATTATAACTATTAATTCTTCTATTACTAAATCCAGCCTCTAACTTAAATAAATCATCCATAATGGCTCCCTACACAACAGCTAAAAATAGGATGTGATGGGGGGTTAAAAGTGTTTGACTTTCTAATCTGACGGCCAGAATTAGCAATAGATACACAACCTCCCTTATTGCCGAAATATAGTGCCAAATTCAGTTTTCTAAAATAAGATTTAGTTTCTATTAAAGTATCCAATAAATCAAACTTCTGTGTGGGTATAAATTTCAACCCTTTAATGAATAAAGATAAGTGTTCCTTCATTATATTAATATTGGAATAATTGTAAATATTAAAACCATTATATTTATACACACATTTATCCACTATAATTAAACCTTACTTTTACTATCCACAGCCATGCAAAGGTTTTCCACTGGTAATTCTTGTGGGGATAATAATAAGAGATCTGGCCCAAGTGGATTTGGTTTTGCGATTACCTCTGATTGTATCTCTTCCTGTTTTGGTATGAAGGTTTAAATGTTTCTGGGGAGTGTTGTTGAAGGCGTTTTGTCTGTCCCATCATTCTCCAAGGTTTAGTATTATTTTCTGATCTTCTCTTAGGGTTACTACTATATTATTTATCCTAAGGGTGCAGTATTTTATTTTGATGCTGATTAACATCTCTCAAAATGTTCTTGTTCTTCACTCTCATATCTTTGACATTCATTGTTAATAAAATCCGAACTAATTTTGCTATAAAATTCTTCCACTATTAGCAAAATTAAATCATTACAAAATCATTATCAGTTTTCAGTTTCACAAAATAAAACACATCTTAGTATTGTTACCCTTGTGCTTTTGTTATTCTGACAGTTCACATTGTATGAAAAGTTAAATCATTAGATTATTTCAGGATCAGGGCTGCTGATTTTTGTATTTCATTGCTTTCCTTCTCTCTGTTGGTATGAAACTCTGTAGATCTTGGCACCCAAATCTCTCTTTTTAGTCATCTCAGATCAAATTGGCTGTTGGCTTAAGTGTGTGGAAGGTGCCCTGAAGCTTTGCAAGCCAGATTGTTGTGATATCCTTGGAAGGATATAACCCATATGGTTCCCTATTACAATCCCAAAAGGTCTAAAAAGTGAATGTATGTACATCAACACATAAAGGTCGATGTACATACAGAGCGAAACACGTAAAGGGTGAAAACCGAAATGCCAAATGTGTTTCTTAGCCAGCAGCGCAGTGGTGGGGATAAAGAAATATATCCTTTTTCCCACTGTAGTGCGGTCTCAGAGTTGGTATATTTAAGTAGGGAGGAGTAGGGTGCAGGGGGTTTTGCCCCCCCCCCTGCAAAAGCGTGTTAATGTAATGTTTTTTTTTTTTTTACTTACCTGTGTGGCGCATTTTGATGATGAAACATGTTCAGTTTTATGATTTTCACCCTTTATGTGTTTCACTCTGTATGTTCATCAACCTTTATGTGTTGATGTAAATACATTTGCTTTTTAGACCTTCTGAGGTTGTAAAATATTCCCAACTTATATAGCTAACACTACTGCAGCAGTAATCATTTGAACATCTGCTGTTGCAGCAAGTTTACTTACAAAACTGTACTTTGCTATTTTTGATCTTTACCACTCAGGGTGACCACCTTAATGTATAATGACTGAACTAATTCTGCTACAGACTCTAAGTTAGTTTCAGGACAACACTCAGTAGCTAAAATCAGCGCTTCAGGGAATGACTTTACCCTGTTTTCTGAATATCATGATTGTGACCCACTTTAATAAATGTTTATAATTATTTTCCTAGAGTTTGTCACGGCCTCCATGTACAAAATATAACCTTAGTCGTGTATATTGAACAATAAGCATAGCCTATAATTTGAGTCCTAAATTTTGATGTAAAACAGCACTCTCTGCCCCAGAACTGCTTCTGTTTTAACTGCCTTCTGCATAGTAGCACTATTGCTGGATGCCTTCTCTTTCCTTTAATTTTCCAAACAAAGTTTTTTAAAATTAATTTGGGAAAAAATGGCTGATTATTAACAAGCTCTGTCCTGGCCAAATAGAAAAGCTGCAAAGGTAAGGAAAAAGTATACAAATTAATTAAAATATTAGGGAATGCTGTCCATCACAGAAAGGTGATTGGGTTGCTGACACTGCAGTGAGGTGCATTATTACGGGTGCTGTCCTTCAGATGAGATGTTAATAGTTCCTGTTCATGTTCTCAGTTTCTTGCTAGTGCAATAATAGAAAAGCTGCCCCATTGGAAAAATTTTGCATCTATTGAAGAGTATAGGCTCTTCCATCACAGAAGTGATGGGTTCTACACTATCCATATAAGATTCCTTAAGAGAGATGTTAAAATGAGATCCTGTCTGTTTGATTTCTGGTAGTGCAAGTAGATAGAAAAATCCATGGCCAATGGCATTATTGAAAGAGTAGGTTTTACAGTATGTTTTACACATTAAAATATAAATTCTACCTTCAAACCATCAAAACAATTAATGACATCAAAAATCCGCAGATCAAAACAAGCATAAAACAAAAAATATCATTCATTAAAAAAGTATTTGTCCATATTACCCCACCCCTTGTTCCTCATTCCATAACGCTGTATTCATTACGAACTATAACCCCCAACTCCTAAGCATGCAAAAGCTATATACATATTCAAAATTCAAGTTGTGCTTATCAGTAATTTATTGAACATATCCTCTTTTTCCTCCACTGTCTTTATAATGCCCATACACCACCATATCCATATTAGTTTTTGTTAAATATTTCTTTATAAAACTCATCATAACACCGATACCACATTATTAATTTTCAAGAAATACATGCTCTGTATTTTTCATCTACACCATACCTACACAATCCTCACCTTCCTTTGCTTGCTGTTTTCTATTATTCACCCAACTGGAAAGTTATTTAACATCAGTATCACTCAAAACAATCTCTCACCTCTAAATAATTTTTAATCTAACCTGTCCCTTCTAATAGCTTATTTACTCTTATTTATCCTCCTTATTCTACACATTGACATAATAACAACTCTCCATGACCCTTCATACCATTTCTTTAGCAGTTTTTAACATTCAGTTTTCAAGTCCCAGTGTTTTTTACTGTTTCATATTTTCTATCATTAACATCATCAAGCATTTTTTCATTTTTGATTAACAGACATCTTTATACTTCTCCATAAAGCTTTCCAACACAATTTTCACACCTCACTGTTAAATTTGAAATAAATCGAATGAATCTGAAATTATACTAAAATACTACATTCTCAGTCCCTACTCACTGGCACGCAATAATCTGGCTGACCCCTCTTTGGTTAATTCAATCACAAACCTCCATCAGGCCTAAAAAATCAAAAGCTGCTTTGCAGATTTTTCGCTCTTGGCCCTCTGAATATCATCATTTACCTAAAGCTGCCCGAATATACTAAATTAGATCTTCTTAAAAAGATAAATCAATTGTCTTCCATATATCAGTAGTATTCTATAAATCAATAACAAACATTTTGCATTGGTTTTCCTCACAATATTCTGGCTTTCAAATTCGGTCCCTGACAAATTAAAAGAATGCTTAGGAAAATGAATCCTTGCTACTTTTTAAAAGATCTAAAATTTAAATTTTTTTTTGTTTAAATAATCCTCTTCTTCAAAAATTTAATTTCTATATACCTCTTAACCATCTTTATTAAAATTTTATCAAAATTAAAAGACTATGCAACTCTCTTTTTCATTTACATATCATAACCCTTTCAAAACAGTATTATCACAATGAAACAAAACCCATAAAAGAAAACCCTTTCCTCTATTTATTTATTTCCTACTAAACCACCCATTATCTCAACTTTCCGAAAAAAATTATAGACAGATTAATACATTCATAATCTTCATCAATAACGTTTTATTTCTAAACATTATCATATTTACAAATAAAGCCTTACTTTCAATAAACATTTTAAAATTAATATGAAAATCATTTAAAATAGAAATTTTCAATTTTCTTGTCCTTAAAATTTACCAAATTCTCTAAAATTCTTGTTATTTTATAAGAAGCTTAACAAAAAAGGGCATCATTTTTTTAATTCATTTTCTCTTTTCAAAAATAATAATTTAAAGTTATTGCATCCTTAATACCAATTAAAACCTATTATTTAAGCAAAAACTTTCACCCTTTTTTCAGAATAACCCCGGTTATCGACAACTTCTGCCACCAATAATCTACTTATAACTATGTCCAACCAGGCAATAGTACTACATTCATCAGGTGCCACCTTTTCATTCATTTGTCTCAGCATATCATTCTCCAAACCACCCGTCTGTAATTCCATAACTTAACTGCATGATACTCCACTGCTTGCATGACTTATACCTGTGACTTCTGCAGCAACAACAGCCAAATCTTCCTGCATTAGCACCAACACTCTCATACTCTCTGTCCACCATATTGCTTCCTTTCTATGGCTCTATAACAAAGCGACCAAAAAGAGAAGAGGAAGTTTCCAGATGCTCGAACCAAACTTCCCCTAGCAGTATAAATACTACCTCAGAACTTCCCTGAAAATAGGTCATTACTCTAGTGGGTCTAACAAGTTTAACAAAGGATGAATAAAAAATAAAAGCAAAAGATAAAAAAGAAACTATAATTTAACAGCAGAAAAAAAGAAAGAAAAAAGAAGAAAGAAAGAAAGAAAGAAAGAAAGAAAGAAAGAAAGACATTCAGTGGAGTATACAGGATTGTATATTTCACTGATATACAGGAGTATCCCCATGTATACAACACTGAGTATACAGGATTGTATACTCCACTGAATATACTCCAATGAGTATACAGGATTGTATACTCCACTGAATATACTCCACTGAGTATACAGGATTGTATACTCCACTGAATATACTCCACTGAGTATACAGGATTGTATACTCCACTGAATATACACTGAGTATACAGGATTGTATACTCCACTGAATATACTCCACTGAGTATACAGGATTGTATACTCCACTGAATATACTGGATTGTATACTCCACTGAGTATACAGAATTGTATACTCCACTGAATATACTCCACTGAGTATACAGGATTGTATACTCCACTGAGTATACAGGATTGTATATTTGATGGAAACAGGATACAAAAGTCATGAGATGAAGACTAGACAGCCAGTAATAGAGGCTAACAGAAACCAGGAAAAGCATCAAAACACCATCATCCCTTATACAACTACATAAATAATAATATTTCCTTAAACCAAAGTACAAAGTCAAATTCAGTCATAAGTAAGTCATCATTCCTACACTCAATTCATTGGAATCTCTAATGGCATACTTATGAAAACAGACCAAAAAGTGAGTTTTAAGAGAAGATACTTTTGTTATCATATAGTCCAGAATTAACCATGAACTCATTTTTGACTCAAAGGTTGAGAGCAATGATATGGTACACTTTCATTACATCAAACAACTAAAAAAATTTAAAATTAATAAGACTGATAAAGAACAAAATTATCGCAACCCTGGACATAGCAAATTGCTTAAAGAAAAATTACAGGCTTCTGAAAAAAAATGTAGAATGCATTGGTAAATAAATTTATATAATAATCATAAACACTGAACACAATAAAACAAAATAATACATCGGGCAAATTTGTTAACTGTTTCTGTGCTTTTGCACAGGTTTGGTGTCTTCACTTGGGTTGACCAACAACTACTTAACCCAGCCAGTTTTTAAAAAAAAGGGGGTTTTATATGGACTACCTTTTAAAAATGATGTTATATTTTAACCAATATAATATGAATTTTAAGAAATTAAAAAAATTAATTTTGTCAACCATGAATCAAAATGAACTTTTTTTATAGCAACACTTGGCTTAGAAATTTAATTGGGGAGGGTTAAAAAAAAACCTCCTTTTTAAAAAAAATTTTAAGTAAAAACATGGAGAGTCACTATGGAATTTACCCAAAAATGGGGCATGATCTTACATTGCTTAAAGTAATAATTAGGGGATGTTAAGGAACAGCTTGCTTTTTAAATTTTTTGTCATTAAACATGGAGAGAGACTATGGAACTTATCCTTAATGAGAAAACTACATTGCTTAAATTAAAAAATTATGGGATGTTAAGGAAACAGCTTCCCTTTTAAATTTTTAAATCATAAACAGGGAAAAGAGTCACTATGGAACTATCCTTATGAGACATGATACCTACATGTTTAAATGTAAATAATTATGGATGTTAAGGAAACAGCTTTTTTTAATTTTGATTAAACAGGGAGAGACTATGGAACTTATCCTTAATGAGAAAGATACCTACAGTGCTTAAATATAAATAATTATTGTGGATGTTAAGGGAAACAGCTTGCTTTTTAATGTTATCTCATTAAACATGGAAAAGGGATCACTATGGAACTTATCCTTATTTGAGACATGATATCTACATTGCTAAAATGTAAAATAATTATGTGATGTTAAAAATAGCTTTGCCCAGCACTAATTCTATGTCATTAAACAAGGAGAGAGTCACTATGGAACTTATCCTTAATGAGACATGATACCTACAGTGCTTAAATGTAAATAATTATGGGATGTTAAAGAAACAGCTTGCAGCACCCCAATTGTATGTCATTCTTGGAAGAAGTAACAGTATCACTTGATGAAAGGCTGACCATGCGTACTGCTTATCTTGACATTGCATGTTGCACATATGGGGATACATACCAAATTAAAACATTACATGTCAATCCATGTGCAACTCAATGGACGAAACATTATGTAAGTAATGTAAACATTCCCCAGGATTCATGAAGCTTGCACAAGGTGCAGAGGCGTGCTCGTCGTCCCAACACCAAATATGGCCATTGGTGATCCAGGTATGAGTCGTTCCCATGTACACCTGTGTATTCTATGCCCTTTGGCTCCCAGGCCCTGTATGCTAATTACCCCATGTGCAGCAGTGTAGCATGCAAATGAAGGTATGTAGTGATCCAGGAAGTGATGCAGGCATGGTATGGCTTGTCACAAAAATGTAAACCATAAAAAATGGTTTAAATTTTTGCACAAACATAAATCGAAGCCATGACAGCTGACCAGACAGGTATTATATTGTTCAGATATGCCAATGGTTAAATATATAGCCATTGGCATGAAATAAAAAATATAAATATAAAATTAACATTTAATATATGGTAGCACTATCATGATGTGGAAGTGCAGAACTGGCGATGCACAATGGGGATCATAAAGAAAAATATAGAATATAGAATAAAACTGCAATGTAAAACATCATGATTTCCCCATAATAGTCAATGGGCGGGCATGCTACACTACACTATGGTGCAAGAGGGTTACCTAAGGGGCTGTGACAGTGTTATGCACGGTAGCTAGGAAATAGTAGGCAATGCCATGCAAATGAGAGGGAGTAATAGTGAATCCACAGATTCCTTTGGTGTAAGGATGCACTACACAGCATAGCATTATAACACCAAGGTGTGCCCTTGAGATAAAGATTGACATCTAGAGGAGGGGTGTGTCACCATTGATGTAAGCTCATTTGGAGCATTGCTAAACCAGTTGCCCTAATAGAGCAAAACTGCAGGATGGAGGTGTGTTGAACTGGCTATAGCTGTGCTTAACTGAGAGTACACAAGGTAACTGGTATGCATGTGAACAGAGATGGCGATGCTTAAACCTGAGTAAACAGGTTTGCGTGAGTGCGCACTGGAGCTGAAACAATGATAAGGATATAGGAAGAAATGAGGAAATGCTTCAGCAGGAAAATTGGAGTACAAATGGATAATTAATACCTAGGGAGCCTACAGTGGGTCATTGTAGAGAGCTACCTGCAAGAACAGGGAAGGGAGGGGCTGTACTGTAAAGAAACAGTAAAGTGTGAAAACAGAACAAGACAATTTGCAGTATATCAGCTACAGGCACATTTTGCCATGAATGGGTAGAGAAAGTACAAAACAAGAAGAAGATGGCAGGTGGATGTTGCATGCCTGATAATGGGAGGATCAGGTTTAAAAGTGAATTAAAGGGCAACAGATTAATCAAGGCAGGCAAGCATAGCTCAATGTAAAGGCCCCACACTTGCGGTATTCATTTGTAAAGCCCATCATTAAAAGATACTCTGCAGCTGGAAGAGCTCCTTACACACCCAATGACATCAGCAGCATCAGCACAATATGGTATAAAGTGTGAAAGCACCTCACACACATTTGTCTATTCCCATGCCTCTGCACCAGTGGTGTATGCAGACAGGGAACTTTTAGTATGTACATGTTAGGGGCTGCCATAGCTTTGATCCACCAGCATGTGTTGGAGACTGAAGATGGTGTGGAGGATGATGCACATGACCACTTAAGGCACCAGAGGAGGAGGAGAATGTTCAGACCCAGGGTAACCTACCAGGGGCTACATGATCTGAAGATAGTAGAGCATTACAGGGTGGACAAAAACATCCTACAGCAATGTGTGGAGCTGTTCCAGCCATGCCTCAGAGCCAGAACAAACAGAGGGGGAACCCATCCCAGTGGATACAAAGGTATGTTTTAGCCTGAAAATACTGCTACAGGTACCTTTCAAAAAGACCAACTGGGGATATCATCAGGGATCCTCTCACAGGCATCAGCATCCCGGGTACTACACAGTTCCTGGATGCCATGTTAGCACCACATGCCAATGAGGACATATACTTCCCTGAATGCAGGAAGAGTTGGCCAGCAATGCCATCTCTTCCATGTGGCCAGAATACAAGAGGTACTGGGTGCAATAGACTGCATGCACACATACACATCAAGTCACCACCCGGTAAGCAGAGTGGAGTGCTACATAAACTTCACAATGGACCCCCTCCATCAGCTGCCAGGTCATATTGCAATGCCCGGGGCATTATCATGGATGTGTGTGCTGGCAGCCCTGGAAGCTATCACAACTCCCACAACTGGCATGCCTCGCAGCTGTATGAGGTAGTTGCCGGGGGGACAGCCCAAATGGCCACCGGGTGGGGGATGTTGGCGATGCACTGGAACCATGGATATGATTCCCATCAGAAATGCACACACACCCAAGCAGGAATGCAAAATGAGGCACATGCACAAACCAATCCATCATAAGCATGTGTTTGGGAGCTGAAATCCAACCATTGGGGACATATTGGTGGAGCCTGCAGACCTCCAAACCCATGTGGCCCACACAAATTGCCAGCCACAAAGATCCTGCAAAACACTGCAGCAGGGAAAGAAGGGTGAAGGCCCTTCAGCCCACCACCACCAACCCCACACACAGAGGTACTCAGACCACAAACACCCTGAGCCAGTTCTAGTAGGCAGACAGAGGCGTGATGAGTATGCCCATGCCTTGGCAAGGAGGGAACATATAGCACACACACTGACAGTGTAGGCACATAGGGACTGACACCTTTCTCCACCTGCACACGCAGTAAAATGGATGGCACAGCACAAGACTACCTGGAAATTTTCATGTATAGGCAGTCAACTGTGTGCATCCAACATAACCCTCAACACTGCCACACAACTGCCAGTGGCAAAAGGAAAGGGCAACACCTGAACAGTAAAGTAAGCAGGGCTGATACTGTTTGTATAGGTTCATAAGTAGGTACTTGGCCAACTGCCAGAGGTCATTCATAAGCCTAGCCAAAATGTGCCAGCTTTTGCCACCCCATTGATTCATTAACTGTCCCTCTGTGGAGCAGAGCCAATGGCGGGATCCCTGCGGTGTATCTACTGCTCCCCAACCACTCTTTAAGGTTTCTCTTGAAGAGTGTTAGTGAGGGGCTCTGTATAATGTAATTAGGGATGTTGTTCCAAAGTATGGGGAGTGTCTGTGACAGGAATCCATCCCTCCAGCATCTTCCAGTTATTGTTGTAGCAAGATTCAACTCACTACAGTGTGTGGCTCACTGTGACATGGATTCCCAATAGCCTTGGCCAGTATTCTAAAGCCTAAGGCTGACACATAAGCCAGTATGGTATTATTGCATGCATGTTTCCCATCTGAGATTGTTTCTCATCTCTCTACTCTTAAACGTATACAAGTCTACTAGCTTCCAAGATAGGCTTTTGGAGTGATTAAGTATCAGTGTTCTGTATGCTTTTGTTGTACTTAACTGTTTCTTGACTATATGGTGATTTCACACTGTATATTGTGATCTGAAAGTCTGCTTATTCACATATTATGGCTGTAATGGCCTGCACATTAGAGGTTCACAGATAGCCTACTACCTATCTGCCCAAGGACAATTAGAAGCATAGCTACAGTGTGTTGGCTTTCTCCGCACCATTGATGAAGTAACTGAGCCTCTGTCAAGCATAGCCAATGAAGCAATCCCAGGCAGAGTTGCCAGAAGCTGTTGAAGACTGGCGTGGTGGAGGGTGATAGGGGCACATAAAGATCTTAAGAGGGCACATTAATGTGACAATTCAACGCCATTCAATTTCCACAGCAGGTCTCACAGCTATCAAACTGGATGGGCTCCCCCACCCCCTGGCTGTATGGTTCTGGGACACATGATCCCAGAGGTGTATATTCTGTTACCCATTCACACAGCAAGGTTTCCCTTCAAGTGTGTCAGTGAGAGGCTATGCCTAATGTAGTTAGGAATGTAATATATTGTCTCACATTACATTTGTTATATGTCTTTATTTCAAGAGTAAGTGAAGCTTAGTGGGTTTGGGTGCCTCTGCCCTTAGCTCAGCCTAGCTTACACACAGAAATCATCTAAATAGGAAATAGGCAGAAGCACCGTTAATGTCAATAGTGTAATGGTTGCAGTATCTGTGCATTTGAGGTCCCAATCCCAATAAATTCAGGGATGTTTATCATGTTAAAGTTCATACCTCAGCTTGCATATATAGGTAGTAATCGTCTGTATAATAAACATTTGAAAAACCCATATAAACCCATGTGTGCTGGAGAGTGCAGTCAACAGAAAATGTAATGTTATGTAAGCACATAGT
Organism: Protopterus annectens; assembly: GCF_019279795.1. Lineage (NCBI taxonomy): Eukaryota > Metazoa > Chordata > Ceratodontiformes > Protopteridae > Protopterus > Protopterus annectens. Next base: position 1,755,040,500 of record NC_056732.1, on the reverse strand, counting down.
GATATGTTACTTCACTGAAATGTGTATGTCCTGCATAGTTAGTGGATGTGGCCGTGTTTGCATGCACAGGTTATACGTTACAAAGTTTAGTTCAACTGTGTTTAACCGCTGCTATAATGTCACACAAACACTTTTAAACATGCTTACAACTGCTTAAATGAGCCTTATTCTGGAGTAAAATGCAAATTGAAGCCATCACAGGAGTTGAACCCTGGAACATGCACACTATAGTCATGGGTTTTACCACTAAGCCATTTGAGGTGTATACATGTTTTGCACTCTTTACACTACTCCTTATACCATATGCATTCCACTGTAATAACCACAAATGGGATACTCACTTTGTGTACATATGTGCAGTACATTGTAATGTACTGTAGTTTGTGAACCAACACATACAAGTCTACATATGTATAACTATATATATATATATATATATATATATATATATATATATATATATATATATATATATAAAATTTTAATAAAAATTCAGAATTAGACAGATAAAAAAAAGAAATAAAAAAAATTACACGACAAAATAAACACAGAAAACACTTTGTACACAAAGCCACCAAAAATTTTAAAGGGCCAAAACATGCACTCTTATTATAACTTTTTAATTAATTTAACACCTAAAAGGTTTTGGGATTAAATTTTTAAATGATTTAATAAATCACTTAAAACCAGTCGGAGCAATTTAACTGGAATAACATTAACTAAAAAGGACACAAAACAATAAACCCTTTTACAAAATAACCCTTCATTCACATTGCACACCTACTCTCACAAACATATGAACTTAACATGTTAAACATTGTCCCCGCTGTCATATTAGTTTCGTGTGGGAATGCCTGTATTAAAATTATTTTTAAAATATAAATTTTAATTTATTTATATAAAGTAGTGACTGTGGTGTTCATGGTATTAAGGGTTTAATTATTTTAGGGCCCAAAAAAGGGGGTTATCATATTAAACATTTGAAGAGTTTAAGGTTTTGCACGGGTTTTCAGTGGTTAAACAAAAATTCACAGGTTTTTGGTTAAGTTGGGTGAGAAATGTTAAAATAAATATGCATTAACCCCATGAGTCATATCTGAGAGGGAAAATAATTACATTAGGATTTAAACCCACATGTATCCATCACAATAACTACCACAAACTATGAATTACATTTTTTATCAACATTAAAACACAAAAGGGAGGAATGTGTAAATGGACAACCCCCCATTTCCCCTTGTATTTATTTATTTATATAAAATATATTTTTATTATTAATTTAATTATTTTAGGAGAAAAAGGAGGAGAAAAAAGGGTACATGAGCAGTTAACTTTTAGGTTCAAGGTTAAGGAGATACATATTGGCCTAGGGCCAAAACCTGCCAAAAAAGGTACCCTCTTTTGCCACCCAAGAAAATTATTTTCCTGGATTAGAACCACAAAGTAATCCCTTAATTTCTTTTTTCCCATCCAATATCAAGTTTTTCGAAGGTAAAAGGAGTTTTTTTGAATAGAAATTTTTTCCAGTGAGGGAAGCTCTAAAAATTATTAATTTTTTTATTTACAAGGAGGAGAGAGTAAATTGGGGGGATTAGATTTTTTTAAGGGGCATGTTCAAATTCTGGATTGCATAGCTTTTAGTTTGCCAAAAAGCTGGGTTTTTTAGATTTTGGGGGCTGTTTGGGGGAAACCCGGAATTTCTTTTTCCATTTTTAGATTCTTAGAGGGAAAAAAAAGGGGCCTGTTTATAATGGGTTGAGGATGGAAGTGGAAAATTCCTTTTTTTCTGGTGAAAACCTTTTGTATGAGGTTGACTAGAAAATTTCCTCTCTGTGGCAATTGATTACAAAGGAGAACTATTTACCGGTCCCAAGGTCTTTACACACTTTTGGTTCGTGCTTTCCTTGTGGGAGTTCATGGGTACAATTTTTCCAAAGGCAATGACTTTTGGCAAGAGTTGAGGATGGCTTTAAACCCTTTTCTATGAGGCCCCTTTTTTAGGTGTCCACATAAGGATTTTGATTTGGCTTGTTTATCAAAGAACTTCATTGCCAAAACCTTTGTGTTAGCCTGCATGTGATTATGAAGGTTAAAAACATCCCCCATCTAGGAGTTACACAAAACGTATGCTAATTAATATTAGATTTTAATATGCCATCATATATATGAAAAAATTATTAAAATTTGTGTTTATTATTAATATATAATATAAAAACACCACACCAAACACAAAAATCATAATTTTAAAAATTAAATTTATATTATATAAATACCATAGAAAAATTTAAAAAAATATAAATAAATATAAATATATCCAATACACTATTACAAATATGTTCTATGGATCAGCATCAACACAACTGCAATTACTCAAATATAGAAGAAAAACACAACAGCTTTCATTTTTCAAAACTTTATTTCATTCCATGAGAAAAGAATTCAAGGACTAACAGTACCAATCATACAGGAAGCATTTAACAGTGCCTAATGAATTAGCTAGCAATTACCATAGTATTAGTCCACTAAGAGATAGGTGTTCACATAGGGAAAGAACCCCCAAACACATATAGAAGATGTATAAACATGGTTACTACACACCTGAATCTGCTATGTACACCCACCAACATCTCCCCCACACCCAATATAATTACATCAATACATACTGTCATACCATTACCAATTATTCAACTACTGTATGACATGTGCTGAAACCTTAACATACCTGGACACAGACACACTAACATGGCCCTATGTGAAATAGTTGCTGTTATACAATGGAACATCTGCTGATGTTACTGGGTTTTGTATGGTTCGTGAGGCTGAAAGCCAGTTCATACACCAGGAAGTGTTAATGAAAAGTAATGATTTCATCAAAGCACAGCATGATACACATTAACACCAAAGCAAAGATGTCTGGTAAGCACACTGTAAACCCCTAATACTATCTGCATAGCTAAGAGCCATGAGCTGGTCAAACATCCTGGCCAGACTGGATACATATGCAGTAGAAGTATTAGGTAAATCGGCCAAACCCTGCAATAAGTAGCAATGTTTAAAATATAACAGCAGTACTCACATTTAGACCAAGTTCCTCTAGGCAGTACAGACAAGATATCACAGTTCATCTCCATACAGCTGTTGCAATAGGTTTCAAACAAGACTTTCAGGATGTATTCTACAAGTAAGGCAGCGGACAATGCCCAAGTGGAGTACTCAGTTATACTCCACTGTTGCCATGGTATTGGCCAAGGCAGTAAACGCAGCTGTGTTAATGTAATTAACTACTTAGGGACACCAATTGGTTATTGGATAGCACATGCTACTGATCTGTAACTAAAAAGGTTGACTTGTCACACATTCAAAGCAACTGTATCTACCTGTAGAACAGTATAAGCTACTGAAACAGAAACCAAAAGAGTCTTATAGAGTCAATAAGCCTCCCTTTCTAAGAAGGTATGTATAACATTTAGTATGTCTGTTTTGTAGTACCTGTTCTGTAGGAATTACATGTAATCAATGCATATAGTGGGAAAAAGCTATCTTGTAGTGAAGTATTGTTGAGCAGTAGTAATGCTTGTAGTATTCTTGTGTGTACTGCTGTAGGTCCCAAAGGGAAACTCCTCATGCACCACAAGGAATGCTTTTAAGGGCTTTGAACCCAATAATTTCACCAGCTGCCAGTGGCAGGGTTTGGGCCAACAAGTATGTGCTATAACAGGATATAGTAACGCAATATATTGTAACAGTAGACATATGTATGGGTGTATAAGTAAGATGAAGATGTCAAATTAACTGTGCAAAATGATTTGCATTGTGGGATATTGTGCCAATAACCCGTAATGTAAATATTGTAGCAGATATGCATTCATTCTACATAGCATTTTTTTATGTTATGCAAACAGTGTTATGTCTATTGGCAATTACAATACCAATAAACCATACAATAACTTTTTTCATCTACAGTTTGCAGGAAATTAAAAGCTGGGGAACTATCCATGCACATAACAAATGTAATACCACCCCCAGTATTGTTTGCAAGCAATACAGCTGTGCATGGGCATTTTCCCTTTTTGCAAATGTGTAGTGATTTTTTACAGGGTGGACCCCTCAGTACATTTGCAAAAAAACAGCTGTGCAGTCTACATGTTATGCAAATGTGCATGACCTTTTAAGGGCTGTGCCAAAGGCTATGGTCTGGTGGATATTGAGATAGAGACAACTGGGTTTAGCTACCAGGTTTGTGCCCTAACTTCTCATTCCAAATAACAGTCACTTACACATACATGTAAGGGATCACTTGGGAAAAACATTCATATCATTTTAACTATTTAAATCTCAGTAGGAGTTAAGATGTAGGGAAAATGTGCCCAGTGTATGCCCTTTTGGTGATGGCTTACACATTAAAAACCCTGTCATGGTAGTGGAGAAATCATTTACACCTGTTTTGGGAAGGGGTGTCTGTCCCAACAACCATTCCTTGGGGGGAAGGAACAACCCAAAAAGGGAAACAAAACCTTTGACACCTGCACACTTTAACAACTATCAGGTGTATGTGCCCTCAGAGGAGGATTTCGCTGGGACTCAAAGTTTTTTAATAATCAGTGTTCCACACCATAACACAAAATTTCAGTGGTTCATGTTAAAACATCCATAACAATTAAAATAAAACAGTCTTTTATTTAGTTGTGTCAACGGATGCCCCTAGCCTACTGGTGTTTTTAAATGTCAGTTTGTAGGGGCCCTCCGGGGGTGTAATCTCATTCCATGTACAAGTCAAACCCCCCAAAAAACCACAATTGTCTGGGTGCATAAGGGTAAGCTGGAAACAGTCCCGTTTCGCCAGACGGCTGGACGTCATGGGTTGGAAACTGCACTATCTCCCCAAAATACCCCTTACCCGCACGTAAGGAACCCCCCCCAACCCGAAAAACCAACATAACCTTAATATTTGGCCCAAAAAAGTATCCCAACTGGAATAGCAACCAAAAACACAAAAAATGACATGTTTCTAATTTGCCAACCTAGAACACATGGCCAGAAAATGCCCGATGACTCATGTTAATGCAAATCTAGCACTGTGTTCCACACCAAAATACAAGGGCATACAACGTCAGTGCCCGTTGAATTAGCCACAACCCATACACCAACTCCCTTTTGAACTTAAACCCTCTGGCATTTCCCTGTTGTTTCAGGGCCTGGATGCATAGCCACCAGGAAAAAATGAGGAAGTGGTCTTTTACCCATGCAGGATGTCCCCCGGCCTTACAGGGCCAGAAGAACTACATTCAGGGACAAAAGATTTTATTCCACAAGCAATGGTGGTCATTTTTAAATTTTACCGGGATAACTGGGTTTAAGATCACCAGAAGGGTCCCTGTCACCCCGGGGGCGGATACCCTATTACCCCCATGACCTTATCAGCACATTAATGAAAGGCCACCACAGGGCACCAAGCAATAAAAACAAGGGGCCTATGTCAACCCTAACATGGGAATACTGTCAGGGTTTTGGGATGGGTTTAATCCAGAAGCCCCCCCCCGAATTTATCCTCACCTCCCCATTATCCTTTTTTAAACCAGGCAACAGGTGTAATACCTGAAAGGAATGACAACCCCTTTTTTCACTTCATGACTTCAACAAAAGTGACCTACCTTTTTAAAGGGGAACAAATTGCCCCTTCAATACCCACCCTGGCCCCAATTACCCAGTCAAAATGTGTAATGGGGAAAATTGGTTTAAAAGCAACCAAAAACTATCCAACACCCCCCCCCCCCCCCCCCCCCCCCCCCCCCCCCCCCCCTCCCCCCCCCCCCCCCCCCCCCCCCCCCCCCACCCCACCCCCAAAAAAAAAAAAAAAAAAAAAAAAAAAAAAAAAAAAAAAAAAAAAAAAAAAAATAAAAAAAAAAAAAAAAAAAAAAAAAAAAAAAAAAAAAAAAAAAAAAAAAAAAAAAAAAAAAAAAAAAAAAAGGAGGAAAAAACCCCCCAAATTTGGGTAAAATTTGGAAAAAAAAATAAAGGTTTTGGGCAACTACCCCAAAACCCTAACCTGGGGGTTCCCTGGTAAAAAAGTTTAAAAGGCCCCTGAACCAAAATTATCAAACTTAAAAAAAAAAATTTTTAAAAAGTTTCCCCCAGGGTCACCCACCATGCCGCAGAGTTACCAACAGTCATAATGTGCTGTAATGGGGAAAATTAGGTTTAGAAAGACAACCATAATAATGGCTACTCTCAACTTTTCCCATTATGAACGGGAAAAGACTCCTCATGTACCAACACCTGCACTCAGTGCATGTTGGATTTCAACAACCTCAATGACCTGGATTGCAATAGTCACACAAACAGGGGTAACAGTATAAGAGCAAAGTGGTGACTGTCATCCCCCAGATGGACAATGCATGTGCAAATGCTGAATCCTATACAAATGAACCTTAAGCAGACACATACATGCAGTGATTGTGCCACTGAAACAGAAACATGATTCAACCAAACACAAACAAGAAGGCAAACTGGTGGTACCATGCTTTAAAATGTACCACGAAGGTAGTAACTGCTGCACGAGTGAACACACATGAGTGTAGGTGATCCCTGGTCAGCCTCAGTAAGACGCAGATAACCCATATAAAACCACACAAAGCTACCATGAAACTAATCAGCCACATATTATGAGGCCAACAACAAAGCATTCCATAGCTTTTAAATGGGCAACAACAAGACCTGCCATGCTGCACAGCACTATGGCATGGGAAGTACTGCACCTACAGAAATAGCACCTGTTCATCCAGATAGGGTCTTGGAGAACCTAAACCCGCTCCCACCTCCCCTCCATCAGGTACACATATTTAAATATCCATGTACACTACAGAGCCCCTGTAATAACAACTATGCAGGTACAAGCTGCACTCTCTAAAGCCATACATACAGCTTTCATGGGACCTGTCAACATCCCAGGGTGTATCCTACACAAATGTAAGAACAGATTGCTCTCCACATACACATCATGTTCAATTATAGCTCCATGTCAGGCTGTGTACACATGGAATGGTGCATAGCAACAGCTATCACACCCCACAAAGGAGGAGACACCATTGGTAATTGAAAATAGTGCACTACTACCCTACTGAGTCTGGTATGTAAGGCCATGAACCATTATCAACTTATTTGATGTACTCAGTACAGATGTAGATGACAGTAAGGTTGATTCACACAGCATATCATGACCTTGCTAGGTCTTAGGACACCATCACCCATACTGTGTTCCAACTATACTCAGTAAACTAGGTGTATATTCCTATGTCACAGGAGTGGTTGGTGACCGGACTGCTGGCAGAACCAACACTACAGAAGGTGTCTGACTAATACACACACATCAAACCAGTGCCAGCTACAGTAATACAGGGTTATTCCTGGTACCCCCCTCTTTGTTATCTAACCACACAACTAACACAAAAGGCATCTCCTTTTTATGTTGCAAATGACTAAAACTAGGACCAATAGTTGACTCAATGTGTGCCTCAACATACAGGAGGGCCTTTGTGGGTCAGATGTGTAGTGTGTGATGTATGGCCACAATCTGACAGCTAAGTATTACATTGTCATCCCCTATGTTAAAAACCCCGTACCCATGAACTACCACCTAGGCAGTGGTCAACATAATGGAAATTGTGTGTGTATGGGATGCAGATGGACAGTAGTCTTTCCTTTGATAGTTATTTCACCACACCAGTCAGGTAGTCGTATGTGGCACACCAAATTATGACAGGGTGCCATCCATGCATATAGAGATAATTGTGCAGCCATACTCAACACTCATGTGACCCATATCTTGTGATCACATATTTCCTTTAAGGGTTATTGCCCATGTGTAGATGAGCTACACTGCCCTTCCCAATCCCAGCTCCACTATGTAACATGCAGCCTACTCTGAATAAAGCCATGTCCATCGCAGAGATGTTGGACAAGCTACACTTAACACATCCTGATTCCAAATAAACACATACTGAATGGACATCCACCTTTCTAGTACAAGTATCACAACATGCCTGACAGATCCCTGTCCCATACACTATACATACTCCTGCCATACTATGCATCCCTGTCCAGCAAAGCTGCACATTGCCCCTCTTTGTGACATGGTGTGATGACTGCATAGCAAATATATCAGTAACCCTGTGGATCAGTTCTGTGGCACTGCTTGAACTGGCCACTGAAACCTACCTGTCTGTTGGATATAGCTAGGTAACCTATCAGCATAGGCTCATAAATGGCCCAGGGCATATAAGGCTAGCTATTGTCCCATGTATTTCACATGTGCAACACTGCAATACATGGAAGGATGCTACACAGCTATACAGTGCCATGTAGATGTATATGGCAAAACACATACATGTAAAACATTCTGTGAGCAAGTTTGCAGGGTCACAGGTCACATCCCTAAAGGCTGTGTATGACTAAATATGTGACATATACACAGCATTAAGGTCTATTGCATTAATGTGAACACATCCAGGCATGTGCTGATAGATAAAGACACCAGTACAGGCAAACAGACATGCCCATGTCAAGACAACATCCACATGGAGTATGAGCAATGTCATCACATGACATACACATATATGGAGATAACAACACATCACCAGTAAGTGTCAAATGTGTGTGAGCTAAACATGTCAGTGGTGTTAGTGTCATGTAGATTTGCAAAGACTTATTTGTAATCTTAATAAATGTGATACACATGTATGTTCAGCTATACTTCTGTACCTCACTGTGAGTTAATGTGACTTGTCTCCATCATTATGTCTTCCAGGTATGCCACGTGGCAGGCTGCCAGCATACACCCACAACATCCCATACTTCCTTGACAAGCACTTAACACTCTTCAACCATGTGCCATAGGATACACAGCAGTGGGATGCCCTGTGGGAGGAACTCCGCAGGAGGTTAAATGATGTTGGCAGCCACAATTGCACATATCAGCAGGTGCGCAGACACTGCACTGACCTCATACAATGGACGAAACAGCATGCTAATGCAATCACCAGGGAACAAGGTGCAACAGGTGGGGGGGGGCACTCACCCAACCCCCACTCACACGTACCGAGCAGCTACTAGCCAACCTGGAGACACCTGCAGACCTCCATCCACATGCTTTAGCTGGTATTGTGGAGGTGGGTGTCTCCCAACCACTGGGCCTGGAGTTGCCTGGTAAGTCAGTACTGCACATATAACCCAACTATATTTCACATAGTTACATGTGTTACTGTACAATATGTAATGTAACATCATATGCAAGGCATGTATGCACAGATGTGCATACTCCATAGTATAGTGTATTGTACTGGCTCATGTGCTAACATGGGCATTGCACCCTGTAGCTATCATACAGGTGTGGATAATGATCTTACTGCTGTGACACTCCTGTTTAGATACCCCTGGCATTGTGCAGCGACAGCAGCCTGTGTCAGGTGAGATTGTTATTATTTACCAGGCTTGATAATGCACAGATCATACTAATTGCATGCTATCTGCCATAACACATGTACACATAATATATGGTGGTCCTGTTAATAGACACTGGTCAGGCCTGCAATGCATCACAGTGGTTACCCATGTGAAACAATTGAAGACTATATAAAACACCTACACTAAACCCTTTCCCAAACTCTGGTGGAGGTGTAGTTCACTGTAGGAACAGATACTTCAGATCAGCATTACACATGTGGGGAATACAAACAGTACTATACAGAGAGCATATGTGTGCACACACTCTAAATGTGATGGAGCTGGAGTATGACCAGACCACAGGATACACCCTTGTGGATTATACCCTTGCTATGAATGTCACACAATGTCATGTGCTACATGACATGTCCATGACATGTAGTGGGCTGACTGCAACACTGCTCAACTATTCTGAAAAACATGATATCTCACATCCCAAACATAGCCTGTCCCCAGTGGACCATATGACATCTATGGGTGTATGTCTTATGGGATAACACTGACGTGAAATAAATGGCCATCACAACCATTTGACAGAACATGTACACATGGCCATGGAGGTTGGCCAGAGACATGAAGCAACACACACAGTAGAAGTGATGTACATGTGTGTACACCTGTTGTACATTGGCTCAACACAATACATCTATGGCCTTTGTGTAATGGTGATGTTGCAGATGTGAAACACTAGACATCATACAGGCCTGTGCACAGCTTGTGTATGACATCAAAACCACCACATAACATGTCTTGAACATATTGAGTGTGTCACAACATGAAAGCATTCACCTATACAGTATCGAAATACATACATGTGTTGCACAACATATACATACAAACACATCAGGCCACAGATACAGTACATTCACCTTGCTGTCAGACATCACTGTCATGTATGTGTCATGAGGCATCAGTAATATGTGGGACACTACAGTGACCTGTGTCACATTCCACATTAGGGTGAGGCATGATCACACAAATGTGTATTGTATCTGAACACACTTCATGTAATCACATGTATTGGGCTTATGTCACTGCATTGGGACACACATTACCAATGTATACATACACCATTGTGTTACACATGTATGCATGGTCACATCAGCACATGTCATACTATATGTGATTGGCAAGGTCATATCCCACACATCAGGCTGGTGTACTGTGTGCTGGTCAGGCACCATTGCAAACACTGTCAATATGTGACAGCCACATGATGCCCTGTAGACTCAGCTCATCAGCTCAATGTGACATGTCACTGCATATTGTATGCAAGCTAGGGCTCAGGCAAACATATTCATACCCTACATGTCACCCACATAGGGACACACAAAGCATCAGTGTAGATGTACAAAAGTCAGCCAAGGTCTGTTAACATGTGTATGTGTGTGTGTGTGTGTGTGTGTGTGTGTGTGTGTGTGTGTGTGTGTGTGTGTGTGTGGTGTGTGTGTGTGCTACTGTGTGTGTTCTGCTATAACATGCATGCTGTTGTGCAACTCAGGGATGTATGATCTACCATTATAATTGTCTAAGCTGAATGCCATCTGCCACAGATGCATGTTGCAAGTATTGAGTGCCATAGCATGTGTCATCTGTGTGTCTGTCAGTGTGTGTCTGTCTGTGTTTGTGTGTGCTGTCTTGAGTTCTGTCTGTGTGTAATCACATCATCTGTTCTTGGAAGGACAGTGTCTGCTGTGCTGGATAACAGGGAAGTGTGGAGTTCTATAGAATGTGTGCACACCATGATCCCAGTCAACTGACTGGTGATGTCCTATACAGCCATGTGCCCAGTGCTGCTCGTGGGAGGACCACTGGCCAACATGCCCAGACAAAGCATATCAGCTGGAGTCACCAGATGCATGTTTAGCTGTAATGGAGGCACAGGCATGTGCTGAATGGCACAACAGAGAAGGTCTGAGGCTTCAGATGCTGTCCATTCTTTAACTGATCCAGGCAATTGCAAATGCTCATCATCATCTTGCAGATGTTTTGGATAGACGATTGGGTGACATGGTGGGAGTCCTTGACCATGGCATGTCAGTCCTCGAGCATGGAATGTCAGTGCTGGAACATCTGGTGGGAGCAAGGCATCAGGCACATGGATGTAGGCCAGCTACATCACCTGTTGAAGGTCTACATGAATATGCTACTGCATATAGTGGTGGTAGCAGCAGCAGTGCAGCTGGTGCTGTGCAGTCCACACCAGGACACAGCAGGCCACATGCATATGGTCCTGGATGGTCCCAACAGGGACACAATTCCAGTGGACATGTGTCATCAGACAGTAGCCAATCTGGATCTCTGGTAGTGCCCGCAACCCTGGCAGGCACAGTGAACTGTGAACCTGGGCCCAGAATAATACTGTGTAGGCCAGCCACATGCCAGACCTGTGTGCATACATACACACACACCAGAAACAATACACACCTCATACAACGATGATATCATGCCCATACATGATGTCATCCAATGGTGCAGCTAGGCCTCTGGCAAACATTATCACCTTGTGCATATGATGATGCCTGTGTGCATCACTGTCATCCACACCATCAGGGACATGCTCATATGGTCTGATGCACAGGGTGAACATATACTAGGTAGACAATTGTAGAGTAATATTGTTGAGTAGTGTTGACAGGCAGCAGACATACCATGTATTAGAATGCATTTTGTACATTTGACAGTATGTATCATGTGTAACATAAGAGCATGTTGATCTTGATGTTCTACCTTCAGGTGTAATTGCATGTGCTGGGATGTCAGTGTTTGCGGTTAGTGTCCCATATGTACATGTTGAATACTCACAGGTCTGTATGACAATATCTGCATGTACTTTGTAGATTCCACATCAGTTATAATCTCCCATGTTTCAATTATGTTTACTGATCTAATGATTCAAGAGCATAACTGTGTAATAAGCTACTGTGTTCAGGGCTGTCACATCCATAGTGGGTGACATCACAGGTATAGTTACTTGGTGCAGGGAGGAAGTAAAAGAGTGGTATAGCAGATGACAAGTGTAAAGGTCAGTGGAAAAAGTGGCTTCTCATTGGGAAGCAGTAGTACCCACTTTCATGACAGGATGCAAACACAGACACACCCATACACTTAGGGATTCACAGACAGTAACACACACTCTGACACACAGTTGCCAGTATTGGGATGAGAACCCCTGCCTATTTGCAAATCATCAGTATAGTACTACGCAATTACAAGATGCGGCACAGAGATTACACATGTGCAGGTAGGAATAAAATACAAACAGGGACATAGACAGGTGAGTGAGTGGTGTGGGGGGTTCATCAGGTAGGCTATGTAACAAGAAGCCACACCCCAGGGTGTACATGTTAACAGGTGTTTAGAATGCCCATCTAAGATTGATGATATCCACAGGGATACTAGATTGCATTGAGTAGATGGGGGAAGGGGGCATTAACATTTATCTATGGTAAAATACAGTTTCACTCCAGGGACCAGGCAGCCATACACACACACACACACACACACACACACACACACACACACACACACACACACACACACACTGTGGCATTCAAAAAGATATACACCTATGTCACACACATACAGACACTTGACATGTGTGAGGTTCAACCACCTGCCTATGCCTTTCTACACTTCACTCTGTACTGATGTCAACAACAGTGTTCAGGAGAGTGACAGACATGTGGGATGTATTTCCAACCATACATGACATATATGGACACACACACACCCACACGTGCCAGTACTGTGAATCAAACACCTGCCTATCTCATGATAGGTATTACAGAGGTACATCACTATCACATTCACTACAAAGTGTACTGACTCTTTCCTTTGCCAACTGTGATGATATATGCACAATATATGCACAGGGGGGTTTTACTGTTACAGGTGTCAAGAGGTTTGCCTTCAGTGTCACCTTTACTGCATTCTACATTGTCTGTCTTCCACTTCAATGAACAAAACCAGACCTTAGCAGTTAAACAAGTTATTGTAGGAATGGTTGTAACACACCTGTGAGCTGTTCTAAGTAATCATTCATCTGCAATGTAGCCCAACCACGTAGTAGTCATATCCAAACATCTGTCCATACCTCATGTACAGCTTACTGTACTTTGAGCATATCATCATATACAGTTGGCAATGCTGAGGCTGTATTGCAACAGCATGATGTACTAAGACAACTGTCACCTTCAAACATCAGACACTGCACATGCATAGAATCTAAACAAACATCAATACATGTACACATATGCAGTCTACATCAGTAAGTGGAATAGCAGGACAAAAGGATACATTCCACACCTTCCCCACACCATTTGTGAAACATAGCCGAGCATTACACCATAATGGTTGTTGTATTCATGTACTGGTAGGACACAACCACCTTCACTCAGTAGCCAAGTGTACATATATGACAACAGCACATATCAGCAAGACACACACAGCATTATTCTATGTCATGCTCCTACAAACTGTTACTTGACAATTCCATGGTGAAGCCAGGGCACTGTAATGGTCAACAGTGAGCACATATACCACACACACCTTATGTGTACTGGAAGAGTGCCAGCAATGTGCTTTGTTAGAGCTAGGTATTACGCTCATTCAAGCATGTGCGAGGTCTGTGGCTTGTAAACATCTCACCCCAGCATGTACTGGCTATTGTGGTAATAAGGCTAATGTCTAGACAACACACAGCATGCATGGCTTGCAATTGTTGACATGGTTTATATGTAGGAGCTGTGGGCACACATGGCTGTACATGTCATGGACATATCACCTGTAGCTACTCAGGAACAAACAGAGCAGAGCTGAATTTCCCTGAGTCTGTCAATACAGGCCGTGTGTAGGTCCTATGATCCTGTTTTTTGGGTATGTTTGTAGGCACTGCATTAGGTGGACATGTCTAATGACATACGTGCCACATGGGTTGTTGTATGATATGATAGGTGTCATGGTTGACCAGTAGAGAGGGAATATTACCTCTGTTAACATAGATATCAAACCTTATGTACTGTTAGCATGCTGCCATGTGCATGTGTGCAATAAATGTAGCCATCTGTAGGATAACAACAGGACATTTATGTTGTATGAGTGTGGGATGTACATATTCAGGGCAGGTACAGTTAGGTGAAACACAAGAATGAGGGTGTTGTTTACTGGTACAGCAACAGTCCACTGTGTTAATGCTGACAACATCAGAGGGACGCTGGTATGTGTACAACTGACCTGGTTACAAACAGTGTTATTATTGCATTGCATAGCACATTATGCAACTGTGTCATTACATGGGTACTTTGCACAGTTGATGTAGGCTAGGTACAGTCCACCAATCGAAGGTTATCTGGTGGTTCTACCATACTATGTCATACCACATATGGATGTGTCGGTAGTCTGGGGACAAGGTGGTGATGTATATGAGGATACAACCTAGAATGCAGCTTTGCCACTGTCACCTGTGCCTGACTCATCTGTGATGAGTTATGTTGGAGTAGTGGTCTTTACATGTGAGTAGCCTTTATGAATATGTGGACACCACCACCTGGAATTGTCTGTACCAGTGTTATGGCCCACATGTCTGGATCTGAGTGGTAGTGCAATTGTGCACTACAGAGCCTTCAGCCAGGTGTTCCTCACTGCACAGATGTCAGTATTCCCCATTGTAGGTTCAACATTGAGCAAATGGATTACAGCCACACATGTAGCACTGGGGTCTTGTAGGTGTCATTCTGTGTGTAGGACTTTTGCCTTGGAATGATATAGGTAAATGTGACCTTGGTATTATCCACACTCACTTGAAACATGGATGTCAAAGGCTTGTCAGTCATGACAGCCCAGAATGACAGACACTGGACATAAATTACAGCAGGACATTGGCTCATTGTTTTGGTCAAGCAGTTGCCACTCATGCCATGACATCACTGTGAGTGGCAGTAATATGCTTAGTATCAAATGCCACATCTAAGGTGACGGGCAGCAGCAGATGTTGTGTATATGACCAATGTGAGATATACTTGGTGTAGCAGTCCTGCTAATAATGACAACTACTAATACAGCCGGGGAGAGGTCATCCTGACACCTGCACCTCAGTACCATTACACAATGGGACTCACATTATGCTTGCACATTCCACTGTTCCACGTATAATGCCACTGTCCACAACCTGCTATCAATGTATGCCTTTCAGGGCAGCAAGGTGTGTGATGCTGTAGGTAGCATCCACCTGTGTGTCCCAGTTAACCTATTGTCTGTCACTTCCACACATGCATTATGTACATGTATATATATCAGTACATATATATCATTTATGGGCCACATACAGGTATTGGGTAGTAAACCAGTATGATGTGCATATATACTGACAGGTAAGATGTGCATAACTGTAAACCTGTGCGTTGACAACAGGAATCCATTACAACATGTTCTGTACATATAAGTGTATGAGCATGCACACTGTGGCCTTCTGTGGTTAGAATCGGAGTGCATCCCAAACAGCCCTGTGCTACTAAGTGTATGAGTGCACCCACTGCCACCTTGTATAATTTGAGTCAGTGCATCCAACAAGCCCTTTGTTACTGTGTATGAGCATGCCCAGTATAGTGTAGTCATAGTGTATCCCAAATGGCCCTGTGCTACTAAGTGTATGAGTATGCCCACTGTAACCTTGTGTGATTGGAGTCAATGCATCCAAACAAGTTCTGTGATTCTATGTGTATGAGCATGACCACTGTAACCCTGTATAGTGATAGTAGTTGTCCATTCACAGATGATGGGCATAGTCCAGTTCAGGGCTTGTTGTGCTACAACTATACCTCTCAGGCCTACCTATGTCTACCTGCAGATGATGTGTTTTGTTTGTGCATACAGTTTGTAATGGGCCACTACTTTAAACACACAGGTTTACAGCTATGTGCATCTTGACTGTCAGTATCCCTGTTGTTGTCCTCAATCTTAGAAGGGCATTCTGACTGCTTTGAAATGTGTAATCTCTGGCATCTGTAACTCATGTGTAGTGATAGTGATCTGTAGATAGGCAGGAGTTCTGATCCCACCACTGGCAACGCAAGTGTGTGTGTGTATTTGTGTCTGCATCCTGCCATGACAGTGGTTTTGCTGCCTTCCAAAGAGATACCACCTTTTGCACTGGCCTCTTATCCTTGTCAACTGCTAAACCTCTCTTTTCCCACCTCCCCACTTGCAAGTAATCAGTCCTGTGATGTCATCCAGCTCAGAAGTGGAATCAGAGTAAGTGTAATTGTATGGTGTCTGCGGCACATACCCCAACCGCATACCACTCTACTAGTTACCTTTACATAGGCAAGAAGTGTATGCACAATACTGGTAAGTGTGTTTGTGTTTGTGTGTGTGTCTGACTACTTTGTAGCCAGGCATACACATGTTATGTCTTTTAACATGCTGCACACCATGGTAGTCATCTGCGTTGAGTGGAGTCTACAAGTTATTACATAGTAAGGAACAAAAAAGAATAGACAGTCAAGAATGACTACAGTTAGGTATGTTGTTTTCCTGTGCCACTGTTGAGCAGTGACACAAAAGTGGTCGCCAGGGTGTATGTCCATACCCATCATTCCCCCACCCAAACTCCACAATACCCAGGGTATATTTCCTTAGCCATCATTCACCACCCCAAACTCCACATACACAACAACCATCCCTTCTCTGGTGAACTGATATATATATATATATATATATATATAAAATATATATATGCCTCTTTTGTGTTATGTATATATATATATATATATATATAACAGATATATATATATATATATATATATATATATATATATATATATATATATATCTCTATCTATATATATATATATATGTGTGTGTCTATATATATATATATATATATATATATATATATATATATATATACATTTAGTTATGACAGTTGTACAGATGTAGACTTGTCTATGTTGTTTCACAGAGTACAGTACATTGTACTGTACATATGTACACAAAGTGACTGTCCCATTTGTTTTCAGTACTGTGGAATACCTGTAGTAAGATGTGCATTATAAAACCATGAATGTACAACCCAAGAGATTTAGGTAAGTCCAACCCCAGTGTGGTATGGCAGGGTTCAAGACCTGCAGGCTTGTTGATACTGTCAATTAAGACTAATAAGACTTTTAAGTGGGTGTGTTTCAGTTGCAGTGGTAGCACAGGTAACAGATGTACAAGTACACTTGAAATGCCCTTCTTTGGCAATCCTGCTTATGTCACCCACCTAGAATACACCTCTGGGACTGCTGTAACCCAGTAATCTCTGTGCGTGCTCCTGTAACTGCATAATGCTGTAGTGTAATAAACTAATTTGGTAGGTGTTCTAATCCCAACTGTGTGTGTGTGTCTGTAAAGGAAACAATGCTTTTAGAGTATGCACACTTTACAATTCACATACCTTTGGCAATCCTGCTGATGTCACCCATCCACCTGCTGTAACCCAGTACACACCTAGATTTAGAACTGTGGTAATCCATCCACAATAGCCATGTGAGTGTAAGCTGCTATATGTGACATTTACTAACTCCTGCTGATGCCATACCCTGTAAAAAAACTGCCTAGTATGTATAACATCTCCATGCAGTGTGATCTCACCCACTGTCAGTTGTGACATGTGGTGACACATCTGTTTTGTAGAGCAATGCACTACACTTGCAAAATAAATGCCCAACTTTGTAAACCTCTAGTGAAATACACCTCTGGATGGAGTAGCCCAGTAATCTAGCATGTGCTATAACTGCATAAGCTGTAGTGTGATAACTAGTTAGGTAGTTCTATTCCAAAACATGGCAGGTGTGTGTGTGTTTGACAGTCAGAGCCTGTGTGGAGGTGGCTGTGTCTAACCACTGGACATGTTGGAGAGTGGTTTTGTTTTCCTATATGGTGGTCATATTATCACAATGTCCACCTCCTGAGGAGTACAGATGTCAATCAGCCAAGGGACTGGGTTGGCAAGCCATACCCCTACATCTGGCAAAGGCCTGGTGAACAAAGCAACCCTACTATTACCCAGAATACGGTCTGAACCCATGTGTCATACACAAACACACTTCCCTTGAAGATCCTGCTATGTTGCTAGTACCCTGCACATTGTTGACAGATAGTAGGCATGGTGTGATTGCAGTGGGCTGTGAGGGCATGGCACTGTCCAACAGTACAATAGGCACATAACAATGCCTTCACTATGTTCCCCACTGATGCCTGCAACATATGTGGTGCCATCAAATGTGATCCACAAAGGACATACAATGCCTTGCCACTGACACCAGGGAATATGTATCATGCTATCACAGGGTGCAGGGTCAACCTGCGTCTATGCCACACCAGGCCAGTATTGGCACAGGCCAGTATTGGCATATCTGATGATAACAGTGTCACAACATGTGCCAGCCAAACCAGGTACACTTGTACATGTCACTGTACATTATTGTGGAACATGCACATCCCAGGTAATATCCATGTCAAGGACTATCAAACACAGACATGGCATGCATTGCAAAGCAATGGCACACACAATGGTACCAGGATGACAGGACAGTTCATACAATACCCATCTGCGGGGCACATTGCAGACACTACACCCCTGAACCACACTGGACACCATTGTCAGGTGGTGAGGGGATTACCCTCACCCAGCCTTAGAGCCATCTTGCACAGCCAACCACTACACACCCATGAAGCAATGCACACATGCATGTCAGTACTGGCACCTTGTGTGTGTGGGTATGTTCCCAACCACAGTCACATCCAGTTTAACTCCCATTGGCATACTGACTCATGTCAGACATGTTCATATGCCCTAGCCCATCGATCCTTAGGATATCCCCTGTGGAGCATGTAGCACCTGTGCATTACTGCAGTGTGGTAAACTTAAGTAGTTAGGAAGTGTATTTGTGAGCCTGGCAAAGTGTGGCAATGTGTCTGAGTCCCTTAGAGAGTGTGGTTGGGTTGACACTGACATCTGTTCATGTGGACAGCCATGTGTGCTACACCTAATGTATGTCTACTATATCTCTGTTGCAGATGTCACTCACCAGCACACATATATGTTCTTACAGCACACCAACATGTCAGCTATGTGGCACATAGGGTATCTGCATGCACTTGTAATAGTAATGGCTAGTCAGTCAGGGGTTTGAACTCCTATACTGGTAGATGTGTGACCGATGATGCTTAAGTTTTAGTCTCCAAGCCCTTCTCTGATGTACTTTGCCTCTGTCTGTCCCTCCCACACACTCTCTGGTAGATGTGGAGTTGTACACCTGCTCCACAGCTTGTGTTTTGTAAGTGATGGTCATGATAAGGTGATGACCTCTGCACCTATTGCAGTCCTCCTCTAGATGATTGCATGTGGAACAGCTGTGGTGACATTCCAATAGCCAATCACATGAAACACAGTACAATATCTAGGAACATCATGGCGGTGTTTGCCCATGACAGTCACTGTGAGTGGAACCTGGATCTGGTGTTGTGTAAACAGCATCACAGGTGAAATATGGATATTCCTCAAACAACATACACAGTTGAAAATAGCCTAAAGACAGGAGGGTGATGTGCCAGACATGACTACAGCATGTAAGCTATGCTTCATTCATTGAGACTACTGCCAGTTTAACAGGTTGTGTGTGGTAATGGCTAGTCTGCATGTTTTAAAACTGACAAGACAGTGCTCTGTTTGTGAGGAACCCCATCTGTAAGGCCATCTGTGGACTCCATGTGTTTCTTGTGTTACTCACTGAACACACATCTGTGAACTGCAGAAGCATAGTGTGAGGATTGCAGTCAGTACATGGTGATAGTGATGAGAGTTACTGCATGGATATTGGAAACAGTGGTATGACATATGTACACAATACTGTTCATAGCTGCAGCCTCACAAGTCATCTACACTTTGTACAGATGTCATGCAGTATATATGCATGTGTTGTGCTCCCTCTGCAAATGTACATCTGTTGTGTTGGGTTGATATCTATGCATGCTGTTATAAGTAATTCCTGAATGCTGTTGACTATTACTAAGCCATATCTGTGTTAAAACTGCAACACCATAGGCTGTATGGGATTGAGGTCCCGAACCTCCTGTCCCACTTCAGCTCCATGGCACCAGCACCACATCTGGGGCCCAGCCTTGACCTCCACCTCTGTTGGCTCTGCACCACCTTCTGGTGGAACCACCACTGAGGATGGGGCATGTCCCCTGGGAGCAGGTCCAGACAGGAACTTGTCATCAGTCCAGGATGTGGTGCGTAGGGGCTCAATAAGGGTTTTGAGGCCAGATACCAGCTCAAGGGCAGAGTATCACATTTAGAGGGTGAGCCTGCCCTCCTAGACAGCCCCAGCACAGCCACCTTTGGGCTGTGGTGCAGGCTGCCCATGGGTGGGACCTCCATCCCACTGTTTCCATTTCATGTGACTGCAAACACCCTCCCCATCCAGGTGTATCCCCATGTCTGTCTTGCCTGTCTTGTCTGTCATCCTACCCAACCTATCCTCCACGAGCATACCTACTCTACTTCCCCAACTTTCCCATTCTCACCTTACAAAAACAAAAGGCCAATCTGTTTCCAGAATGACTTTTGCCCCATATAATTCCACACATGTCCACTGGACACATGTAACCTTTTTAATTTGCATCACAACATACTACTGTTGTCCTCTCTCAGGCACAGATCCTGGTATGCACATACGGCTCCTAAAGGTTCCAGGTACATGTGATGCAGACGACCCCATTACACACACTACTCCTCTATGGTTACCCATTTAACTTTTTAATGATGATGATGTTGCACACAGCACCTTGCAAGAGTACTGTTCTCACATTATGATTGGACAGGAACTGTTTTGTGTAAATAAAATGCAAATATGTATGTATTTGGGCAATGTACAAATGTTTGTGTGTATTAATGACACATGTCTGAGAGTCTTGATATTACATAGACAACACCACTACATACAGGAGTTGTTGTGTTTTCCTTTTCATTCTTTTAATGCTTTGTTGTCACATGGTTTGTTCTTGATATATCTATATATATCTATCTATGGATGTAGATATCTGGACATAAACACACACATACATCTACATAAATACATTTCCTATACTGTTGAATGACTGTCCGGGATGATATGTTTGTCATAACATCAGATGTCTGTATATCTGCCATGGCTTAGTGGTAAATCACATTGGCTGTGGTGTGCAGGGTCCTGGTTTGCCTTGCAGAGGCCGTTTATTTTGTTGCTGGGCAGAACAAGGGCCATTGGATATGAGTGATTTTAAGCAGTACAGGGGTTTGCACTGGTAAGCAGTGGTTAGGTTACAGTTCCTTACACTCAGTTACCTTCTTGATTGCTTAACCTGTGTCCAGTGCTTACCCTGCAAACAGGCTAAACCCGCTCACTGCTTAAAACCCCTGCTAATTTTAAAGAAAAGAAAAAGGGAAAGAAAGTGGGGAAAAAGGGATGTGCAGGAAGGGTGTAGGGAAGGTCCATAGCTGTCCATTCCATTTCTACAGCAACAGTGTATGCAATAAATTTGGCAGGACATTTGGACACTCACAACCCTGAGAGAGAGTGAGGACAATAATAGTATGTTGTGATGAAATTATATTTACATGTGTCCAGTGGACATGTGAAATGGACAGCTATGTATGGGGCATTTTTATGGGAACAGATTGGCCTTTTATTCTTTTATGTTTAGGTGAGAGTGGGATGTTGGGGAAGTAGGTATGATCAGGGAGGATAGGTTGAGGATGATGACAAGACAAACACATGTACACATGTGGGGGAAACACTTTGGACAGGGAGGGGTGTTTGGAAGTCGCAAGCCCATGAGCCCACCAATGTATACAATGGGACTGAGGTCCACACCCATGGGCAGTCACCACTGCACCTTCACAGCCCAGAAGGTGGCTGTGCTGGGGGTTCTATAGGAGGGGAAGGCTTACCATCTAGTTGCACCACTCAGCCCTCAAGCTGGCATAGGCAGTCTCAAATCTCCCTGTCGAGATCCCTACCACTGCCCCAGACCATACCGACAGGTTCCTGTCCGCTCCTGGAGTGAGCCCCATCCCCTGTGGGTTCCACCAAGGTGGTAAACAGAGGAGGTCCCAGGCTGGGCCCAGTTGTGCTGGTGCCATGGCCAGCTGAGGTGGGACAGGTGGGTCCGCTGGGACTGCCCATATGAGCTATGTTGTCATGTTTAAGGCAGATATGGGTTAGTAATAGTCAACAGCATTCAGCATTAGTTATAACAGGCCACCACTATGGCAGAGCAGCATTTTAAACAGTGGCCATTACAACAACATGCAGGTTTCATTGATGGCACAAATGTGAAACATAAACCAATAGAACATATGTCCCAGCAAAGGGTAGGAGTGTAGACATACCAAATGAGTTGTGTAAAATGGTTATGTTTGCACATATGGTAGGGGTGAGAGAGAGAGACTTCAATTAACAACTAATACATCCTTGTAGTTTTCACAACATTGGTAGTCACTGCAGTGGTCTGTCCCTTACATGTATTATTACACTACTCAATGGCATTATATTGTACATTGGTATGATTGTAGATTAGTATGTATGGGACCTGTGTCTTATGTACAGGCTTGACAAGATGCAGGTGTTAATGCAACATGTTTTGACACTGCTCTCATACACTTTGGGTGAGATGCTGGGATGACAGGTATGTTTGCATCTGACTATCGGTTATATGTCATTAACATTTCTTGGATCTTCACACTAATTTGTCAGGGGAACAGGGGCCATTTATCAGGACATACTGGGCAGGTTGGAACAGTTGAGGGCTATGAATATGCATGCCACTCTCTATTTAAGCATTCTAGCAAAATATGTGCAGTTGTTAAGTGCAAATATGCATACAGTCTTCTCTCTGTACATTCTAACAGACTGTGTGCAGTTGTGTGGAATGATTATGCATACAACTTATGAGCGCTCCTGGGATACAAAGCCCTGCTGTGTGTGACAAAAGTATTACAGTTAAGCTCACTGTACAGCCTGCTGTCAGGCAATTGTTGTGAGGCTTTGCAATGTATTTTGTGTAATATGACTGACCTGTTTGCACTTTCAACATTGTTATACAGCACTTCATACACATTGCATCTGCATACCACAGTGTGGGTAACACTTCTTACTACAACAGTACTATTTAATAACTGCAAGAGTACTACAACATATGACTGCAGAGTAAACAGAAGCAATGCAGAGGTTACACCTTTATTCACAGCATATTACATTATTCTGTATACTGGTACAACCCTTTCTCAGGCTCTTACATTTATTTGTTATAACAGTAGGTGCAGGCTATTTAATAACCTGCCACGTGACATTCTTTGCAGCCTAGCACCATAGGCTTGCTGCAGCACATCTACAGCAGAAGTACAGTGATATTTAGCCATACCTATCCATAGTATACACAAGGCAATTATTAACTACATAGTGGAAGCAGTACTTACTCAGGTATGGGGCATTCTGCATCTGCCTTGCTTCCTGGATCCACTGTTCCAGGACATCCCTCCACCACTGTAGGTCTGCATGGTGGTGCCTGACCTGCTCACCAGTCTGGGGATACCTGTGGCACTAGTGAGGTCATGGGAGACTGTCCCAGGCCTCCTTTTTGTACTGGTACTGGCCCCTGCAGTAGTCTCCTGTCATGGTGCTTTACCCAGGAGCGTTACCATGAATTTGGACTCCTGGATGCCCCAGCATTGCACTCTAAAGTGAGTGCCTTCTCCCACTCCAGCCATTCTGCCTGCAGGGGGATGCTACAACCAGTTATGAGCTGTATTCCTGCCTCTTTGGTTTAAGTAGGGCCAGATTCCCACACTTTTCCATAAGTGGCCAATTTCAAAAAGGCCAAGCTATGGGCACACATGCTTACTTCAGGTTGGTACTGCTTAAAGAGGTGTACCTGTGGGCATATTGTATTGCCTTTCATACACATTGCTTTACAATTACTTAGTTGGGCTGTGTGGTGGTTAGCATTGCTTATTGGTTATCTAGCATTATATTTGACTTTTGTCAACCATGTCTTACTCATTACAGTCTATATATGTGTCTTGTATCAGTCATTCATGTCTACATACACTGTATGGGGTCCTGGGGACTTCAGAACCTTATTACAGTGACACCTCAACTCTATGTTTACTTCAGTACACCAGTTCACATATTTATGGTCTGTGGCAGGTTATAGATCATT
>NC_056732.1:1754925866-1755015253 GCF_019279795.1 Protopterus annectens | reverse complement strand
CTGTGCATCCCCACAACACACACACATGCAACATATGGCAGAAGTACTATAGCAGTACACACATGTTCATAGGTTCATACTAGGCTATTTGCCCTAGGGCATTGGTAAGCCTAGTAGAATGTGTTTGTCTTTCGCCACCCAATTACAAGTTATGCTGCTATGCCCTTGTCCGACGTTAGTATACTGTGCCTCTGTCTAACAGTGACATAGAAGTGATAACTGGGGTACAACTATGATCTCCATCCACTCATCCAGATTCCTATGGAAGAGAGTCAATGAGGGACTCTGCCTAACCAGTAGTGTGAGCTCATTACAGAGTGAAGGGAGCCTCTCGGTTAGGAATATGCCCCTCCAGCATGTCCATGTATGTCAGTGCTGAGGTCCAGCTCTCCTGAGCATGTGGGTGTATGGGACTCTGATTGCCTGAGGTGCAGCATGTTCATTACTGCTGGGTAGGACATGGCTGTATATGGCACGCACAGATTGCCTCTGAACAGGCAGTATGCCACTGAGTCCAGCTGGATTCACTTTACCTGGGCAGCATATGACATCTGTGTGAGCCATTGCATCCCCTTGATGACGTACTGTTGTCCTGTACCAGTTGCTGTAGGTGTCTGGTTAGGTACATCCCAAAAGGTGCATTGTACGCAATTATAGGCCTGATGATGGATGAGTAAAGAGGCACAATGACCTCCCCTGCCATACATGTGAATTCCTCATGATTAGCTGGGCTATATAACATGTCTTTCAATCCACGTTGGCCATGTGGTTGACAAATGACAGACCGCTACCATGTTTCTTCTCCAGGTCCCCAACTACGTCTTCCATACTCAATGGCCTAACACCTATGTTGTACTGTGCCACCAATGTGGAGGCGTGGGAATCTGCATTGAATACTGATACTCCCCCTCCCTTGTTCAAGTGTTGGGGCCGACAAGAATGGTAACAGCTATAACTTGGTAGTACTGGTGTGCTCCTGTGAAACCTGAAACAGGTTCATGTTACTGCACAGATATCGATGTCCAGAATGCTAAGTAGGGTTTTGAGTGCGTGCATCCTTAGGTCTAGACTTCCGGTGTTGAGTAGCATCACTCTTACTTCCTCATCCTTTGTGATACAAATGGATGTGGGTTTGCCTTATGAGCCTTGCCTAATACAGGCACTATGGGTGTAGCAAGAGGCTCCGCCAAATTTCAATAAGACAGGGGTGACAGGTGCAAGCTGTCCCTAGCAAAGCATACCACCCCAAGATGGCAGGCATTGGCACACCTGTGAATGACACCAGTATGTCAGTCAATTGTTGGAGGGGATCATCGTGCCTTGATATTGTGGCATTGTTCTAGGTGAGGGTAGGATGCTACTCAAGGTCAGGGTCAAACTGTCTTGGGCTACGTGCTCAGAGAGCTCTGTACTGTCTCATGTCATGTAGTCCAGGGAGGAATGTGTCAGGCCATTCACAGCAGCATGGACATTGACTGAGTCATACCTGTACTTGCCTTGGGGTTACCTGAGTGTTTGTGTTATGTGGCAGGTCATAGTGCCTGACAGGCTGCACACCGTGACCCTCACCTCATTAAGCCTGGTGAACGGGATGTGAGTGTGCCTGATGATAGAGGCACCTAGTACAGGTGTATGAGGTGTGTTGTTTACTGTTAATGGCTGTGAGTGTTCAGCACATTGGCTTTGTGTGATATGTGTTGCACATGTTCGTTTCTGTGGTAGTGGTTGCCTGGGTGTCTGCTTAGGAGGTCTCTGCTGCATAGGCAGAGCTGTGGTCCGAGCCTACAAGTATGTTCATGTGTGATCATGTGTTAGGTCCGCTGTTGTGGTAGGTCTATGTGACACTGGAAGTGTAGTGAGTGGTCCCCTTTGCCACCTGACTGGTTATGGCGGTATTGAGTAGACAGATGACAACGTAAGTGGTTCTAAATCGGACTCTGAGAGTGATAACTGTGTGAATGTTTCTGAGTCTGAGGTCAGTAATAAATCAAGTGCTGGACCCAATCATAATATTGGGCCCAAACAATCTACAACTTCAAGTATTACTGTGAACAAAAAACATTTAAACTCAGCAAAATCTGTGTTAACAAGGAGCAGAACTTTTCTGAACTCCCATTCTTCGGGAGACGAAACTTAGATTCAAGTTCTGGTCATTTTAGCGTCATTAATTTAACAAACTATGTATTTTCTTCAGATGAAATGAATGTTCTCAGTTTGGGACTAAATTTTGTCCCTCATTCAAGGGCTAATTATGTAGAAACTGTAGTGGATGTAAAAAAATATGTAAGAAAATTGAATTTACAATATTTGTTACATGATATATCTATCACTAACAAAGTGTTTGTTAAACCCTCAAATTTTTGTCCCAAGTTGCATCACACCTTGAACACTTTTGAGGAAATGTGTATACAAGACTTAGATGTCATG
This sequence comes from Protopterus annectens, assembly GCF_019279795.1. Classification (NCBI taxonomy): domain Eukaryota; kingdom Metazoa; phylum Chordata; order Ceratodontiformes; family Protopteridae; genus Protopterus; species Protopterus annectens. The sequence goes on along the minus strand of NC_056732.1, from coordinate 1,755,012,826 downwards.
CTTAACAGCAAACGTAAATGTAACTACAATCTCACAGTTTCAGAAAACAAAGCTTTGAAAAAGTTAAAGGATTTGTGCAGTAAATATCGGTTTATGAAAAGCGATAAGGGTAACAACATAGTGGTGATGACTAGAGAAGACTACATTGAGGGTATTTTGAAACTTTTAAACAACAAAGATGAATATGTTACTATTTCGCTGGCAGAGATACACAAGCGTCAACACAGCATATATTCATATTTGTATGAAGCCCTAATGGACGGTGACATTAGTCATGATCTGTATCAATTTTGTGTGATAGATCAACCACGCATTGGGGTTTTCTTTGGAATTCCGAAATCTCATAAATCCTTAGTCAATCCACCTTTTAGACCAATTGTGTCTTCATCCCATTCAATAACTGAAGGACTGGCTTTGGTCATAGATGCCTTATTGGGACCCACTGTATATAATGAAAAGTCATATTTAAGAGATTCCTGGCATTTTTTAAATAAATTAAATGCATTTCTTTCCACCTTCTGTTTCCACCCAAATAAACATTCAATGCTCACTGTAGATGTGGTGTCACTATACACCTGCATTCCCCAAGACCTAGGCATTGAGGCGGTACGGAATTTTTTATCTAATCATTATAATGGTTTTTCCACAAATACTGTTGGTTTAATTTGTAGATTTTTAGAGATTATTTTAGAAAATAATTTTTTTCTGTTTGAAAAAACTTATTATAGGCAAAGAAAGGGAGCAGCTATGGGCTCTCCAGCTGCTCCCGCATATGCTAATGTTGTCATGGCCATGTGGGAACATCAATTTATGCCATTGCTAATTGACAAATTCAAAATTGTATTTTGTTGTCGGTTTATTGATGATTTATTTTTTATTCTAGATCAGAGTGATGTCAATAATGAAGAGTTTTGCGGTTATATCAATTCTTTGTCATCCTACATCAAATTTGTCATTGGGGGTCAAGGTTCCAGAGTGGACTTTTTAGATATTAATTTAAGGTGGGATGGTGATGAGAGTAGGATTCACAGTACTATACATAGGAAAAAAACTTTTAATAATGGTTACCTTCATTATAAAAGTGGTCATCCAACACATGTTATTGCCAATATTCCCAAAGGGCAATTCATCAGAGCCAGTCGAATGACATCAAAGGAATCTGATGTAATTGATGAGTTTTGTTTCATTAAGTCCTTATTTGTCAACAGAGGTTTTCCTAAAGCCCAATTGGATGAAATAGCTGATAATGTCCTTTTGAGACGTAGTACTGATTTTCCATCTTTATTAAATTCATTGGATGTACGTATTAAGTCATGTGACAAGTTAACAAACAGCACATGGACTAACAATATGATTTGTAGTCTTGGAATGAATTCAGATAATAGGCATATTAGAAATATAATTACTAAAAATTGGCAAATAATTAAAGGGAATGCTGAAATGTTTGGTATTCTAGGTGAAAAACCAATATTTGTCCATAGGAATGACAGGAACTTAAAAAACTTATTAGTACAACGTAAAAATGTAAAACCTAGTATGGAAACAGTAAAGAAAGGAATGCATTGTTGCAATTGCTGTAATATGTGCAGATATATTTCTGTGGGGCCATACATCACAGTTTCCACTTCAGAAAAAATTCTTGCAGTTCCAGGTTATGTGGATTGCAGGAGTGTAGGTATTGTTTACATAGCTCTTTGTTCGTCATGTCCTGCGTTTTATGTGGGCATGACGACCAGAGAACTAAGAACACGCATTAGAGAACATTTATATTGCATGAAAACGAAAGACGACAAGAATGCCCTTTTCAAGCATTCACAAATTTGTAAGTTGTTCCACAAGTTTCTGTTTTCTATTTTGGAAGTATGTCACAAAGATTTAAGGGAAGGGGATTTCAAAAATTCATTGTTATGCAAGGAAGCAGAGTGGCAAATAAAATTAAAGGCAGATCAACCACCAGGGCTCAATGAGTCAATTAACATGAAATGTTTTTTAAAAAATCAAAGTTTAAAAATAGATAAAAACAATGACTTAGTTTGGTTACATATCTCATAGGAGATTGTATTTTTTAGAATATATATTTTTATATATAATTTTTTTGAACTTAAGGTTTTATATTGGATAATTGGGTAATCAGCATTGATGATGTTGTGTCAATTAGATTTGTATTTAAGAAGGTTGTATTGTGATGTATTTTATTCTGAAGAAGTCTACGGACGAAAGCGGTAATAAAAAAGGTTGTTACGCTATTTCTTGTTGGTGACTTTGGGTGCATTTGAGTCCATAGTAGCTGCTTTTTGCCATTTTGTGCAAGTTTTATTGAGTAGACAGAGCCTAGCCTCCAGTCTGGTATATGGTTGCATCACTCACATGAGTTTGAATTTGTTGTTAGGAGGAGGGGGTTGTCTGTGTACATGCATCTGTTCTAACATTGTCTCTGGAGTACCACACTCACCAGCTGGACTGGGGAGGGAACTGACAACTGACCTCTGGACATGCTAGAATACTATTGTGAATTCTGTAATAATTAATGATTGAAAACAAGGTCCAGTGGGGAGTGAGGGTGTACTGACATTACCTACAACTGCTGACTGATATAAAAGCGTCAGTGAGCAAGTGCCAGGTAACCTAAGTGCAATGTGTCACAATTAAGTAAATGCAACAATGACAAGCAGTCACTTGCTGTCATGTGTAACATGGAAATACGTACAGTAAGCAATGCAGATATCAGTAGTGAGTCACAGATGTGTTGAGAAGCTGTCTACTATGTGGAAGTAGCATACCAGTGAAATAACAAGCTAACAGATAACAAGCATATAAACAAAGGTAGATCCAGGAGGCCTGGATGTAGTGTTTGCTACAGCAAACAAGGTGTAGCAATGTCAGTAAGATACAGCTCAGATATGCAGGCACTATAAACCTGAAACCAGATGTCCCCAGCTATGAATGGCAGAGTACAGCCTATTGTCACACACGAGTGCAGACCACAAACCTTGTTAATGTTAAATAAATGGCCTGAAGGCCAACTGCCCATACCAGAACTAATACACTTGTACTCTGGGCCCTCAATCAGCAGTTCCCAACTTCAATGGATGAAAGATATGTGTCCTGCCACCACAGTGCTTGCCACCAACCTCCCTAATGTAAAACAACTGGTCTGAAGGCCAAGTGCTTAGTACAAATGACATAGAATGATAGCTACACTGTAATCAAGTTTTAACCAAGCAGTAATAAGTAGAAGTTAACACTCCCTGTATAGAATGTGTACCATGTATTGTTGAGATACTATGCTGATAACCTGTTTGTGTACCTTTCCAGATAGACATGGCACCAAAAAGGAACCCTGCCTACTCTGCTGCAGAGGATGACGTGATTCACCAGAGCCTGGTGCGTGACTATGCCATCCTGTTCTCACGCACCACCCAGAATCAGCAGGAGAGGTCTGCACTGTGGCAAAACCTCGTTAGCAGGATAAATGATGTTGGCATGCATGATAGGACATATGAGCAGGTGAGACATCACTGCAGTAATTTGATAAGAAATGTCCGCCAGCGTGCTGCAGATATCTGCAGGCAACAGGTTGCCACAGGTGGGGGGGGTGGCCACACATCCCCCCCTCACCAGACAGGAGGGGCTACTGCTAAGTGTTGTGGATCCAGCCCCAGAACAACAGCAACACTCATGCATCATGATGGAGGTTGGATCCACACAGCAGCAAGACAACGAGCGTGCAGGTAAGATGCCATATTCATTTATTGTTATTACTTTTACATTTGTTGACCCAGATAGTCTAGCTGGATATAAGTCCATTTTCAGTAGAGGCCTGTGGAGAAAAGCTCCACACATAATGTAATAAAGGCAGACAGGCAAGTTGTTAATACAGACAGCCAACATAATAGAATTGTACACCAGCCTGTTAATTAAATCAACATACATGTAAGGAAGTCAAACAGTTTAGAGTCATACACAATGTACCGTTGGTTTCAAAGCAATCCTACCTAAAGCATAATGGTTATGCAATAAGGCAAAAGCCATATACATAATAGTTAGGGCTCAGAAGGGTAGAGAAGTAGAAGGAGTATGAAAGATACAATGATATGGAAGAGGCAGGAGTCAAGAAGGGAAGTGAGGAAAAGAAGGAAGACAGTCAAGAGGAGGTGGGAGGGATGGGAGAAGTAGGTCAGAGCATAGAAGGACATCAAGGTGAAAGAAACAGGGTAGAAGCTAGTTTCTATGCACAATGAGGGGTTAAAGGTAAAGAGAGGGTAGGGAGAGGGACGTTAGCCTGGACTCCAAGAAGAACAAAGCCAGTGGTTTTGGAAGTACAGTTTGAGTTGTCGTTTGAAGAGAGGTAAGGGTGAGATTAGAGTTAACTCCTGGTATGTACATATGACTGTTCTGTACACTGTTACTTCATGCACGCATAAGGTGTGCATGTGGTATGTATCTGTCATCATGATATATATACAGACATGATGTGCAGCTGATGTGTATAAGGGAACTAGTGTACTACTGTACTGTATCATGTGCAAAACGAATGGCACACATGTGCCCACTGACATTACTCTCTTCACACTTCCAGGTCCCTCCCATCTAGCAATGAGGCAGGCCATACATGCTGGTGAGTCTTTTTAACATTATCTGTAAAACAATTTATAAAACTAGGAAGAGTAGTGTAACTCTGTAGTAGATATGCTGGTGACTGTGTTCACAATACCTGTAATTGACAGTTGTAGTAAATTGAGTAGTGTAACACGGTACTGATGTGTGTGTTTACTGTGGGGTGTGCATGTGTGCAAGTGTGCCTGTGCCCAAGTGTGCATGTGTGTTAGTGTCCATGAGTGCATGTGTCCATTTCTGAATGTGTGCATTAGTATTGAAGTGCATCTCTGTCAAATATGTATTGAGACTGTAATCTGTGTTCCATGTTTTCCTCCCGTAGGTTCTGGTGCTGCTCTGGTGACCTGCAGCAGGGAACCTGAATCTTGTGCCCCAGGTACTGATGATGATGAAATGTCTGTAATGGTGCAGGAAGGTGTGTCTGGGTCCACCATTGGTCAGCCAATTGACAGTACACAGCTTTCAACCCCGTCAATGCGCACAGTCATCCTGCCGTTACATCCTTTGTCACCATTGTCCCTAGGTGATGGACAGTCTGCAGTGGGCATAGATCAGGGTAATGTGGTACCTGTGGTACATGCATCCCCACAAGGCAGCCATAGGCAGGGGCCTCCAATGGTACCACGCAGACAGTCGCCCATGGGTTCTCGTGGGGGCATCCGTGGCCGTACTGCCTCTGGCCGACGTGCCCAAGGAGGTATGTCAACCTCCACTATGTTTCGAACTGTCATGCAGGCACAGGCATGCATGGAAAGGTACACCAGACAGGGTCTGAGGGAGCTGAGAGCATGTCACACAGCCATGACAGACGGCATGCGTGATGTTGCGAATGCTATCCGTAACTTCACAGATGTCGTTGACAGACGTTGTGGGGGCATAGAACAGCTGCTCCACAACCAGATGTCTATGGGCCAGGGCGATGGTGTGCGTTTGCGACGTCGACGTGGCCGTATGCCAGCAACAGTACCAGCTGGCAGTGGCCGCGGATGACAACAGGCCCACTCGCGCACCTCAAGTGCCAGCACCAGCCCCAGCAATGCTGGGTCTGTGCTGTCATCAAGACGCCCCAGGAGACCACGTGCACGTGGCTCTGGACAGTCCCAACAGGGAACTGTGTCCAGTCAACACACCCCTGCTTCCGATGACAGTACCCAGTCTGGGTTAGTACGGATACGCCCGTAGCACCCCTGCCAGGCACAGGTACCGTGTCCGTGCCCACAGACACTGATCTGGATGACCTGACAGGTGCAGTCTGTGGCTGTCCACAAAACCCTGTACATGGCAGCCATTATGTGGGACTGTGTGCGTGCTTACACACATGCAGAAACCTAACACCTAGGGCAAACACATACACACACACACTGCACCAACACCGGTCCACCCTGTACTGCTGCCCCTCACAAACACACATACACACACATGTCAATTGGTGTTACCGGTGGCTGGCTTGGGCATACCTAACCCACACCCTGTGCATATGATGACACTGTGCCACCTCCTGCATACTACAACATCAGTGCAGGTAAAGGTAAACACGTTGCTGATGCACAGGGTGACTACATAGATGTGTATAAGTAGTAACATGTTGGTAACTGTTCACTGTTGCAGTATAATTGTGTGTATATCCCAGCAGTCCTGCTGCAGTAACTGTATGAATGTCCTCAGTTGTTATCTGCACCCATACTACTTACCAAAGTGTACCAGCTGCACACCATCACATGCTAACATTGACTATGGCAATGCGCATCTTGTGCTGTTATGTAGATTCAGCTACATGTATCTGTTCTGTCACACATGCATTTATACACACCCTGCTACCCACACACATGCACACGCTCACCTGCCATTCCCATTATTTATCACCCTACATGAGTAGCTGTTGATACATGACAGGTACACATTTGAGAAGTGCACTATGTTGTTTACTACTGGCATCCCCTTCTCTACCTGTACTCTCAGGGTGCAGGCAACCTCATCAGTTGAAAGATGTAATGTGCATCAGGTACTGTAGTACCCTGATTGCCACATCAAACATGTTTCCCATATGGAAATGCACACACAGACACATCCCACATCCACACACTTGCCACATTCAGGCTTCAGAACACTATCTAGGTATATTCGGGTACATGTGCATGTTACAGTAGCATGTAACACTATACTGAGTACTGGCAGTTAGTTATCTGTTGTCATGTTGTCTGTATAGAATAAAAGAATTGTTTGATTATCCTACTCCGTTTTTTGGACATTACTTGAAGAAGTGTTACCTTACATGTGTTATTGGTACCACCACCTTCTGTTTTGTAGTTTTGTTTGTATAGGGTGCTATCAACATCACTGCTTGTTAAGGGTAATGACCACCCTGCAGTGCATAGCCCCATATGGCAAAAGCCACATCCCACCCCATCATTGTGCACACACACTAACCCCACCAACAGTAAAACACATACTTTCCATTTGCAAGATTCAAACCCATACCTAACTGTGTAATGACAGTAGAAACAGACACATTAGCAGAGTGTGCTATTTGCAGTAGTTGGAGAAATCTTTACTAATGCTGTACTTAGAGGGTGCTGACATCATCTGTGTGTAGGAGGAGGAATGTGCACCCTGTAGTGTGTTCTCCCAGTTGGCAAAAGGCAGTTAACCCTCCCAGCATAGTGCACACACATAAACCCCACTCATACTAACACACATACATTCCCTTTGCAGGATTCAAACTCCTACCTAACTACGTTATGACACTGGAGAAAGATGCATTAGCAGAGTGCGCTATGCAAATTACTGGAGGGCTTTACTACAGGTGATATAGTTATACAGTCCTGACATCATCAGTGTTTCAAAAGGGGGATCTGCATCCTGTACTGTACTGTCACAGTTGCTAATAGGGACATTTCCCACACACACATCGATGTGTTTGAGGTTTGCATATGTGGGGGATCCAGAACTCCAGTGTGATTAGTATATGGTTTGATTGCAACAATGAGGGATATACTCCCAGTGGTGAGCAGTTTGTACTCATGTTTGTGAAGATCAGCTCTAGTATATCTGCCCCTCTTGTGGGAAGGTTGGTTACCTGTTCCATAGCCAAAGAATGTCTGATCAATGGGAACCCTAGAGCTTGGGTATTGTGGCTTGTGTAATGTTCACAGTCTATGTTTGGGTAGCTGACATCACCCAGTATGATGGTGTTTGCAGAGTAATCTAAACTCTCCTGTGTCAGCATGAAGGCTGTGTGGGAGTCCTGAGTTTGAGAGGGTGCTGTAAGAGCTCCTCTGTGTCTCTTTCCATGTGGTCCAGGGAGGTACGTCTCAGGTTGTTTGCACCAGCATAGACAATGTCTGCCTCATAGCTGTACTTGCTGTGGAGTGACCTGTGTGCCTGTGTTATGTGGCACATTCTATCACCCAACAGGTAGCTGACTGTGACCCTCACCTTGCTCTGTCTGGAGGGCGGCACGTCTGTCAACAGCTCATGTCAAGCAAGTGCACACCCCTCATAAATGATGTGGAAACCTTCAAAGGCCCAAGGCCTGTTGAAAATATGGACCAGACTGCAGATACCTGTATAAAGGCATTCTATGGACACATTCAGGAATGCGTGGATCATGAAGCCACATATGAAAGCATGACCCAATTCTCCAAAGGCAGATGTCCTGGATGCCGGACACCAGCCATAAACACACTATACAATAGAAGGATGATGCCACTACATGATACAACAACCTCTCAAAATGTGAAGGCACCACTGATGAGTATTGGAAGACAACTACAGGCACCCATATGATTGTCTAAGGCCATCTTTGAGAGAGGATTCCACAAGCCACTGAGGATAATCACAAGGCTGCCTGTAGTTATGTTAGTAACCTGGGTGGTACTACCCAGATATGCTCAGAGGTAATCCAAGATGTCACACAAAATACAAAACACACAGACATTGCCATCATCCTAGTGGACAGGTTCAATGCTGCCTTCTCCCCCCAGCACACCAAAAGGGCAAATATGTCTCGCAGCACAGTGCTTCCCCCCCTGACATCACAGATGCTCAGGTAAGAGATGCCCTTCCCAAAGCAATAAACACTGCATCAATGGGACCAGACAGTGTCCCAGGCTGTGTCCTACATGAACCACAAGAAGAGCTACACCCAGACATAACACCACTGTTCAATCCCAGCCTTAATACACGATATGTGGCCAGAGAGTGGCATACAGCAACAGTGGTCCCTCAACATTCAGGTGGTGCCGTCACGGATCCTGGACACTACTCGCCCCATATGTCTGACTAGCTTTGTCTGCAAAGCTATGGCAAGGATCATCATGAACCTCACATATCTAGATATTGTGGACCTACAGACATGTCACCATACACAGTTTGGCTTTGTCAATGGCAAATCCTGCCTCTCAAACCTGTTTGATTTCTTTGAAACAGTCACCAAGGCCACTGTCAAGGGGTAGGAGGTCTACACAGCCTACCTGGACCTTGCATAAGCCTTGGATACAATATGCCACTTGTGCATTCTAGGGAAGCTCACCAGTGTACATATTAACCCCTATGTCACTATGGGTATTGCACAGTGGCTCAAGGGCAGAACACACATGGTAGAATTGCTGGAGCCATGTCAGCCTCTAACCTGGTACAAGTGGTGTCCCACAAGGCACAGCCCTAGGAGCTGTCATGTTCATTATATATTTGTCATAGGTACAGGCCAACATGGAAGTACTGTGGCTCAGCAAGTCGCAGGTGACTGCAGACCGAACACCATAATCAACTCACCAGCTAACACACGCATCCTCCAAAAGGGACTCTTGCAAACACACGACTTGTGCCACAGCCATGGCCTCAACGTGAATGACAGAAAGAGTATAGTCATCCCCTTTGTCAAACACTAAGTGAGCACAACGTACCACATATGTGTTAATCCAGTAAGTGCAGACGAAGGAATTATGGACCTTGGGGTACGCAGGTTGATAGCATTCTACCATTTGACAACAACATGGACAAAGTGGTTAGGTAAGCATGTTATATGGGCCACATCATCATGGGATCCACATGTAGATCAGGGGAGGACATTGTGCCCCTTTACTCATCCCTCATCATGCCCATAATTGACTATGATGAACCTGTCGGCATGCACCTTACCAGACACCTGCAGCAACTGGAGATACCACATATGTACCTCGACAAGGGGATCAAAGGGCTCAAACAGATGCCACATACTGACTGGTTAAAGTAGCAGCAGCTCTACTCAGTGACATACTGCCTCTTCATAGGCAATCTGTGCCTGACATAGAAGGCCAGGTCATACCCTCACTTAATGGCCATGCTGCATCTCAGAATATCCAGATCCCACCAGGATACACGCTGGAAATACTTGAACCTCAGGAGTGATATACATAGGACATGCTGGAGGGGCACATTCACAACTCAGAGGCTCCCTTCATTCCTGATTATTATCCCAATAGAGGTTAGGCAGACTGACTCAGTGACTATCTTCAAGAGTGATATTAATGACTGGATGTGACATTGTAGGGTTACCCTGGGTATCACTTATGTGTCACTGTGAGACAGAGGCACAGTATACTAACCTTGGAAAAGGGCATAGCAAGACAGATTCACAATGCATGTTGAACGGCACACACATTCTGGCTAGGTGGATACATGCCCTGGGCAGACATCCCTGTACGAACCTATGGACCTATGTATCTTTTTCACCATTGGCCCTATGTGCTGTCAATCACCAATGTAATCTCAATACTCTGGTAGCATGTGCAAAGGTCAGTTGTCAGTCACCTCTATGGTACAGTTGTGGAATATGTGTGTCATGTAGTAATGTCACAGCTGCCACATGTACACAGTCAACCCTATCCCCTACCCATGAATGTACATCACATGTATGAGATGGAAACACATGGCCAAACTGTAACAACAACATACAAGTCAGTCAGATGCATGGACACATATGACTCAGTCATTGTCCATGCCACCACAGCTGATGTGGGATGTCCCTCACTGGGATACATGATAGGGAACATGGAAGGGATCACTGAGCAAGTGACACAGGCTGGTAGACCCCTGACCTTGGTTGGCATCAGACCCTCACCAGGGATTCTGTCAAATTACTGAATGCTAATGAATAAGTGTAGCTACAACACCCTAGCTGAATGGTTCTTAGCATGCAGTCACTGCATTGCTATGGAATACTGTCTTACCACTCCCACAACAGGTGAAAACATGCAGCTCCTGTACATCAACAACATGTAGACTTTATGCCCCAGACCAGGGGTGCATCCCTCACTACTAGGCTGATAGCATCTACATCTCACACTGTATATACACATCCCACATGCAGAACCTGCACAGAAGACCACGGTCATAATGTTACCCTGTGCAAATACCATGTATTCACATGTGGCAGGCATCACACATGGTAACTATTGAAGGTCACAGGTACATATGTGTATTTGGCACACACATACATCATGTGTGCATTGCCATAACCGGTGTAATCAATGTTATGCATTATTGTGAGGGACAACCCACACACATGGGCATTCTGTGTGTGCACAACACACGTGGCATGTCTGTAATCAAAAGCCATACATAATTGTGATATCGATTAGAAAGGGGTATGTGCATCCTGTAGTGTGTTTTCCCAGTTGCCAAAAGGGATATATCAATCATACACACCCCCCCCCTTCGCACACACTTGCTGGATTCAAACCCCTACCTAACTATGTTATGACACTAGCGACAGATGCATTAGCACAGTGCGCTATTTGCATTACTGGGAGATTTCCTTTCCCCTGATATACTTATAGGGTGCTGACATCATCAGAGTTTAGAAAGTGGAATGATCATCCTGTGGTGTGTTTTCCCAGTTGCCAAAAGGGATGTTTCTTTCATACACACTTACCCCCCTTCACATACACTTGCTGGATTCAAATCCCTACCTAACTATGTTATGACACTAGAGACAGATGCATTAGCACAGCACGCTATTCGCATTACTGGGAGAGTTCCTTTCCCCTGATATACTTATAGGGTGCTGACATCATCAGAGTTTAGAAAGTGGAATGATCATCCTGTGGTGTGTTTTCCCAGTTGCCAAAAGGGATGTTTCTTTCATACACACTCACACTTACCCCCCTTCTGGATTCAAACCCCTACCTAACTATGTTATGACACTACAGACAGATGCATTAGCACGGTGCGCTATTCGGATTACTGAGAGATTCCTTTTCTCCGATTTACTTATAGGGTGCTTACATGATCAGTGTCTGGAAAGGGGGATGAGCATCCTCTGGTGTGTTTTCACATTTGCTAGGAGTAACATTTGGACCAAGTGTGTGAGCATGCCCAGTTCAGCCTTCCCATGGCATGTTGTGTGAAAGATGTCTCATTTATCTAAGTGTGTGAGCATGCCCAGTGTGGGCTTTACATATGTTGAACTCTGCAGCCCATTACATTTGTGGATGAGTGTGACCTTCAACAAATACCTCCAGTTTATGGTTGTGTGTTCTGTGCCATGTTGTGTAGTTACTGTCCAAATGCTTTTTGTGTGAACAAAACAGGGAGTATACTGTGCCTGCAGGTTTTGCATGGGATACTTTGCACACAATTGTCAACATCCGTTCATACTGACCTAACACTGTAGCACTGTATAGTGTAGTGTTTCAGTACGTTCACTGTGGTGGTCAGTATCCTGGGCTTTAGTGCTATCACCGCTTTACATTTCCATAGTGTGCACAACAGCCTGGTTAGGGTCCAGTTGTGCACATCTGCACAAAGGCAGTGCCTCTACAGACCCTGGTAATTACTGCCCCATAAGCTTAACAAGTGTAGTCTGCAAATCTATGGAGAGGATCATAATTGAGCTCATAAACAAAGATATAGGGGACATGCAGACATTGTACCCATCCCATTTTGGCTTGGTCAGGGGCAGATCATGCCTTTTGTACTGGGTTGACATCTTCAAATTGGTCACTTAGGCCATTGTTGGGGAAAGGCAGTCCATACAGCCTACCTTGGCCTTGCAAACACTTTCAACACAATACCCCACTCAGGTATTGTGGAAAACCCTAACAACTGAAATGTAAACCCATATGTCACAAGATGGATTGCAAACTGGCTTAAGGATGGGACCCACAGGTTTAGAGTTGCTGGCACTATGTTAGACTCGAGGCTGGTCACAGGTGGTGTCACACAGGGCTCAGTCCTTGGCCCCCATTGTTTGTCATGTACTTCCCAGAAGTACAGGCCAACATGGGAGGACTTTGGATGACAATGTTAGCAGATGACTGCACACTGGGCACCATAGTGGACAGTGCATCACACACGGATATCCTTCAGAAGGGACTCACAGTAACTGATAGCTGGTGCCAGGGCCATGGCCTGAAGTCAAAGTGCACAACATGTGTAGACATACCCTTCAGGAAAAGCAAGGTGACCCCAAGCTACCATATAGGTGGCAATCCTCTAAGCACAGAGGAGGTTATCATGGACCTGGGGACCCAGGTTGACAGTCGCCGTTCTTCTGAGACTCACATTGCTAAAGTGGCTAGAAAGACCTTCTACATTGCCCACCTGATCAGGATGGGATTCACATCCAGATCTAGTGGGTCATTGTTCCCCTGTACTCTTCACTTATCAGACCGGTGATCGAGTCGAATGCCCTAATCTGGCTGTATCTCACCCAACATCTGCAGCAATTGGAGACACCTTGATTGTCCCCCACCTAAAGGATCAAGGAACCCCAACAGCTGTCATATGCTGCCAGATTGAAGACACTCACATTCTATTCACTCACATACCGTCTGCTTAGAGGTGACATGTGCCTGACATGCGAGGCCATGTCCAAACAGAGATTAATGGACATGCTCCACCTCAGAATCAGCAGATCCACCTGAACCACTAGTGCAGGTGACTTACACCTTAGCAGGGATGTATGTTGGACATGTTGGAGGGATGGAGTTATCACTCGGAGACTCCCTATGCTGTGGAATACAATCCCGGTCCATGTGAGGCAGAGCACCTTGCTGGCTGTGTTCAAGAGGTATCTTGACCTGTGGATGGAAGGTCATACGTTTAACCCGGGGATCGTCATGGTGTCACTGCTGGAGAGAGGCATGACAAAATATGAGTGGTGTATGCCAATGAACTCTGTGCTAGGCTTATACCTGCCTTAGGGAAGATAGCCTAGTATAAACCTATGTACCTATGAACCTATCTGACCATGTTGCATTTTGTTCAGATGTGAACTACTTACAACAGCCTCATCCAACATCAGTAGTGTATTCCACAACATGGGTGTACATTGGCGAACACTATCGATGTGCCCTAGGCCATTTCTAATGCTAGTCGGAGAGTGTGTTTGTCCATCAACACATTGTAAGTGTAGTTTGCCATGTCATATGTCTTGTTTAGTATACTGTGCCTCTGTCTACCTGTGACATAACATTGATACCCAGGGTAAACCTCCCATCTCCCATCCACTCATTAGGATTCCTGTTGAGGGGACTCAACCAGTGTCTCTACGGACAACCTGTACTGGTAGTTTACTCTTGTGTGGGGGTGGCTTCTGTGTTTTGGATAATGCAGTACAGCCTGTCCTATATATGTCAGTGCTGGGGTTCAGGTCCCTCATGTGCATAGCTCCCTGCCATTCAGATTGTACAAGGTGCAGCATGTGCATTGATTCCAGCTTGGACATGGCTTTCTACATCAGGCACAGCTTGCATCTGGGTGGACAGCATGGCAGTGTGTGGAGCTGCACTCTGTTTAATCAGACTACACATTACATGTGTTCCAGCTCTGTCATACTCCTGGTAAGGTACTGTTGTGGACTTTACAGGTGCTGGATGTGTCTGCATGAGGTACACCCCACATGGGCTGTTGTGCTCATTTCTAATGCTGATGAAAGATAACTGCAGAACCACAATGACCTCCCCTTAGCTAGATGTCAGACAGCATGGACCATGCAATCACAAATAAAAACAGGACCCTCTCCACAAAGGGAAAGTGTCCTGTCTGGTGGACCCCAGCCATAAACAAACTGTATGACAGATGAGGGTTACTAATGCAAGACAGAGCTACATCTCCAAAAGGGAAGACAGCTGTTATCAGCACTAGTAGAAAGCTACATTATCTCATAAAGACATGCAAGGTCAACTTGGGGACATAAATCACCAAAGACAATGAAGGTAACCACACTGCTTTCTTCAGTTATGTCAGACACCTGGTTGTGAACCCTCGGATATGCTCAGAGTTGGTACACAACAACATATATTCCAGTGACCTGACAGATATTGGCAACATTCCGGCGGACAGCTTCAGTGCGATTTACCCCCTCCCTCACCCCCAAAAGAAGATAGTTATCACTGCTGTATGCAACCTCACTGTCATCTTGGGTGTCCATGTGAGAGCCACACTCAGCAAAGACAAGTACACAGCATCCATGGGACCTGCTGGTATCTCCAGTTGCATGCTATGTGAACTCCAGAAGGGGCTGGACCCATATATACAACTGCTATTTAACCTTAGTCTTGCTACAGGATATGTACCTGAATACTGGCATACGGCAACAGTGGTCCCACTCCACAAAGGAGATGCCTCCACAGACCATGGCAACTACCACCACACAAGCTTAACCAGCCTTGTCTGCAAAGATATGGGAAGAGTCATTATGGAGCTCTTACACAGACACATTACTGACCTACGGACCCTTGTTCCCACCTAGTTCAGCTTTGTACAGGGCAGATCCTGCCTTTTGCACCTTTGCACCCTAAAAGTACCTACCATGAAGATCAGGGTTCTTCAACACATGTCATATGCTTCCAGAATAGAGGAAGTCCAGCTTTGTTCAGTGTCATACCGCATACTTACAGGTGACCTATGCCTGACATACAAGACCATGTCCAATCAGGATTTGGTGGACATGCTCCACTGCAAGCAATCCAAATCCACCAGAGCCATGAGAGCTGAGTATTTGAACCTCAGCACATACATGTATAGGACATGCTGGAGGGACAGAGTCATAACTCAGAGGCATCTCACACTCTAGCAGAGTATCCCAGTTCATGTTTGACAGAGTCCCTCACTGACTCTCTTCAGGAGACATCTGGACAACTGCATATGAGATGGAGGCACAGACTAGACAGAGGCACAGTCATGTTATTCAATTACGAAAGGGGGTCATAATGTGTCACTACTAAGTCAGAGGCACAATATTCAGAATCTATTCTGTACACTTATTACCACTATAAGGGGTGGCAATAGCCACATCACTATGGCTAGGCTTATACATGCACTAGGGCAGATAGCCTAGTAGTAGACTATGACACTATGAAACACCGGTGTATGTGTAGCTATTGTCAATCAAACAGTATGATGTGGTTTGGGGGGCTTGATATCTCCCTGTATTCCAACATTGTTTTGTCTATTCCTTCTAGCATGTCTAGGGATCAGTTGCTAGTGTCCTCTCCTGCTCAGCTGGTGAACCTGGGAATATTGAGGCAATGTTACACTTGCCTCATGTACACTGACAACCCTCTCCTTCTGCCATAAAACACACATACATGTGAGAGATGCAACTATATAGCCAAAGTGGAGGCTGAGCTCTCTCAACATAGGACTAGCAAGACCAGAGAGAAGGTGAAGGTAACCACACACACATCACAAATCCAGTCTCACATGGCACTGTCACAACTTAAGACCATACACATAGACACACAGAGACACTCTCGGAGGCTCTGATCAGAATTCTACCAGAATGGCAGTGGCCACCGCAGCAGACACTCACACAACTGCCTCCACAGGGCACAGCACATGCAACACATTGACCACAGAGTCGGTGTGCCAAACAGTCACAGCCCTTAAGGCCAAACACAATGCCAGACACACTTGTCATAGGTGACTCCATAGTCAGACACACTGACATCCCACTCACCAGATCGGGTACAGAGGAGGTCACAGTAAGCTGCCTATCGGGCACTGGAATCCACCACATAATGCAAGCACTCAGGTCACTCAACTGCAAGTACAGGTCTGACCCAGTCATTATCCATGCTGGTGTGAACGACCTGAGATGTACCTCCCTGGACTACATGGAAAGAGACATAGAGGATCCCTCTGATTATGTAGGCCAGGCAGGTATGACCCTGACCTTCAGCAGTATCCTACCTTCACCAAGTATGATGCCACATAAACAGAGACAAGATGATCAGCTGTAATATTTTGCTTAGACTATGGTGTCATTCAAAGGGGGTCCAATGTCTGTCTGCCTGGGATGACATGCTGGACAGGCCACGGTGATTTGCAAGGGACGGCTTGCACCTGTCACCCCTGGGCTTCCAGATTTCGGATGATGCTCTTGCCACCCCCATTGTGCCTTTTTTATGCAAGATTCAGATTCTACACCTACCACCCTAGAACACAGTAAAGGAAAGACACTAAGGGTAATGCTGCTCAATGCCAGAGGTCTCAACCTCAAGCTGCACACACTCTATACCCTTCTCAGTATGTAGCACATTGATGTCTGTGCTGTGCCTGAAACCTGGTTCACAGCTTCTGACAGCACCCCGGCACTATCAGGTGTTACCTCATATCATGCATTTTGGCACCAGCATCCCGACAACACCAAGAAGGATGGTGGGTGTCCATATTCATCAAGGACACCCTCACCTCATGGTTGGTGGCAACACACGATGCATCGGAGACCATCCAGGTGCCAGTGACCGTAGGCAAGACTGCTCTGCAGTTTGTAGCATGTTACATGCCACCCTCTCAAACTCAGGTACCTCACACAGCTATCCTGCAAACACTGAAGGGGATAAATGTATCTCCAAACACCATCCTACTGGGTGATTCCAACTATCCACATATAGACTGGGATCACTAATCATGCCACAACACTCTAACACAAAGGTTCCAAGAGTCCATACACTGAAATGCCATGGAACAACTGGTCCCAATCCCCTCAAGTGGAGGCAGCATACTAGAACTCATCATCACGAACATGGGGTCACACTGTTCAACACCAGAAGTATACCAATCATTGGTGAGATCAGATCATGGACTACTCTCAGTGGGAGTCCACATCCCACCCACACCCCAGATAGAAAAAACAAACAGTGAAGACCTTCTCAAATGCCGACTTCACATTTCTGAGGACTGGTGTGGTCTCTTTCAAGGCCCCCAGGCCAGCGGACACCATTACCCAAGCCACTGTATCACTTAGAAATGCCTTCTACCAGCACCTCCAGGACTGCATGGATCAGGCAATCCCAAAAAAAAAAGACTCTTTGTACCACAGGCAAGCATCCAGTCTGGTGGACCCTAGCCATAAACAAGCTCTACAACACAAGGAAGGAGCTACTACGAGATAGAGCGTAATCCGTAGGAGGGAAGACACCCCTGCTCATTGTGAGTAAAACACTGGGTTCCCCCATACAATCATCTGAGGCAAGTTTTGAGAGTAAACCCACTCAGGACTCAAGGGACGATCATGAGGCCTTTTTTACCTATGTTTGAAACCTGGGAGGGAACTCCCAGATATGCTCAGAATTAGTTCGGAATGATGTAGATATCACTGCACCTACAGACATTGGCAACATACTGGCTGACAGGTTCAGTGCAGATTTCTCCCCCCCTCCCCCGAACTGGAGGGGTATCTACACCAGAGGATTGTAGCCCCCCAAACATCTCCAATGCTGGGGTGGGAACTGCTCTATCCAAGGAGGAAAACACTTTATCCATGGGACCAGATGGTGTCCCCAGTTGTGTGCTCCATGAACTCAATGAGTAATTACACCCGCAGTTAGGGCAGCTGTTTAATCTTAGCCTCACCTCAGGATATGTGCCCAAGGAGTGGCATACAGCAATGGTGGACCCACTTCACAAAGGAGGTGCCTCCACCAACCCCGGAAACTACCATCCCATCAGCTTGACAAGCCTGTTCTGCTAAGCTATGGAGAGGATCATAATGGGAATTATAAATGAAGACATAGGGGACTTGCAGACATTGGATCCAATCCAGTTTGGCTTTGTCAAGGGCAGATCATGCCTTTTAAACTTGGTTGACTTTTTCAAAACAGTCACCCAGGCCATTGACGTGGGCAAGGCAGTCCACACAGCCTACCTTGACCTGGCAAAGGCTTTCGACACAATACCCCACTCAGGTATCATTGAAAACATCACCAGCTTAATTGGGAACCCATACATCACAGCATGGGTTGCAAACTGGCTAAGTGACGGAACACACAGGGTCAAAGTTGCTGGTGCCAGTTCACACTCCAGAGCTGTCACAAGTGGTGTCCCACAGGGCTCAGTCCTGGGCCCACATTTGTTCAGCATCTACTTTTCAGAAGTACGAGCAAACACAGGAGGATTATGGCTGACAAAGTTTGAAGATGACTGCAAACTGGGAAGCATAGTTGGAAACCATCTGACACAGACATCCTTCAGAAGGGTCTCATAGACACGGATAACTGGTGCCACAGCCATGGCCTTACATTAAACACTAAACAATGCATAGCCATACCCTTCAGGAAGAACAAGGTTACCACTACTTTCCATCTAGGTGGCAATCCTCTAAGCACAGAGGAGGTTATCAGGGACCTGGGCACCCAGGTTGACAGTAACCTTTTGTTTGACACTCACATTGCCAGGGTAGTTTGGAAGGCCTTCTACATTGGCCACCTCATCATGCAGTGATTCACATCTAGATCAAGGGAGGTCATTGTTCCCCTGTACTCATCACTCATCAGACCAATGATTGCATACAATGCCCCATTCAGATTGGATGGGCCCACAAATTCCTCAACAGGAGGTGAAAGGGTCTCAAATATATTTCTTATGCTGCCCGACTGAAGGAATTCCAGCTGTATTCAGTCGCTTACCGTCTGCTCAGATGTGACCTGTGCCTGACATACAAGGCTATGTCCAACCCAAAATTAATGAACATGCTTCACCTCAAGACCTCTACATCCATCAGAACTACAAGGGCAGGAGACCTAAACCTCAACACAGATATTAATAGGATGTGCTGGAGGGACAGATTCATCACCCAGAGAGTCCCTATGCTGTGGAACAACATCCTGATACATGTGAGGCTGAGCACCTCACTGGCTTTGTTCAAGTGAGATCTTGACCAATGGATGGGAGATTGCAGGTATACCCCAGGGATAACCTCAGTATCACTGCTTGACAGAGGCACAGCAAAATAATGGGCATATTATCCATCAACTTGAAGGGGTGGCAGAAGCCACAAAACTCTGGGCTAGGCTTATTAATGCCATAGGGCAGATAGCCTAGTATGAACCTATGAACCTATGAACATAGGCCTGGGGCAGTTCCTGCTATTAGGACAGTGGTCTGCAGCAAGCTATATAGTAGTAGTCAGTTTTAGCCATTGGTTTTTGACCATGGCTATTCCATGTTGCTTATTGTTGTGGTACAAACATGAGTGTGTGGTTATCCATGCTATTTATTGCTAGTCACCCTCATTTTGTATCTTGTTCCATGTTTTTGCACATGTACATCACTGTATGACGTGTGACCTGATAGTGTCAGGGTGCTGATGTGGGCTTTGACCCTGTTTTCTATTACAGCACTGATATCTACATTCTCTATACTGTGTGTGTTTACACTGCACACATCTTGATGTTTATTCTTCTGGCATTGGGTAGCATTACATCTAGGTTCCTATCCCTTGTGGTACCCATGAGGTGGGTTTGTGTTTTTGTGGTTTATGATTCTTGAGGGTGGATGTTAGTTGGGGTCCTCAGGTGTGCATATGGTACATGATATTACATTACTTAACACATGGCATTCATGCCTCAGGTGGTTCTGCAGGGCCACCTCTGTCGGATACACATACTACACTCCCTGTACATGTTTGGAAGCAGGTTGTGTCATGTTAGGCATCCCTGTTACTGTATGAGTGAGTCAGAGCGGGTATCAGTCCCAGTGTTCCTACTGACCAAGCGTATGTGCTATGCGTTGCCTCTTTGCCAAGGCCAGGGCATACTGGGCACGCCTCCTTCTGCCTACTGGGACAAGGTCAGGTTGTTTCTCCTCCGAGTCACCCCCTGCCTGTGGTGGCCTTGGCAATGGTGGGGGGATGTTTGGCCCAGCCCTGTGCTGGTCCTGCTGCAGCTGTTTCCGCAGGATCATATTATGTAGCATAGCACATATCATGATCATTTGGGTACATGTAGTTGGTGTGTACTGCAAGGCTCCACCAGACGTGTCCAGACACCGGAACCATGACTTGAGCATCCCAAACACACGCTCTATGATATTACGTGTTTGTGCGTGTGCCTCACTATGGCGTTCCTGTTCAGGTGTGTGTGCATTTCTGATGGGTGTCATCAGCCACGGCTCAAGTGCATAACCTGCATCCCCCACTAGGTGTCCGTGTGGGAAGTCCTCATTGGCAAATGATTGGTACAGCTGCGTCAGATGCCAGATGTGGGAATCATGGTAGCTCCCAGGGCAGCCAGCACACACATTCATTATTATGCCCTGGGCATCACACACGACCTGGCAGTTGATGGAGGGGTATCCCTTGCGGTTAATGTAGGCTCTACCCCGCTCACCGGCTGGTGCTTTGATGCGTATGTGCGTGCAGTCTATTGCACCCAGCACCTCAGGGTATCCCGCTATTTGCTGGAAGAGACGCATATTGCTGGCCACAACCTCACGGTCATTAGGGACATATATATGATCACTGACATGTGCTGACATGGCATCCAGGAACTGGTGCAGTACTCTGGAGGCTGATTCCTGTGATATCCCCATCATATCACCAGTTTGTCTCTGGAAGGTACCTGTTGCTAGTATTCTTAGGCCAACACATACCTTGGTTTCTACTGGGATGGGTTCCCCTCTGTTGGTTCTGTGTGTGAGATGTGGCCTGCACAGCTCAACAATCTGCTGCAGAAGGTCTCTGTCCACTCTGTAGCGCTCTACTATCTCCAGCTCATGTAACCCATGGTAGGTGACCCTGGGCCTGTATACTCTTTTCCTTCTCCTCACTCTGGGTTGTCTGTCAGCATCTGCATTGTCACCACCCTCAGCAGTTCGCCTATGCCTGATTATAATAGCTATGGCAGCCCCTAGCATTTCTGCTCTGAGTTCAGCTTTTTTCAGTTTTCAATTCTGATAGCTTACTTTCTGGCAGTATCTCTTGTGAGAAACAGCCTGCACTGCTCTTTGCTGTGTTTTAAGTGCTGGGTTGGGCTTCTAGTCTGCCTGTGTAATTGCCTGCTTCTAATTGTTTCCACCAATTAACTCTAGTAGTATCTTCTGGCAGTTTCCCTGTATTTTAGTTGTTTCCTGTTTCCTCTCTGTTTCCTGAGGGGGAGCAATGTGCACACCAGCTTAAACACGCTCACAGTCACTTAAATGCGTGCACACATCCCTACACGGTGTTACACGCGCGCACACATCCTTACACGGTGTGAGCTTGGCTGATTCATGTTAAAACGCGCGCACACTGCCTTAAACACGTGCACGCCCACGCAAACTGTTGTAAACGGTTTGCAACACGCTCCCACATGTTGAACCTGCCTTACATGCGCACACACGTGCGCATGCACGTATTTCAAGAAACTTTGAGTGTAGGGATAGCGTATACCCTCAATTTCTTGACTTTCCTAGTGTTCTGTTGCGACACACCTCCCTCCCTGATGTCTGTCTGTCATCTGTTACCTTACATTGCCCTCCAATCTGGTACATTTATTACTATCCTTCCCCCCATGATGTCACCTACCTCTTACTCTGTTCCTCCCCCTTCTCTAACTCTTACACTACTCAGAAAGTGCTCATTACCTATGTGGCAGTGTGATTCAGTATTGTAACCCTCATTTACATAGGATTGCCTAGTAATGACTAGTTACATGTCTTACACGGAGCTTCCCCCCCTTGACAACCACTAAACGGAGGCCATATTGTTTTTGGTCTGCAAGTCCCTCCATTGACATTCCATGTAATAGATAAATCCCACATTTGTGGACTTATAAGCTTCAGTTTTTAGTTTTAGGTAGCGCACCCCGTTTGCGTGGGTGTGCGCTGCAGTTAAACCCAATAATCCCGTGAAAAAAAAAAAAGTTATATAACTCATTTTTGCAACAGTTTTTCATGCCACTGGCCACATATTTGGCCATTGGCATGCTTAATGAAACATATGCACCCTTTATTTGGAGCTGACATAGCTCCGTTTTTAATTTTGCAGAAATGTACTCAGTTGTCAGCTGAGTACATTTCTGCAGCTAACACGACCGTTACACGGACTGGTTTCTGCTTCGTGGATCGCTCAGATACCTCATTTGCATATCTTTCAGCTGCAAATGAGGTATTGAGCATTTCCACGCCCAGTCTGTGTAAGAGACGTGTTAGCTGTCTCTTACACGGAGATTTGGGCTGTTCCTGAATCAGGAGGCTTACACGGAGGCTTACACTACTCTTGAACTCCGTGTAAGCCTTCCTGAATCTGGCCCGATATCTACATTGCTTAAATGTAAATAATTATTGAATGTTAAGGAAACAGCTTGCCTTTTTAATGTTATGTCATTAAACAAGGAGGGAGTCACTACAGAACTTATCCTTAATGAGACATGATACCTACAGTGCTTAAATTTAAATAATTATGGGATGTTATGGAAACAGCTTGCCTTTTTAATTTTATGTCATTAAACATGGAGAGTCACTACAGAACTTATCCTTAATGAGACATGATACCTGCATTGCTTAAATGTAAATAATTATGTGATGTTAAAGAATCAGCTTTCCTATTTAACTTTATGTCATTAAACATGGAGAGAGTCACTATGGAACTTATCCTTAATGAGACACAATACCTACAGTGCTTAAATGTAAATAATTATGGGACGTTAAGGAAACAGCTTGCCTTTCAAATTTTATGTCATTAAACATGGATAAAGTCACTATTGTACTTATCCTTAATGAGACATGATACCTACATTGCTTAAATGTAAATAATTATGGGACGTTAAGGAAGCAGCTTGCCTTTCAAATTTTATGTCATTAAACATGGATAAAGTCACTATTGTACTTATCCTTAATGAGACATGATACCTACAGTGCTTAAATGTAAATAATTATGGGATGTTAAGGAAGCAGCTTGCCTTTTTAATTTTATGTCATTAAACATGGAGAGAGTCACAATGGAACTTATCCTTAATGAGACATGATACCTACATTGCTTAAATGTAAATAATTTTGGGATGTTAAGGAAACAGCTTGCCTTTTTTTAATTTTATGTCATTAAACATGAAGAGAGTCACTATGGAACTTATCCTTAAAGAGACATGATACCTACATTGCTTAAATGTAAATAATTATGGGATGTTAAGGAAACAGCTTGTCTTTATCATTTTATGTCATTAAACATGGAGAGAGTTACTACAGAACTTATCCTTAATGAGACATGATACCTACATTGCTTAAATGTAAATAATTTTGGGATGTTAAAGAAAGAGCTTGCCTTTTTAATTGCATGTCATTCATGAAGAAGTAACAGTATCACTTGATGATAGGCTCACCATGCATACTGCTTATCTTGATATTGCATGTTGCACATATGGGGATACATAGCAAATTAAAACATTTCATGTCAATCCATGTGTAACTCAATGGGCGAAACATTATGTAAGTAAAAACACATATAATGTTGGAATGGGGGTTACATCTGTGCTTATCCGAGGTTATGGGTTGTGTTCCACAGTCGAATTTTACTGGAGTATTTTCTCCTTTACATTGTCCTACTTGGAGTTAGAAGTGAAAAATAAGTTACAAATAGTGAATAATAATAGAGATCAGAAGCATCAACTGCGGTGGTGGTGCTGCGGTAGCATTGTCGACTCACAGAAAGACGTTGTCCATTCGATTCTCAGCTAAAGCCTCTTCTGTGTGGAGACATGCATGAAGGGGCATACCTTCGTTGAAGGTTGTGCATCAGACCTGGTAAGTCGGCATGTAAAATTCTTCTACCAATCTTTAGCGGACCGGAGTTCCGCTGTGGTGCCCCCTAACCGGGAAAAAGCCGAATGAAAGAAACAACAACATCAGAAGCATCATCACAAGAGCTAACCAAAAGCCATGGCTTACAGGTAGGTCTATGATCTTCTGAAGGCATGAAATTCAGCATTCATGGCAAATAACAGGAAAGCCTTAAGTGTGGTAAGGGCAAACCTGAATAGAGGCATAAAAGAGGCTAAGAAGGAATATGTCAGGAAGGTGCTAAACCACTTTGAGGACATGAGGAACACCAGATGATTGTGGCAGGGTATACAACAAATTATGGCCAATAAAATGAGAGCTGTACAATGTGATGATAACACTGACTTCTTAGACATGCTGAATAACGTTTTTGTAAAATTTGAGGAGTGGAACACCACAACTGTGCAAAGGTTACACACAGAACAGTATGATGCAGTACTCAGCCTTAGCATAATGAAAGAAAAATGGTGCTACAAAAAGTCAATCCCAAAGAGGCACCCAGTCTAGATAATATCTTTGGTAATGTGTTAAACAGCTGTGGAGACCAATTATGTTCAGTACTCGCAGATCTATTTAACACCTCACATGGCCTAGCAAAGATCACTTCATATACAAAGTAACAAATATCATCCTGTTACCCAAAAAAGCCTCACCCTCCAGCTTGAACAACTTCAGGTGTGTTGCCCTAACATCCATAGTTAAGAAATGTTTTGAGAAACACCTGACTGTGGAACTACCATCAGCTTTTTATCCACTGCAGTTTGCCTACAGAGAAAACAAATCCAGAGCTGATGCAATAGCGGTCACATTGCATCTTGCTCTTCGGCTATGGAGAGCAGGGACAGCTATGTGAGAATGCTATTCATCACCTTTAACTCAGCATTTAACACAGTTGTCCCTATTCAATTGATCAATAAGCTAGTACATCTGGGATCAGCAAACACCTCTGCAATTGGATCCTAGACCTTTTGATTAACAAGCCACAGAATGTTTGTGTGGGTAAGAATACCTCTAGGAGCATAACACTCAACACAGGATTTCCTCAGAGTTGTGTTCTCAGCCCCCTCTTCTTTTACCTTGTTTTAACCTAACTCATGGATGCACGGCAAACTTTACTACAAATCATATCATCAAGTTTGCTGACAACACCATAGTTTTAGAGAGAGAGGATGAGAGTGCATACATTGAAGAGGTTAACACACTGATTATATGGTCTGCAAAAACAATCTTGACCAGAATGTAAGTAAAACAAGAGATCATCATAGACTACAGAAAGAGGGAAACACCCCACACACTGCTCCTGATCAATAGCGAGACTGTGGAAAGGGTAAGCAGGACCAAATTCCTCTGAGTTCATATCCCTGATGATCTGCCTTGGTCTGTAAACACCTGCCATGTAGTTTTTATCCAAAGGTGATCAGACTTTTTAACTTCGACATTAGGTCTGATCATTGAGAGGTCAGGATGTTGGGGCTTTCTCATTCACTGTGAGCTATTATTTTATCTATTATTTATTAAGTCCTGCCAACCATTATCATTTATAGTGCTAAGCCAGGTGTAATTTTTTTTCTTCAGCTGCTACTGCTATGTGCTTGTTCACCCATCATGTGGTACATGGTTGCTGTGCAATACAGTTACCTGAACTTTGCTGCTAGATGTGTATTTTTAGTATCTTAACAAGTGTGTGTTTCTAGGGATATATGTAGCTGTATACCTAAGTGTAAAGTTGATTTATAAGATGGTGGCAGAATTATTATATGATGTTTTAAATGTGTCTTTCAATGTACATTATTTCTTTTTTTGTTGTTGTTGTTGTCCCATGGTGAGATGATTGCACAGACTCTCATTTAATCTACACTTGTGTAGATCTAAATGACAATAAAGTTACTTCTGACTTTTTGATTGCAACTGGGAAATATAATCACTTAAAAATATGCCAAAGATCTTCAAAGGACATAAAAAGACATACCTAGTGAAGTAGTACCAACACAGTCTTTAATAACAAACACTGTACCATCATAAGACTTGGCAAAAAGGATATAAATAATGATTATAAAATACATGGCTAAGTCATAAAAAATAGCACCATCATTAAACATCTGCAGATCAGGTAGACACAATTCAAACTTTGTGTAGTATGTTCTTACCAAAGTGAGAAAAACATATTCTATAGTCCATCTAATTCTAAAGTCACACAAAAGAGATCCTTGCATCTCATTGTCACTCACTTATCCGACTAATAATTAAATACAATAGGTTTTACAGCCTCCAAACAAACCACCTGAAAAGAGATGAAAAGGTGCAATAACCCCTTACCTGAAAAATTACAGGGTTGTTAAAAAAGAAATAAAAACTTACGATTCACTTCTAGATAGCAAAGATCAGATTTGGAAATACAAAAAGTAAAGATCAATAATCATAAACAATCATGACGGATATATGTAAAAAACTTGATAGGTTATGAAACTGACTTCTGCTTAGACTCAGAAGAAGTCAGATTCATTACGTGCCCTTGGTGCTTAACCAGGTAGGGCACATTCTCATTTTGCATGGTTTAATTTATAAATATAGCATAAGATAACAACAGGTATGATAGGGCCCACATGTAATCACATTTTGAAGAGTTACTCTCTAACTTTAAATATGAAATGAAGAAGCACAGATGCCTGCCACATAGCTTATAGTCTTTTGATGTGATCTACCTTATATGAGTCACTTATTTGTTTTATGTTATATGTAATAATACGTATGGCACATTTAAATCTTCAAAGATACTATTCTATAAAAGTGTTTGCTCCTTCCAATAACTTAGCTACAGGCAATTTCCTCATATAAAGATAATTATAACCCATTTTGAATTAGTCACATAAGATGTCATGTACTTAACTAGAAGCATCTTGCCTATAAATACAATATGAGGTTATGGAAAAAAATAAGAGTGTCCTACCTACCAACACAAGTAAATATCCTTTATCATAAAGAAGTCATACTGACAGGGTACTTAATTATGAGATGGCTAGAATGTATAAGGCAGGAACTAGGCAGAATATGTCATATAGGTCTTAAATAATTTGTACTTCAGTAATTCAATATTATTGTCTTTTTCAGAAAGGTGCACGCTGCCAGTTCTGTAACATCAAAGGAGTACATTCTGTTCAGCTTGAAAATCCACTCGGGTGCCAAGTGCATCAGTACCAGGCTTACACTGTGGTCTTGGCACAGTGCTTATTATACAGTCCCTGGCAATGAAACTTTCCCTGGTTGTTCTTGTGACAGTTCTGCTTTATGCTGCTGGTAAGTTGCTTAA
Organism: Protopterus annectens; assembly: GCF_019279795.1. NCBI lineage: Eukaryota > Metazoa > Chordata > Ceratodontiformes > Protopteridae > Protopterus > Protopterus annectens. The sequence continues at coordinate 1,754,984,883 of NC_056732.1, read as the reverse complement.
CTCAGTTTAACACTTTATTAAAAGTCATGTTTCAGAAATCCAATACTGCTGCCTACAGAGTTCGGCTTGTGGCTTGTTCAGTTGTGTCACATGCTTCCTTGACAATGTTTAGACAAGTACCATACCAGCCTCAGAATAAGCAGTGAAGTCCCAACATAAACTTACTTAATCTTAACTTGCTATATGCTTCTCTCTGACTAGGCAATGCTTTTTCAGAACACACGACTAATGCACTTCTCTTACACTTTGTCAATTTCTTTAACTGAAACATATTGTATTACATCTTGTGAATCATGTATATTTTATTTAGCTTTTGTATGTAATTTGTTTAATTGACAATATCACCTTCCATATACATATTTTGTTTGCTACTATGTCACATAATGTATCTTTTATCATAATGTATGTTTTATTCTTCCCCTTCTGTATTATTTCCTACTGCTCACAGGCCTCGCTTGCAGTTGGAAAGTGATATTTGTCCAACCTACGTACTTAGTTATCATATTGTAAATAAATAAATAGAAGGCTCTACCCCTCCCCTCAATTATGTGTGGCTGTTCATTTGTAGGCTAAGAAAGCCATGAGGCATAGTCCCAAGTGTACGCCACCCAGGGACCTTGAACAGCTATGTCTACCCCTGCCACACAGGTAACTATACCTCTGGTCACTAATGGGACTTCAGAAGGAAACTTGTTTTTTGGGTCACATCATCGCCATCCCTCTTTCGTGCAGAATGGTGAGCAAGAAATACCTCACTATCCCCCCCCCCCCCTTGCAGCTCCAGCAGGTACCTGAACAAGTAATTAAATTCAGATTGTATGATTCAAAATCAAGGTTCGACTTTTAAAATTTACTTTAAGGGCAGTTCTTACTGGACATACATATAAATGTGTAATGTTTTCTTAGTATGCAACTTTTCACTGGCGTATACTTTCAATTAAACTGATACAATCTCACTGTTTGGTTACTTGTCCTCTTTCAGTTAGAGCACATAGTATCTCCTGTAAATCTATACACCTGTTCTTAAAAAATATTCTTATTTAGGCATTTTTGCATTTTATCAAGTTTATGCTTTATGCTTGTAGTCATGTCATAAAGAGTATATCTTAATTATGTCTTCAGACATACATACATATCTGAAATGCACATAACCACTCGCGCACATTTTATATATATATATATATATATATATATATATATATATATATATATATACATACATACATACATACATATACTACATACACACAGCGATAGATATATAACACACACTAACACACACATGCACACACACAAACACATACACAAAAGAGACAGATGAATTGAGTATGGAAGACTGGAAGGTTCTAAGCAATGAAATGATCAAACCTGAGTGATAATGACCATTTGTTTGCTATATGTTTTCAACATAAGCCCTGGATTGTTCATTTTTAATGGTCTCTTTGTAAATGTTGCTGATATTCATTTCGATTTGATAACTCATTAGTTCTTTCACAGCACAGGCACACAAACGCAGCATAGGATAATAGGATCATAGGATTATAGGAGGTTATTAGGCTAATGGTCCTGGGGACCTTGCAAGCCTAGCCAAGAGTTTATCCCCAAAAAGAAACCTCAGTCAGTACCTGTCACCCCTGTCAATTAGGGATACAGGTGGGACCACTGGGACAAATTTCTGGTTTCCTATCCACTCATCAAGGCTGCACTTGAAGAAGGTCAGCGAGGTGCTCTGTTTGACATTTATGTAAGCCTTTACCGAGACAGAGCAGCCTCTGGGAGATACATCTGTCTTTCCAGGAGGTTTTGTTGATGTTGCATATTAGATTCAGGCCTTTTGAGTGGGTAACATATGAGGAGTTAGACTTATGGAAATGCAGCATTTCTAGTAGGGCAGGGTCTGAGTTTGCCTTGTAGGTGCGACAGAGATCCCACCCAAGCAATCTGTACAATACTGAATAGACTGATAATGTTTTGAGCCTATCCACATTGACAGGTATTGGAGGCCATGGATTCTGTTTGTGAGGTATTTCAGTGGCCTTTCCAGTTGGTGCAGTTGTCTGGAGAGATGCATACCAAATGGGGCATTATGCTAAATTAATGGTCTAATGAGGGAGGAGTATAGATAGGTAATAATCTCCTTTTTTCTGGATGAAATCCCTTTACTTATGAGATGAACCAAGTAAAAGGCTTTTCTGACCACTGCCACTACATGATGGTCGAATGTGAGGTTGTTATCAACCTAAGTGCCAGGTCTCTCACCACAGGTTGTGTGCTTAGGGGGTTGCTGTTGATGTGGTAATCAGTAGGGGCCGTGTTTTTGCCAAATGGTATGGTGATACATTTTTTTTGCATTTAGCTTGACACCATGACTTTGGCACCAGTCATTAGTTGCTGTGAGACCCTCTTACAGTATGTTAACATAATTTGGGATGTCAATGACAGCACCCAACTTACAGTCATCCACAAACTTGGTCAGCCACAGGTGTTTTGTCTTTGCCTGAACCTCTGAGAAGTAGATGTCAAACAATAGGGGTCCCAGGACAGATCCCTGGTGAACTCCACTAGTTACAGTTCTGCTATCAGAGGTGGAGGCACCTATTTTGGCTGTGAGGGTCCTGTGAGTGAGCCAATTGGCCATCAACCTGATGAGATAGGGATTTACACCAAGTTGTGTTAGCTTTTCAATGATGCCGGAGTGGGAGATTGTGTCAAAGGCCTTGGCCAGGTCAAGCTAAGCTGTATGTACTGACTTTCTCTCTTCCAGGGACTTGGTGACACTCACAAATAAGTCAACCAGGGCTCAACAGGCAAGATCTGCCCTTGACGAAATCAAACTGGGTGGGGTCAATTGCTTGGAGATTGCCTATGTCCTTGTTTATGAGATCCATAATAATACACTCCATGGCTTTACAGATCAGACTTGTCAAGCTAATGGGATAATTGTTTCCAGTCAGTAGTGGTTCCACCTTTGTGCAAGGGGATGACAATGGCAGTTCTCCCCTCTGCTGGAATGAAGCCTGTACTTAGGCTGTGGTTGAACAGGATGCTCAGTGGTGAAGCCAGTCCTTGCTGAAGATGGTGCAGAATACAGCCTGGGATACTATCAGGTCCCATGGAAGCTGTGTTGTTTGCTTTGGATAGGGCCATTAGCACTTGATCTACAGAGATGTCACATGTGGGACAAGTATCGTGGATGTCAAAAAGGTCTTTTGGGGTTGAAGTGGGTGAAGTTTGTACTGAACCTCTCTGCTAGAATGTTGGCTAACTCAACAATGATTGGTGTAAGTGATACTGTTATGTACTAATAAAGAACAAGCCTGGGCTTTGCCATGGAGGTTCCTGATGTAACTGAAGAAGACTTTGTGGTTTCCCTTTGTTTTAAGGGCTAGTTTAAATTCATAATTGGCTTTGGAGGCTTTCACTAGTGATCTAATTTACTTTAATTTTCTTGTTGAGGTTAAGGAGGGAGCTTTTTCAATTTGGAATATGTTCCTTTTTACCCTTGGACAGCAGTTTCTTCCTTTTGTTGTAAAGCCTGTTGATAGAGGATAGCCACCAAACAGGTTTGTGTTTCCTTGAGGAACAGGTTTTAGTTCTATTGGGTATGACTGAGTCCATGCAGTTGTACGCGTGCTTGTATACTGTATGGCATGCTGCTCAGCATAGTTGTCTACATCCTCTGAGGGGGGAAGTGCTATGAAGCTACAGACACCCTCCCTAAAGCCTGGAATTTCCTTCTTTTCACTATTGCTTTTACACAAGGAAATATGTCTTCTTCAGATTCTGCAAAAAATATGGTGTTCAAGGATAAGAATTTAGCTTATTGGTTTCAATTGCTGATAAATGACAAATTGAAATCTGTAGGTTAATTGCTGAATATGAATAAAGTAAAAATCTCTGGCTGAAAATACAAGCCTGCAGACAGTTTGTGCCTAATAAAATAGATGTAATTTCATCTAGTATAAAGTGTCTGTCCCTAAATTATTCAGCCTTTTGGCTCTATCTATGCAACATAAATTTCCTAATAATGGCAAACTTTCACAAATATATAAATAATTAGAAATGAAATAAAAAGTTATCCAGAGAACTATTGGAACTATTTCTCCTCAGTTACTAATAATCCACCTAATGATCAGGATAAGAAAATAATATTAGAATCATCCAGATTGACGACTTCCTCAACTATATGGAGATTGTTTGCCCGGAAATGTATGTACAAGTCCTTTTTGACACCTCAAATAGTGGGGAAAATTAAAAAGAGAGACAGTATGTGCTGGAGATGTAAAACAGAAACAAAGACTGACTGGTCTCATATGTTTTTTGACTGCATAATTCAGAAAGCCTATTGGGGCAACATAAACAACTTGCTTCAGGCTTTATTTTCAGATAACTTTGTTCTAACTACATCTTTGGTTCTGTTCAATACACCAATTCCTGCTTGTGTAATAAAAAAATTAAATACTCCCTGGTTTGGTCTATTTTAACTGTTCCTAGAAAGGTTATAACTAGAAGGTGGAAATCTGATACTTCACCCTCTTTCTCAGAATTTAAGAATATCATTACTGAAATTTGTCACTTGGAATTGTTGACTATTAAATGAAGATCCATCAGAAATACGTCTTCATATAATATGTGGTATAAGTTAAATGTTTTATTAACAAAGTATCTGTTTATTTAATTAAGTCACTTTATATATCCTAAGGTTGAATGTAGTTGTATAAAGTTGACATCTCTGTAAATACTTTAGTTGTGATTTGTTTCTGGTTTTCTCTTCTTTCATTGTTGAATTTTATGTAAAGCTTTTTATGTAATTGTTTGCTTATATCTGAACATTAATACATTTGTTAAAAACATTACCCTTAGAAGATGCTGTAAACTATTTTAATAAGGTCTCCCTTGCTACCTTAAATAATTTAGCCCCCATTTGGTACAAAAGAACAAAACTTAATCATGCCCCTTGGCTTACAAAACCAGCAAAACAAATTGTTCTTTCCAGAGACCATGCCTGGAAAGAATGGCATCAAAACAAAAGCCACGCAAATTAAATTAACTTCAAGCAACTTTGTAACAAAGCCAATAAATCAATTACAAATTAAAAACATATAAATATATATATATATATATATATATATATATATATATATATATATATATATATATTTCACAACAGTCATCTAGTCAAAGAAATAACTCCAAAAGAATTCTGTAAATTAGTCTCTTCTCTCCATAATCCTAGGACCACACAAAACCCATCACCTCCCCTGATAAAGACCCACAACAAATAGCCCACATTTTCAACTCCCACTTTATCATAGGTTCATAGGTTCATAGGTAGGTACTAGGCTATCGTTCCTGGGGCCTATACAAGCCTAGCCAAAAAGGTACCCTGGCTTTTGCCACCCAAGAAAATAATTTTCCTGTGCCACTGTCGAGCAGAGCCACAAAGGTGATCCCCAGGGTGAATTTCCTATTTCCCATCCAATCATCAAGATTTTTCTTGAAGAGTGCTAATGAGGAGCTTTGTTTGATATAGCTAGGTAGTTTATTCCAGAGTATGGGAAGTCTCTGGGACAGGAATCTATCCCTCCGGCATGTTCTGTTTATTGTGGTGACAAGGTTTAGGTCCCTAGAGCGTGTAGCTCAGAGGGATTTGGATTTCTTTAAGTGGAGCATGTCCAGCAGCTCTGGGTTTGACATAGCTTTGTATGTTAGGCGGAGATCACCTCTGAGTAGGCGATATGCGACGGAGTAAAGCTGGAGTTTTTTGAAACTGTCTACGTAGGGCATCTGTTTGAGGCCAGTAATCCTCTTTGTGAGGTATTTCTGAGGCCTTTCCAGTTGTTGTAGATGTCTTGTGAGGTACATGCCAAAAGGAGTGTTGTACTCTATAATGGGTCTAATGAGTGATGAGTAGAGTGGAACAATGACCTCTTTTTTCTGGATGAGAAACTTTTTGTATGAGGTGAGCCATGTAGAAGGATTTCCTGACCACTGTGGCGATGTGATTATCAAAGCAGAGACTACTGTCCACCTGTGTCCCAAGGTCTCATCACATTTTCAGCATTAAGTAGACTACTAGCTATGTGGTAGTTCATGGGTACAGAGTTTTTACCAAAGGGGATGACAATACACTTTTTGGCATTGAGCTTCAGGCCATGGATTTGACACCAGGCATCTGTCTCAGTGAGGCCCTTTTGTAGTATGTCCACATTGTTAGGAGTTTCGATTATGGCTCCTAGTTTGCAGTCATCTGCAGACTTTGTTAGCCAAAGGACTGAACCCTGTGGTACTCCACTTGTTACTGTTCTGAAGTCGGATTTGGAGTCTACTACTTTCACATTGTTTTATCTCAAGTATTGGTATATCACGGTTTAACTACACTTCAGATACTAAACCTAGCCTTTTATGCAACAGCAAATTTAACATACTCTCTGTACCAATAATTGACATAATTTATTTTGTTGTTGCTATTATTTAAGTTAGATGATATTACCTTTGCTATGCTATGATAATATAATATTTTGATCTGATATCTAATTTGATGTCTAGACTAATATTTTCAGTTGACATTGACTGTGTCCAGCTCAACTTATTAATTTTTAATGCTCAGCTTTTCCTGTACTAAGCAGTTGGTATGTTCTTGTTTTGAATCCCTTTGGATCCATTTGTATACTGTGTGATCCTGAGTATGTCAGTAAACCAGAAAGTGCTTTGTAACACCACTCTGTGAACCACATACAATATGTACAAAAATATTCATGAGCTAGAAATAAAAACTCTTCTCCTTTATTAAAAATGTTATGTATAACAGAAAAAGGACCTACAGAATAAAACATATTTAAGAGAAGAGGTACTTCATATCTGATTGTGAAATGAAAATGCATAATTAAAATTATTTTAATATTAAAGGGGAAGATAATTCTATCAATGTTACACTCTAAAGTAGAACACAGTCATAGTGTGTATGTATATATACATATATTTATATATATGTCTGTGTATGTGTGTGTGTGTGTGTGTGTGTGTGTGTGTGTGTGTGTGTGTGTGTGTGTGTGTGTGTGTGTGTCCACGCGTGTGTACCAATACAAAAATAAACTAGCCAAGCTAGAGTTTTCACTATGTGATACCTTAAACATTCTGTAATAGAGGTCCATAGGATATACTTATTTTTATTTTACATTTGTTGACCGGGCTAGTCTAGCTGGATATATGTCCATTTTCAGTAGAGGCCCGGGGAGAAAAGCCCCAGTGGTTATGATAATTTTAAACAGAGGTAGGCAATACAATGTTAGGTGAGAGAGCAAGTTAATACAGAAAGCATACAATATAATCAAAGCAAAAACGAAATTTAAAGTAGACAAATGTTCTGTAAAAAGTCATACAGTATGTAACAGGTCACATATATCTTTGTAGATGTTACTTTCGGGCAGTTATAACAAGGGTATAAGGAGCACAAGAACATAGAGAGGAAGACTCCGTTAGTCTGGGTTGTTACAGGAGCATAGCCAGTGTTTATTGAGATGAAGTTTCAATTGTCTTTTAAAAAGTGGGAGAGAAGACAAAGATAGGATTTCAGAGGGTAGTTTATTCCACATTTTTCCAACAGAGTTGGAAAAGAGGCAGTCACCTGCAGAGTTATTGGGTTTGGTTGTTTTAATTAGTAGTTTGCTGGAAGAGCGAAGTTGTTTCAAGTTATTATATGGTGAGATGTTGTTTGAGATTATAGGTATTTTAGTTGGATGGTATAAGATCTTATGAGCTATTAAAAATTGTTGAAGTCGGAGTTAGTTTGGAAGTTCAAGCCAACCTAGCTGTTTTAGGTTCAGGCAGTGGTGAGTTCTATATGGGGATCCTGTGTCAAATCTAGCAATATTATTGTAGGATGTAGATCGTTTCTTAAGGTTATTTTGAGAGAGATTTGTGTATATGGGGGAAGCATATAGAAGAGTAGAGATCAGGTGAGATCTGGCTAAGGTGGTTCTTGCTTCAGGTGTAAGGAAGGGTTTGATTCTGTAAAGGGATCCAATTTTTTTATTAACTAATTTTATTGTATTGTTGATGTGAGAGTCAAATATATACAAATGACACTTAAGGACATCAAGAGTGTCGACTATATGGCTTCTGAATGTCCATGACTCTTTTTTTTTTTTTTTTAAGTCTTTTTAAGTCTTTGCAAGTCATTGCAAGGAGAGTGTACCTTTATGCATGTATGAAGTTATACTATGAGATGGTCATGGACTAGAAAGAAGTATTTTAGCATCCCTTGTTAGCTATCTTGCTACTTATCCCTTTCCTAATAGCACGGGCCACTTTGAGGATCAGGTAGCAGGGTGTGATGGGAGTTGCAGCCATACAAGTGGTATGGATTACAGTGCAGACAGACAGAAAGATACACACATACACACACACACACACACACACACACACACACACACACACACACACACACACACACACACACACACACATATGCAAACACAGACACATAGAGTCAAACAGACACATATTCATATTTACTTGTACACATATGCAAGGTACATGGTTTGATTGTTTCCATATTCATTTGCCTGTTGTGTTACTTGGAGCAAGTCACTTAATCTCACAGTATGCCTGGGTCACCCTTGAAAAGGAACAGCTTTTCCAGTGGGAGTACCCTGCTAACAAATGCATAAAAAATGAAACACATACACATAAGCAATGATGCATGAACTCATACATACAGGATTAATCAGAAATCTTGCTTACACACACATGCCTCAAAATATCAGTGTGGGTTTTCAAAAAACTGAAGTCAGGAGTTTTAGAGAAGTATTTAAGAGTGGTACAGGATATGTACAAGGGTAGTGTGACAGCGGTGAGGTCTGCGGTGGGAGTGATGGATGTATTTAAGGTGGAGGTAGGACTACATCAAGGATCAGCTCTGAACCCTTTTTTATTTGCAATGGTGATGGACAGGTTGACAGACAAGATCAGACAGGAGTCCCCGTGGACTATGATGTTTGCAGATGACATTGTGATCTGCAGTGAGAGTAGGGAACAGGTGGAGGAGACCCTGGAGAGGTGGAGATATACTCTAGAGAGAAGAGGAATGAAGGTCGGCAGGACTAAGACTGAATATATGTGTGTGAATGAGAGGGAGGATAGAGGAATGGTGAGGATGCAGGGAGTAGAGGTGGCAAAGGTGGATGAGTTTAAATACTTAGGATCAACAGTTCAGAGTAATGGTGAGTGTAGGAGAGAGGTGAAGAAGGGAGTACAGGCAGGATGGAGTGGGTGGAGAAGAGTGTCAGGAGTGATTTGTGACAGACGAGTACCAGTAAGAGTGAAATGGAAGGTCTACAAGAGTGTAGTGAGACCAGCTATGTTATATGGGTTGGAGACAGTGGCACTGACAAAAAGGCAGGCATCAGAGCTTGACGTGGCAGAATTAAAGATGTTAAGATTTGCACTGGGTGTGACGAGGGTGGACAGGATTAGGAATAAGTATATTAGAGGGTCAGCCCAGGTTGGAAGGTTTGGAGACAAAGCCAAAGAGACAAGATTACTTTGGTTTGGACATGTGCTGAGGAAGGATGCTGAGTATATTGGGAAAAAGATGCTAAGGATGAAGCTGCCAGTTCACAGGAAAAGAGGAAGGCCTAAGATAAGGTTTATAGATGTGGTGAGAGAGGACATGCAGGTGGCTGGTGTGACAGAACAAGATGCAGAGGACAGGATAAATGGAAACAGATGATCCACTGTGGTGACCCCTGATGGGAGCAGCCAAAAGAAGAAGTCTGTAAATCTTGTTGCTCCATTATAATTAGTGGTGTTTTAATGTTGCATATATTTACTGCATGTGGATCAATAAATTCAACTTTAATCAATAATAAACAATCTAGACTAGCTTCATGTTTAGCATCTTTTTAATGTACTTCCCTGATTAAGTAATAGGTTGAATACTATTTATGGCAGTTACAGAATTATATATTACTTCTGTAATGGTACTATATAGTATAGCAATACTACAGTTTCACAGAAGTTTCTCCTAAATGCAGAAAACTTGCCTTTCTATGCATGTCAGATGCAGACTTACAGATATTTTTCTTGTAACATTAACTCATACTATGACTGACAAAATGAGGAACAGCACACCACTGCACACGCCTTACTAACATTTTGAGTTTATAAAACTCATCTCCAGATTTCTCCTAAATGGTAAGATAAAATGGAATACACTTAAAATGTCAAATAGCAGGAATGCTGAACAAGATAAACGTGACCACACAAGGTTGACACTCAAAATGCCAAAAAATGTGACATACTATCTGGTGTGGGGGGGGGGCAAGCCACCCTACACCTCCATGTGGGAAGCTCCTGTTAATTATACATATCAAGTTGGTGCTTACACTACAGTTCTTGCTGTTCAATGGCCACATCAAGTTACTGGGTTTGACTTTTTGTGGTCAGTGTTGTGCTGTTCACCATTTTAGCAATTCAACATTTGCAGTGTATCCAGATAAAGCACATATTGTTGAAGAGTGATTGACTTAAATGTGTCACTGCCTTTCATTCTGTTTTTACATTTTACAACACATTATTATTATACTTTAAAACAATACAAACTGTAATCTTAACTTGCTATGCTAGGGTATATCAAAGACTGGACTTACCATCTCTGATGATCTTTACCCCTAAGTTTCACCATTACGATTAACTCCATAGTGATCACTAAATTCAGCATTACCAACAACCAGCAATGAAGTATAGCTGCAGTAAGCAATGTTCAGCTGTGGATATTGTTACATTTACCCATGGATGCAGTGGTTTGGAGGAACACTTTTTGGAAGCTAAAGTAATTACACAGTATCTCTGGCATATAGTAAGCATTCTAAAACATTTAAATATTTCATAAGAATACTGATACTTGTAAAAATAACAGAGCGCTACTGTGGTAGTGTTGTTACCTCACAGCAAAAGGTTCTCCTGTTCGATTCTCGGCTGGAGTGCCTTCTGTGAGGAATTTGCATTTCCTCCCCATGGTGGAGTGGCTTCCGAAAGACATGCATGAATAAGTGTGCCTTTGCTGAAGTTTGGGCTTTGGGCTAGCAACTCGGCACCATAAAAGTCAACTGCCAATCATTAGCAGACCGGAGTTCCACTGTGGCAACCCCTAACTGGGAAAAGCCAAAAAGACAAACAAAGACAAAGACTGATACTTGTAATAGCATGCTTAGCTATTGTCAGATCTGCATCTAGAAAATGTTTCCAAGTTAACAATCTAAGGTAGATAGAGTGTGACCACACACACCTTGAGCCTTTACTCGAAAGAGAAGACTAACTTTGGTCATATTATTCACAAAAACTTACTTTTACTTTTAAAGAGACAGAACTCAGACTCCTTGCTTGAGACATCTCCATGTTTTTAAAGAAGTGACTGTCCTCTATGTACAAAACTGTTACATCATACTATATACTATAGTGTACTATACACTGAAGCATAAGGTTTATACATAACAAACTAGAATAAAGAAGTACATCAATTAGAATAGATAACTATGCACAGAATCCTAATATGAATTATCTACAGACTTGATAGTTGGTTGCTTTTTTCACTAAGCTGTTTAAAGGAGTATAATATTTGCTTTCATTATGCAAATTTAAAATTATTATCATATTGATCATTGCTGCAGTAGCCTTAGCTATATGGGGTTATATCCTGCCAAGGATGTAATAACCATCCAGCTTCTAAAGCTGCAGGGTACCTTCCACTTTCCCAAACTGTCAGTCAGCTCAAGCTGAGCTGATTAAAAAGACAGACTTGTGTACAAACCTCTTCAGAGCTCACCTGCAGCTGTATAATACACTCATCTTAGGCTTTTGAGGATCAACAGTCAGCATGTTCCCTCTGCTAAACAGATAAGTATCTTCTTGGGGAAAACAACTTACATTTCTAAAACTCTCTTTAAAGTGTCAGTGGCACAACATTTAGCACATTCATGTATGGTGCAGAAGGCTGTGGGTTCTACTCCCACATTTGGTAGACTGATTGTTGACACTGCAGTGAGGTATATGGAGGGTTTTGCACTCATTAGTGAGTCAGCCATTGGATGAAATGCTAAACTGAGGACCCAGCTGCTTGAACTGGTGAATGTAAAAGATTTCATGTCACCTATCAAAAAGAGTTGGGGTAGTTCCCCAATTCTCTGGTGAAATAGCCCCTAGTAGTATCAATACCAACTTGGGTATCCCATGAAAAGAGGCTATTAGCCGAGTGGGATTAACCTGGTCAAAATAAATAAATAAATAAAAATGAATAATAATACTTTCTTGTTCGTGAATGTTATTTTTCAGGAGTTTGTGTTCTAATAGACTGCCATAAGGATGTATTATATTTTTTAATGAGATCGGTCTTTTTCCTGTCAGTTTAAAATTCATTTAAAGTATTTAATTTTTTTTTCCCATTGAGTAATTGTGTTTATTTAATGTTTGGAGGCTGGCAAAGTGTTTTAAAGTGTGGTTATTGTATTTTAAGTGAAAAAAAATTACTTTTTAAATATATTAATTGTTGCCAGCTGCTACTGCTTGTTTTCACAGGTAAAGAGGCATCATTTTCAGTTTGACAATGGCAAAGAGCATTGTTCCCATGGTTAATCCTTCTTCCAGACACAAAAAGAAAAAGTTAAACAAACAACCTTTGCCACCACTAGCAATTTGCTTTAGTCACTGGTGGGTGACTGTGATGTGGCCTTTCAGACCACTCATCTTTTACCCAGATTTCTCTTTCTCTGAAGTGTAGCATATGGACTGGTGGTTAGACACATCCGCTGTGGCTGTTGAGGTCCCCTGAATGGGCAAGGGAGGACCGCTCTTGTTCGTCTTAAACAAGTAACAGGGAAACATTCCCTGGTGTTTCTGAATATTGTGCCAATCCCTGGGGAGGCTGCTACTCATTAATAACACTGTTGGCCCCATTTTTATTGTAAAAAAAGAAAAAAAAAATAAACATGTACACGCTACTCCTTAAATTTCTTTAGACAGGAGTAGTTTACTTTGTCCCAGGGTTTAATTCAGGCTATTGATCCTTCTTATAAAGTAACCTCTTTTTTTGAAGTTATTCAAGATTCTGAATTTGGAAAGGAAGATGAAGGGACAGGTGTAGGGTTTTGTCCTCATATTTCAGATTTAGGAGCTTGATTTCTGATTCTCCCTGTGAGGGGTTCTCTTTCACTGAGACTGTTTCCAGAATGTGCCTGTGTTTTCAGTTGGAGAACACTTGGGTTTGTCTGTCCCTCAGAAAATACTAGAAGTTGTTACAGAAGGAATTCCCAAAACCATCACCTATTCCTCCAGTTCTGTCAGCTTTGTAGGATGTGGGTGCTACTGTTTTTTTTTTCCTGATAGCCAAGCAGCTGCCCTTCAAAAGGCAAATAGAATATATACAGTTCCTTAGTCTTAAGTTTATATACACTCTTGCCAAACCTGATCCAGGTAATCCTACTGCTGTGAAGCATTTAGTTAATTCCCATCCAGCTCTTTATGAAGGATGAAACAATTATTGATAAATATAGGAGAATGTGTATGCTTCTGCAACTTCAATTTTCAGAATTTTGAACAGTCAGGCTTATATATTAAACTTTGTTGTAATTACAAAATTATGACTAATGTTTTGTCTGCAGTTTGTTCTTGTGAGGAAAATCTGCTTTAAATAAGTTTTTTTTCTTCCTTTTTACAGGCAACTACTCATTGTTTGCAGTGTGTGTATGACTTAGTTGATACTTTTTCCAGAACTTTGGCCACTGTTACTGTTTTGAGAATGTTTGGCAGGCTGTGTTCTCAGAACCAACCAGTTAAAATGAAAATTTAAATTCTACTTTGGATAGAGATTGACTTTTTTGGCCTCTCTGCTGCAGAGGGGATTGAAAACTGTGATGAAGGAAATAAACTGACACAGGTAATCTCTAAAACTTTTAAGCCCTCCATTTCTATTTTTAAGGGATTCTATAACCTCTCATCTGATTTTGGCAAAGAACAAAATAAACTGTCTCAACAAAATCAAGGTAAACAAACATTTGCAAAGAAATGTCAAGGGAAATCCAAAAAGAATCGTGGAACCTCCCAAAACAAAGACAGTCCAAAAAATCAGAATGACTAATTATCCATGATCCCCCTCTCACCCTGGAAGCCCTTTTCCCTTTTAGAAAGCCTGAATCTCCACTTTTCTCTTTGACAACAGATACTTTCAGACAAATGTGTTATGAAGATCATTTATCAAGGTTACAGATGCCATTGGGAGGAAATTCCTCCTTTCTGTGGGATACTACCTCATCCTCCAGACTAGTCTCTTATTTCCCCCTGTTTATCACATGCTATCCCAGTGAGTAATAGAACCACTTCTTCCTTCCAAGGCAGGAAACATTTTTCTTTTTTTAATTTAAGAAAATACTTGGAGACCAATTCTGGATTTTTCTTTCCTGAAACCCTTTTTATGAAGCTGTCATTGTTTAAAATGCTGTCACTTCACAATCTGTTATCTCTTTCATCTCATTCAAAAGTTTCCCGATAACACTAATTTTAAAAGATGCTTATCATATCTCTGTTCATCCAGATTTCAGGTGTTTACTAAGTTTATTTTTGTTTGGATCGCATTATCAGATACATTACCCTGTGGACTCTCCACTGCACCAAGTATGGTCACAAAATATCTCTAGTTATTGCTCATTGCAGACTACAGTGTATTCACATTTTTCCATATTTAGATGGCTTGCTTATCTTTACAGAGTTTTGTTCAAAGTGTCAGAAATCTCTCATTTAGTTGAGAGATCTCTTACACAAGCTGAGATTTCAAGAGAGCATTCAGATTAATTTTGGGACTGATTCACACAGGATTGTGTTTCTGGGATGTCAAGTAGACACCTTCATTCAAACAACATTTCTTGCACAGGAAAAAAAAATGTTTTATATCTAGATCTATTTCAAAGATTTTCCACTGAGACTTTGGTCACTACCAGGGAGTACCATGGAATTTTGAGTCTCATGACATTTGTAATTCTCACAATACCACTGACAAGACTCCATATGAGAAATGGAATCTGAAGTCTCTCTGATGTCAGCACCAACAACATATCTTTTCATATCACAGTGCTGGGGTTTATCAGAAGGGAAATCACTCAATGGGGGCAACACATATCCTCAAATTCAGGTCTCCCCTTCTGCCTCCCTGTTCCAAAGTAGTCAGTCACCACAGACAGCTTGGACTTTTCTTGGAGAGCACTTTCAGGAGTGATAAAAGTGCAAGATGTTTGGGACACCAAGGGCATATGAAAGCACATAAATATAAACAAAATGTTTGCCCTGCTTAAGGCTCTTGACTTTCTGAATCATCTTTGGTCCCTAGAACCTCTCCAACTTGTTACAGATAATACACCAGTCATGTGTACATCAACAAACAAGGGAAAATCAGGATTTCCCCTTTGCAGAAAACAAGTTACACCTACTTGTGATCTTAATTTTGTGTTAGAGAAACTAACACTTGCTCTATTTATACAAACTAACCTGTCTGGCTTTGGACTCTTAACTTGCAACACAGTTTTAACAATTGATCTGACCTCTGCCAGAAGGGTATCTGAGTTGCAAGCTCTTATGGTATGTTAACCATATCTCATTTTCCATAGAAGCAGGGTTTCTTTGGGAAGTGATCCTTCTTTTATGCCTAAAGTGGTATCCAAGTTTACTTTAAGCTAAACTATCCAAATCAATGTTTTCTTTCCTGAACTTCAGATTGACACAGAAAGGCTACCCCGTACCATCACTGTCCAAAGACAACTCAGGTACTAACCTGACAGAACTAAATCTTTCAGATCTTTGGATCAATTGTTCATTTCTTAAAGCAGATTATTTCCAAATGGTTGTTCAAGGCTATTACCTTTAGTTATTCTCACCTCAGCAAAACTATTCCCGTCAGGGTCAAGGCACACTCTACCAGGGGATGGCTTCATCTATGTTTTTTTATAAAGGTTGGATTATAGAAGTATTCTGGAAACAACGCCGTGGTCCTCATTGCAAACTTGTATGAAGTACTGTAGACTTGATTCCTTCTCTAGGGCTAGATCAGGTTGTACAAGGGCCATTCTCCAGGGGCTACTGAACTCTTCTCCTTTAACCTCCCAAATGTACTAAGCTAGGATAATCTGCACACATAGCAGCAGTGATTAATATCAGTAGATGTTTGAATGATAAATGGTGCAGTAGGTGCTCTTTCCCTCCACCCCCTTATTTTTTTGTGTTTATTCCAGAATGTGAACATTAATTTTCTGTCGTTCCTAACATTGTTCAGCCTCCTTCTCTCTGTTACCACATAGGCAAATAGTAAATGAAACACTGACATAAAGCAATGAAAGCCACAAAAATTGGGACTGCCAGATTCTGAAATAATTTAAGGATTTAATGCTCTCATCTACAAAGTAGACCATCAGAATAACAAAAAGCACATGATACATCCTTTTCATACTACCCATGCAATTAAATAGTGCAATCATTCAATAAAATACTTAAACTTACTTATACAAATTATAAATGCAATATTCTCTTATCATACTAGATATTGTAAAATACCATACAAATATATATATAACTTAAAACAAAACCCATAAACAACCACATAAAAATACATAAATATTATAAGAATTGTAAAGTTATAAAAATTAGATTTAAAAATACCTTTTGGCCTTAAGCTTAGCCATAGGTGCAATAAAAATAAAATAATTTAACCTAGGTGTCTTAGTAGCATTCAGTTTTAACTGCCATTTCATTTCTTTCTCTTCTAATAATAAAATTTCATCACCCCTCCCATGAGGTCAATATTCGCCTGGTCACCTATAGCAAACTGAAACCGCATACAGGTGGGACACTGCAATACATGCTTACTTAAGGCTTTTTTAACACACTTTTTAGAAATATTATACAAATGTTGATAAATACGGCACTTAAACACCCTATCAGTCTTACCGATATAAAATGCTGGACACTAATGACATTTTGCCAAGTAGACCACCTTCTGCGTCAAACAATTCCCTTTTCTAAAGTATATTTTACTTTTTAAAACATTTTTGGGAATTATATGGTCCACCTCCAAAATGTATTTACATTGATTCCAAGCCCCACATTTACTTGTCATATTTCTTCCACCTTGACTAAGCAAACAACTCCCTTGTAGTCCTTCAAATCTCTTCTTAAAATTTATTCCTACTTTTTGTAAAAACAAAGGTTTTGGGCCCAACAATCTGTGCAGTTCCGGACTGGCATAATAATGTTCTAATGTTTGTGAAATATTTCTTTAACTTTATTCATATGTTCACCATATTTCAAAATCAATGCCCTCTCAAAATTCCCCTTTTCCAATTGTCCTTTAGATTTAACCAGTTCATTACCTAACAATGGTTTATATTGTTGGCCCCGTCTTGACAAAACATAACTCTTTGTGTCTTGTATAAGGGAGTTGGGGTACCCTCTATCAAAAAACATAGATCCAATCTCATCCATTTCCTTAATTACATCTTTCATCACAGATGTCATTCTAGCTGCCCTAATCATCTGTCCTTTGATACTCTTCTGTTTCTGAGAATGGCAGCTGGAATACTCTGAATAAGAGTTGCAAATGTGAGTTTCCTAAATATGTTCAATTTAAACCCAACATCTGTTCGGGTTATGGATGTGTCTAAATAACTAATACCCTCAGAACTGCTTTGGTGTGTGCATTTTAAAAGGAGGTACTACTATTCAAATAATCTAAAACTGATTTATTCCTCCCTGGGGTCCCTTCCACAAGATGAATATATCATCAACAAATCTCAAATAAATATGTAAATGATCCTTAAATCTGCTATTCAGCACATATTGGTATTCCCACTCTAATAATAATAAATTAGCAAATATGGGAGCACAAGACACTCCCATAGCAACACCCTGAATCTGCTTGTTGTACTCACTCACAAAAAATATAAGATTATTCTATAAAACCAAACTCATAGGTTCATAGGTGTGTACTAGGCTAATGGCCCTGGAGCCTTTACAAACCTAGCCCACAGGATTACCCTGACTTTCCAGTGCCTCTGTCGAGTAGATCCACTGTAGTGATCCACAGGGTGAATTTTCTATTTCCCATCCACTCATTAAGGCTTCTTTTGAAGATCACCAGTGAGGTGCTCTGTTTGACATGTATGGAAAGTCTATTCCATAGCAAGAGCAGTCTCTGGGTTATGAACCTGCCCCTCCAGCACATTCTGTTGATTGTGGCAATGAGGTTGAGGTCACTGGAATGTGTGGTGTGGAAGGATTGGGATTTCTTTAGATGTAGCATTTCTAACAGAGTTGGATCAGATATGGCTTTGTATGTCAAGCAGAGATTGCCTCTAAATAGGCGATATAAGACAGAGAATAGTTGGAGTCTTTTTAATCTGTCCATATAGGACAAGTATTTAAGGCCTAGGGTCCTCTTTGTGAGGTACTTTTGTTGCCTCTCCAGTTGTTGCTGGTGTCTAGTGAGGTACATGCTAAATGGGGCATTGTACTTGATAACTGGCCTAATGAGGGAAGAGTAGAGCAAGACAATTACCTATTTTCCTGGATGCAAAACCCTTTGTAATGAGATGTGCCACATAGAAGGACTTTCTGACCACAGTGACAATGTGGTGGTTCACCACATTCATTTCCAACACCAAATTAGCTTGTCATTATCCAGTCCTGAAAGCCTGCTAACACTGTCAAAAAACATTTTCAACCCCAAACTTTTAGGAATACATGTATAGAAATCTACTTTATCGATATTTAAAAAATCAAGTCCTTTCTCCATAGTTCTGTCTTTAATCTACTTAAAAAGTGCCAAGTGTCCACCAATAAATGGTCAACCCTACCATATTTAGACTTTATATTTAGACTTTAACCAGGTGTCAATAACTATTCCAAAAGGGTAAAGTTTAGATAAACTACCAGACACTATTGGACGAAAAGGTGGGTTATCTATACTCTTGTGGACTTTAGGAATACCAAATATAGTAGCCATAATTGTTTTTTTTTATTACCTTCAAAAAATCATACAATGATTTGTCAATATGTCCTTCCAATAAATATTCTTCTATGTAACTATCTATTCTTTGATAAGCAATAGTAATTTCATTAAGGGATAAAGTGGTATATACACTAGTGTCAGACAATATGTTCAACATTTTATGATAGTATTCAAGGGAGTCATATAATACAATTCACCCTCACTTATCAGGTTGCATAATTCTCACTGATCTATCACTAATCAGATCCTGAAATAACAAATATTCATGTTTGGTCAAATTATAACTATTAATTCTTCTATTACTAAATCCAGCCTCTAACTTAAATAAATCATCCATAATGGCTCCCTACACAACAGCTAAAAATAGGATGTGATGGGGGGTTAAAAGTGTTTGACTTTCTAATCTGACGGCCAGAATTAGCAATAGGTACACAACCTCCCTTATTGCTGAAATATAGTGCCAAATTCAGTTTTCTAAAATAAGATTTAGTTTCTATTAAAGTATCCAATAAATCAAACTTCTGTGTGGGTATAAATTTCAACCCTTTAATGAATAAAGAGAAGTGTTCCTTCATTATATTAATATTGGAATAATTGTAAATATTAAAACCATTATATTTATACACACATTTATCCACTATAATTAAACCTGAAATAAAAATAGCAATGGAGCAAAACAAGGCTGCAAGCTAAAATGTCCAAACATAAACTGTATATCCAAAGAGATCCAAAACGATAAAAATCCACAATTTATCGCAGGAATACAAACTGGTAAGCACTTTCGCTTAGGAGTTTCATCAGACCAGATAGTGAACAAAGAACTGACTGATATATATATATATATATATATATATATATATATATATATATATATATATATATATAGCATTTATTACTAAAAAATATCAATTAAATAATTAATTAATTAAACAATCAGTCAGTAAAGAACCATAGTATACATATATATGTATGCACACATGTTATATATCGAAATTTTTACATAAAGAAATAACATTCTAAATATAAAAACAAGTGTAAGATCTAGACAATAAAAACAGTAAAGAAAAAAACACATTAATCTCAATGCATAAAAAATGCATAAAACTATGTTTAATAAACTTCATTTACAAAGCCTTCTTTTCTTTAAAATGGGCTTGATGGAAGCCCTTTCATTCAAGCCTTTTCCTCTATCTGCCCGTAAAAGAATAATCCAGCAAGTCTCCCTATATTCAGTGTGTGTAGTAATGTTCCCTTCTGTAATATTGGGTATAATAACCTCAGCCACCATAAATTTAAATGTATGGGTATTCACAGTCCACCTGAGGAAACCAAGTAGTTTTGTACCAATCAATCATCCCTTAGTAGAAGCCTATTTCAAGTTGACTGAGGAAGATATTTTTCGGTTTTATGATAATAGGGATTCTTCTAAAAAATTTTTTAGACATAACCTTACTTATATGGAGAGACAGGCATTGTATCATCTCCAGAATAATAGCTTGCTTGTTATCCGCCCTGCGGATAAGGGAGGACTAATAGTTATTATGGACAAGGTTTTTTATCTTCAATCTATGAATGATATGCTTAGTGATACTAGTTTTTATAGTAAAATCTCAGTTTTGGAGGTGCATAGGATTATTTCCTCTGTGGGTAATGATATTCGAGACCTTTATGCAGCTGGTCTTATTACTGAGGAATTGTTTTCATTCATGTATATTACCAACCCTTTGATTCCTATGATACAAGGGTTACCAAAGATACATAAACATCCCAGGAACCCACCTATGAGACCCATCATTGCTGGTGGAGGGTCGGTAACCGAACTCTTGTCATTGTATGTTGAAAAGTTTTTATGACCGGTTATTAGCTTGAATCAAACTGTGTTGAGGGACTCCAAACAGTTTTTATTAGATTTGTATGACTGTGTTCAAGAGTTAAATGACATTAGGGATTTGGTTTTTGTCACCCTTGACGTTCAATCACTGTTTACTATGATACCGGATGAGTTAGGTGTACTTTATGTACAGAATTATTTGTCTGTGCATAGTGAGTACTCACCTAAACAGATTGATTTGATATGTTTTTTCTAGAAACAGTTTTGAATTATAATGTTTTCATCTTTGGGAATGATATGTTCCTACAGAAACATGGCGTAGCTATGGGCACATCTTCTGCCAATAGCTACGCCAACATGTTTCTTGCTCAGTGGGAGATTGAGTCTCTGTTTCCTTTAACGGAATTTAGGAATAATGTTATATTCTACTGATGTTTTGTAGATGATTTATTTATTTTGTGGCGAGGGTCATCTGAGGAATTTATTAGGTTTTTGGGATCATGAATAATTTGACTGATTGTCTTAGATTTACCTATAATATGTCATATACGCATATAGATTATTTAGATATCTACGTTGAGAAGTTGAATGATACTATGATTAATACAGGGATTTTTCGAAAAGCATGCCACAGGAATACTTTTTTATTCAGATCCAGTATGCACCCAGGTTATATATTTAAAAATCTTATCGGGGGGCAGGGAATGAGGGCCTCTAGATTGAATCCCTCATTGGCTGGCTTCCAACAGGAGATGACTAGTTTAGAGAAGAAGCTGTTGGATAGAGGATACACTATTGAAGAACTTACTAGACAGTGGTCTGATCTTGTAGATCTTCGGTCGACCAAGGCATGACCATATTTTGGACCCTGTTTTGAAGTGGATTATCCTAGTGTGACCAATAGTGTTTGTCATACTAAGATTCCGTTGTTTTATACAGGTGACTTTAAGCAAGTAACAGATTTCTTTCATCAACATTGGTCTATCCTTCTAGTTGATCATGAGATAAGTAATATTGTGGGGAGTCAACCTAAATTTTGGTTTAAGAACCATAAAAATCTAAGGAGGCTTTTATGCACTGATAGGAATTATACAGGAAGGCCATCATATGGCCATACTGAGCAATGTAGGTCTTGTAACTTTTGTGCATACATTAATGTTTCTGAGGTCTTTTATCATCCAGACCTACATAAAGAATTTTGCTTTAAGGGGATTACCAACTGTATGACCCTCCCATGTAGTTTACTTAGCTGAGTGTGGCACTTGTGGGGCATTTTATGTAGGGAAAACTAATAGACCCCTACATGATAGGATGAGGGAACATATCTATCACATCAAGAAAGGGTCTTCTCACAATGCACTCTCCAGACATGTAGCTGAGTTTGGGAATACCCATACATTTAAATTTAAGGTGATTGAGGTTATTATACCCAATATTAGAGAAGGGAACATTACTACACACACTGAATATAGGGAGACTTGCTGGATTATTCTTTTACGGGCAGATAGAGGAAAAGGCTTGAAAGAAAGGGCTTCCATCAAGCCCATTTTAAAGAAAAGGAGGCTTTGTAAATGAAGTTTATTAAATATAGTTTTATGCATTTTTCATGCATTGAGATTAATGTGTTTTTTTTCTATATTGTTTTTATTGTCTAGATCTTACACTTGTTTTTATATTTAGAATGTTATTTCTTTATAAAATTTTCGATATATAATGTGTGTATACATGTATACTATGGTCCTTTAATGATTGATTGTTTGATTAATTAATTATTTAATTGATACTTTGTAGTAAGAAATGCCTATATATATATATATATATATATATATATATATATATATATATATATATATCAGTCAGTTCTTTGTTCACCATCTGGTCTGATGAAGCTCCTAAGCGAAAGCATTTACCAGTTTCTATTCCTGCAATAAATTGTGGATTTTTATCTTTTTGGATCTCTTTGGATATTCAGTTTATGTTTGGACATTTTAGCTTGCAGCCTTGTTTCGCTCCGTTGCTATTTTTATTTTGTTTATACATTTTTGTGCTATGGAGGATTTACCTCGTGGGTTGCTGGCGACCTTTATTACATTTTTGTTTATAATTAAACCTGACTTTACTATCACAGCCCTTTCTGTTTCCACTGGTAATTCTTGTGGTGGATAATAATAAGGATCTAGTCCCAAGTCGTTGGTTTACCCATATCTCTGACTGTATCTCTTCCTGTTTTGGTAATGAAAGTTTAAATATTTCTGGGAAGTATTGACAATTCTCTGTCCCCCATCATTCTCCAAAGGTTTAATATTATTTTCTGATCTTCTCTTAGGGTTACTACTATATTTATCCTAAGGGTGCACATATTTATTTTGATACTAATTAACATCTCTCAAAATTTTCTTGTTCTTCTTATTCTGTATCTTTTGACATTTATTGTTAACAAAATCGAACTGTTTGCTATAAAATTCTTCCCACTGTGTAAAAATTAAATCATTACAAAATCATTATCCAGTTTTTCAGTTTCACTAAATAAAACACTAATTTTAGTATCGTCACTCCTTGTGCTTTTTGTTATTCTGATGAAGTCTACATTGTAGATGAAAGCGCTAAATCATTAGATTATTTCAGGATCTGGCGGTGCCGATTCTTGTGGCTTTCATTGCTTTCCTTCTGTCTGTTGGTATGAAACTCTGGAGATCTTGGCACCCAAATCTCTCTTTTTAGTCATCTCTGATCAAATTGACTGTTGGCTTAAGTGTGTGGAAGGTGCCCTGAAGCTTTGCAAGCCAGATTGTTGTGATATCCTTGGAAGGATATAACCCATAGGGTTCCCTATTACAATCCCAAAAGGTCTAAAAAGTGAATGTATGTACATCGACACATAAAGTTCGATGTACATACAGAGCGAAACACGTAAAGGATGAAAACCGAAACGTCGAATGTGTTTCTTAGCCAGCAGCGTGGTATTGGGGATAAGGAAATATATCCTTTTCCCCACTGTAGTGGGTTTCGGAGTTGGTATATTTAAGTAGGGGGGAGTGGGGTGCAGGGGGTTTTGCCCCCCTGCAAAAGTGTGTTAATGTAATGATTTTTTTTTTTACTTACCTGTGTGGTGCATTTTGATGACGAAACACATTCGGTGTTATGATTTTCGCCCTTTATGTGTTTCACTCTGTATGTACATTGACCTTTATGTGTCGACGTAAATACATTTGCTTTTTAGACCTTCCGAGGTTGTAATATATTCCCAATCCATATAACTAACACTACTGCAGCAGTGATCATTTGAACATCTGCTGTTACATCAAGTTTACTTACAAAACTGAACTTTGCTATTTTTGATCTTTACCACTCAGGATGACAGCCTTATTGTATAATGACTGAGGTAATTCTACTACAGACTCTAAGCTAGTTGCAGGACAATGTTCAGTAGCTAAAATCAATGCTTCAGGGAAGGACTTCACCCAGTTTCCCCGAATATCATGATTGTGACCCACTTTAATAAATGTTTATAATTATTTTCCTAGAGTTTGTCATGGCCTCCATGTACAAAATATAACCTTAGTCGTGTATATTGAACAATAAGCATAGCCTATAATTTGAGTCCTAAATTTTGATGTAAAACAGCACTCTCTGCCCCAGAACTGCTTCTGTTTTAACTGCCTTCTGCATAGTAGCACTATTGCTGGATGCCTTCTCTCTGGTGTCAACAAAGTAAATGAATTTGACAACTTAAGACAATAGTCTCATTCCTACTAATGGCTGCACTAGTTACACCTACAGGAGGAATCAACCAAGATGGCTGCTTATTAACGAGCTCTGTCCTGGCCAAATAGAAAAGCTGCAAAGGTAAGGAAAAAGTATACAAATTAATTAAAATATTAGGGAATGCTGTCCATCACAGAAAGGTGATTGGGTTGCTGACACTGCAGTGAGGTGCATTATTACGGGTGCTGTCCTTCAGATGAGATGTTAAAATGAGATCCTGTCTGTTTGATTTCTTGGTAGTGCAAGTAGATAGAAAAGATCCCATGGCCAATGACATCTATTGAAAAGAGTAGGGAGGGTTTACAGTATGTTTACACATTAAAATATAAATTCTACCTTCAAACATCAAAAACAATTAATGACATCAAAAAAATCCATGAATCAAAACAAGCATAAAACAAAAATATCATTCATTAAAAAAATGTTGTCCATATTACCCACCCCTTATTCCTCATTCACTTAACTGTATTCATTAAGGAACTATAACCCCAACTCTAAGCACGCAAAAGCTCTTTATGTCGCATATTCCAAAAATTCCAAGTTATGCTTATCAGTAATTTATTGAACATATCCTCTTTTCCCCTCCACTGTCTTTATAATGCCCATACACCACCATATCCATATTAATTTTCTTAAATATTTCTTTATAAAACTCATCATAACACAAATACCACGTTATTAATTTTTTCACATTCAAGAAATACATGCTCTGTATTTTCATCTACATTACATACCTACACAATCTGCCTTCCTTTGCTTATATTTCTATTCACCCCAACTGGAAAGTTATTTAACATCAGTATCCTCAAAACAATCTCTCACCTCTAAATAATTTTAAATCTAACCTGTCCCCTTCTAATAGCTTATTTACTCTTATCCTCCTTATTCACCCACACATTGACATAATAACAACTCTCCATGACCCCTTCATACCATTTCTTCCTAGCAGTTTTAACATTCAGTTTTAAGTCCCAGTGTTTTTACTGTTTCATAATATTCTCTGTCATTAACATCATCAAACATTTTTTTCATTTTTGCCCAATTAACAGACATCTTTATACTTCTCCCATAAAAGCTTTCCAACACAATTTTCACCTCACTGTTAAATTTTAGAAATAAATCGAATGAATCTGAAATTATACTAAAAATACTACATTTCTCAGTCCCTCTCCACCTTGCTTATAATAATCACAATACAATACCCCTCTTTAATTGGATTCAATCTAGAACCTCCACATCAAACTAAAAAAAAAAAAAAGCTGCTTCGCCAGATTTTTAGAAAACAACAGCCACCTCCTGAATATCATCATTTACCTAAGCACACCGAATATACTAAATAGATCTTCTTAAAAAGGATAAATCAATTGTCTTCCATATATCAATAGTATTCTATAAATCCAATAACAAACATTTGCATTGGTTCCTCACAATATTCTGGCTTTCAAATTCAGTCCCTGACAAATTAAAAGAATGCTTAGGAAAATGAATCCTTGCTACTTTAACAAGTACTCTAAATACTTTACATTTCTTTTTGTTGTAAATCAATCCTACATTCTTCAAAAAATGTTGAATTTCTATGATACTTTCTCTTAACCACTCTTTACCTCTAACAATTATTATCAAATCATCTAAAAAAGACGTATATAAAGACAACTCTACATTTCTGTGCATTTACATATCATAAGCCTTAATCAAAACAGTATTCATCACAAGTGCAAACAAAAATCCACCTAAAAGACAACCCTGCTTAAACACTCTATTTATTCTGATTTCCTTACTAAACCACCCATTCATCTCAACTTTCACAGAAGAAAAATTATAGACAGATTCAATCACATTCATAATCTTCAGTGCAACCCTATAGCTGTTTTATTATCTCAAACATGCTATCCTATTATACAATATCATATGCCTTCACTTCATCACATCAAACTATCCTTCCTCACCCAAATTAATATGCCAAACATCTTATTTAACAATCAGCACACATCTTTCACACTCTTATCATCTGTACCTTATACATCACTTTACCTAAACTTCTCTAAATTATTCTTGTAAATATTTTATACTCAGCATAGCTTAACATTAAAGGCATCACTTTTTAATCTCATCTTTCTCTCCTTTCTTACAAATAATAATAACTTCAAAGATTATTGCATCCTTAATACCATATTCCAAACACTCATTCATTATATCATGCAAAAATCTTTCATTCTGCCGCATTTTTATCAGTCCTCAATACATCACCGTGTCCACTCAGCACAACTTCTGCCACCAATAATCTACCTATAACTATGTCCAACCAGGCAATAGTACTACATTCATCAGGTGCCACCTTTTCATTCATTTGTCTCAGCATATCATTCTCCAAACCACCCATCTGTAATTCCATAACTTTAATGCACGATACTTCACTGCCTGCATGACTTATACCTGTGACTTCTGCAGCAACAACAGCCAAATCTTCCTGCATTAGCACCAACACTCTCATACTCTCTGTCCACCATATTGCTTCCTTTCTATGGCTCTATAACAAAGCGACCAAAAAGAGAAGAGGAAGTTTCCAGATGCTCGAACCAAACTTCCCCTAGCAGTATAAATACTACCTCAGAACTTCCCTGAAAATAGGTCATTACTCTAGTGGGTCTAACAAGTTTAACAAAGGATGAATAAAAAATAAAAGCAAAAGATAAAAAAGAAACTATAATTTAACAGCAAAAAGAAAGAAAGAAAGAAAGAAAGAAAGAAAGAAAGAAAGAAAGAAAGAAAGAAAGAAAGAAAGACATTCAGTGGAGTATACAGGATTGTATACTCCACTGAGTATACAGGATTGTATACTCCACTGAATATACTCTACTGAGTATACAGGATTGTATACTCCACTGAATATACTCCAATGAGTATACAGGATTGTATACTCCACTGAATATACTCCACTGAGTATACAGGATTGTATACTCCACTGAATATACTCCACTGAGTATACAGGATTGTATACTCCACTGAATATACTCCACTGAGTATACAGGATTGTATACTCCACTGAATATACTCCACTGAGTATACAGGATTGTATACTCCACTGAATATACTCCACTGAATATACTGGATTGTATACTCCACTGAGTATACAGAATTGTATACTCCACTGAATATACTCCACTGAGTATACAGGATTGTATACTCCACTGAATATACTCCACTGAGTATACCGGATTGTATATTTGATGGAAACAGGATACAAAAGTCATGAGATGAAGACTAGACAGCCAGTAATAGAGGCTAACAGAAACCAGGAAAAGCATCAAAACACCATCATCCCTTATACAACTACATAAATAATAATATTTCCTTAAACCAAAGTACAAAGTCAAATACAGTCATAAGTAAGTCATCATTCCTACACTCAATTCATTGGAATCTCTAATGTAATAATTGGCATACTTATGAAAACAGACCGAAAAGTGAGTTTAAGAGAAAATACTTTTGTTATCATATAGTCCAGAATTAACCATGAACTCATTTTTGACTCAAAGGCTGAGAGCAATGATATGGTACACTTTCATTACATCAAACAACTGAAAAGGAAATGTTATAAATCTAATAATGTTACTGATAAAGAACAAAATTATCGACAACCACTGGACATAGCAAATATTCTTAAAGAAAAAAGGTGTACAGGCTTCATAAGAAGAGAAGAAATGTCAGAATGCCATAGAGATAAGGATGACATCCCTTATATAACTACATACATAAATCATCTGCCAAAATTAATACAAAGCACTCAAGATCAATGACATCTGGCATAGATTGTTAAGGCTGCTGTCTGTAGCTCTTGTGCTACAGGATTTGGATGTCTTCACTTGTCTGCTGTGTGACCTTGAACAACTCACTTAACCAGCCATTGCTTCTGGGTTGACCACCACCAAAAAAGGAGTGTGTAGTGAGTGGACATACCTGGTTAAAAATGAGTGTTACTATTATTATATCCAATAACACACCTGATGAATTCTTACAGATAATTAACAAAAATTTAATTACACCTCTGTCAACCATGTTAATCAAAATGCTAACATGTTGCTTTATCAGCAAACTACGGTGGTAGGCTGTAGACACCCATTCACATTGGGGGAGGGGTCTGACACAAACAAACCTAAACCTTTCAACTAGACCAGAATTTTAAGTAAAAACATGTTGAGAGTCACTATGGAACTTATCCTAAATGAGGCATGATGCTTATATTGCTTAAACGTATATAATTATGGGATGTTAAGGAGACAGCTTGCATTTTTAATTTTTTGTCATTAAACATGGAGAGAGTCACTATGGAACTTATCCTTAATGAGACATAACTACATTGCTTAAATGTAAATAATTATGGGATGTTAAGGAAACAGCTTGCCTTTTTAATTTTAAGTCAGTAAACATGGAGAGAGTCACTATGGAACTATCCTTAGTGAGACATGATACCTACAGTGCTTAAATGTAAATAATTATGGCATGTTAAGGAAACAGCTTGCCTTTTTAATTTTGTCATTAAACATGGCGAGAGAGACTATGGAACTTATCCTTAATGAGATAAGATACCTACAGTGCTTAAATATAAATAATTATGGGATGTTAAGGAAACAGCTTGCTTTTTTAATGTTATCTCATTAAACATGGAAAGAGTCACTATGGAACTTATCCTTACTGAGACATGATATCTACATTGCTAAAATGTAAATAATTATGTGATGTTAAAGAAACAGCTTGCCTTTTTAATTCTATGTCATTAAACAAGGAGAGAGTCACTATGGAACTTATCCTTAATGAGACACTGCTAAAAAAAAAAAAATTATGGGTTTAAAAAGCAGCTTGCCTTTTTAATTCTATGTCATTAAACAAGGAGAGAGTCACTATGGAACTTATCCTTAATGAGACATGATACCTACAGTGCTTAAATGTAAATAATTATGGGATGTTAAAGAAACAGCTTGTCTTTTTAATTGTATGTCATTCTTGGAAGAAGTAACAGTATCACTTGATGAAAGGCTGACCATGCGTACTGCTTATCTTGACATTGCATGTTGCACATATGGGGATACATACCAAATTAAAACATTACATGTCAATCCATGTGCATCTCAATGGATGAAATATTATGTAAGTAATGTAAACATTCCCCAGGATTCATGAAGCTTGCGCAAGGTGCAGGCGTAGCATCGTCGTCCCAACACCAAATATGGCCATTGAGCGATCCAGGTATGAGTCGTTCCCATGTACACTACCTGTGTATTCTATGCCCGCACAGCTCCCGGGCCCTGTATGCTAATTACCCCATGTGCAGCAGTGTAGCATGCAAATGAAGGTATGTAGTGATCCAGGAAGTGATGCAGGCATAGTGTAAGCATGCAAAAATGTAAACCATAAAAATGGTTTAAATTTTTGCAAACATAAAATCGAAGCCATGACAGCCGACCAGACAGGTATTATATTGTTCAGATATGCCAATGGCTAAATATATAGCCATTGGCATGAAATAAAATGTACAAAATATAAAATTAACATTTAATATATATAGTCGCACTATCGCGATGTGGAAGTGCAGGGCAGCGGTGCACAATGGGGATCGCAAGAAAAATATAAGAATATAGAATAAAACTGCAATGTAAAACATCATGATTTCCCCATAATAGTCAATGGCGGGCATGCTACACTACACTATGGTGCAAGGGTTACTAAGGGGCTGTGACAGTGTTATGCACGGTAGCTAGGAATTAGTAGGCAATGCCATGCAAATGAGAGGAGTAATAGTGAATCACAGATTCCCCGCTGGTGTAAGGATGCACTACACAGCATAGCATTATAACACCAAGGTGTGCCCTTGAGATAAAGATGACATCTAGAGAGGGGTGTGTCACCATTGATGTAAGCTCATTGGAGCATTGCTAAACCGGATTGCCCCTAGCTAGGCAAAACTGCAGGATGGAGGTGTGTTGAACTGGCTATAGCTGTGCTTAGCTGAGAGTACACAAGGTAACTGAGTATGCATGTGAACAGAGATGAAAACGTGCTTAAACCTGGTAAACGGGTTTGTGTGGTGTGCACTGGAGCTGAAACAGTAAGGATATAGGAAAGAAATAAGGAAATGCTTCAGCAGGAAAATTGGAGTACAAATGGATAATTAATACCTAGGAGCCTACAGTGGGTCATTGACAAGCTACCTGCAGAACAGGAAAGGGGAGGGGCTGTACTGTAAAGAAACAGTAAAGTGTGAAAACAGAACAAAGACAATTTGCAGTATATCAGCTACAAGGCACATTTTGCCATGAATGGGTAGAGAAAGTACAAAACAAGAAAGATGGCAGGTGGATGCATGCCTGATAATGGGAGGGGATCCAGGTTTAAAAGTGAATTAAAGGGCAACAGATTAATCAAGGCAGGCAAGCATAACTCCAAAGTAAAGGCCCCACACTTGCAGTATTCATTGTAAAGCCCATAATTAAGATACTCTGCAGCTGGAAGAGCTCATACACACCCAATGACATCAGCAGCATCCATAGCACAATAGTATAAAGTGTGAAAGCACCTCACACACATTTGTCTATTCCCATACACTCTGCACCAGTGGTGTATGCAGACAGGGAACTTTTAGTATGTACATGTTAGGGGCTGCCATAGCTTTGATCCACCAGCATGTGTTGGAGACTGAAGATGGTGTGGAGGATGATGCACATGACCACTTCAGGCACCAGAGGAGGAGGAGAGTGTTCAGACCCAGGGTAACCTACCAGGGGCTACATGATCTGAAGATAGTAGAGCATTACAGGGTGGACAAAAACATCCTACAGCAACATGTGGAGCTGTGCCAGCCATGCCTCAGAGCCAGAACAAACAGAGGGGGAACCCATCCCAGTGGATACAAAGGTATGTTTTAGCCTGAGAATACTAACTACAGGTACCTTTCAAAGACCAACTGGGGATATCATGGGGATCTCACAGGCATCAGCATCCCGGGTACTACACCAGTTCCTGGATGCCATGTTAACACATGCTAATGAGGACATATACTTCCCCTGAATGCAGGAAGAGTTGGCCAGCAATATGCATCTCTTCCCATGTGTGGCAGAATACCAAGAGGTACTGGGTGCAATAGACTGCATGCACATACACATCAAGTCACCACCCGGTAAGCAGGGTAGGTGCTACATAAACTGCAAGGGATACCCCTCCATCAACTGCCAGGTCATGTGCAATGCCCAGGGCATTATCATGGATGTGTGTGCTGGCAGCCCTGGAAGCTATCACAACTCCCACATCTGGCATGCCTCACAGCTGTATCAGGTATTTGCCAGGGCGACATCCCAAATGGCCACCTGATGGGGGATGCTGGCTATGCACTGGAACCATGGATGATGATTCCCATCAGAAATGCACACACACCCAAGCAGGAATGCAAAAATGAGGCACATGCACAAACCAGATCCATCATAGAGCATGTGTTTGGGATGCTGAAATCACAGATCCA
Source organism: Protopterus annectens (assembly GCF_019279795.1). Taxonomy (NCBI): domain Eukaryota; kingdom Metazoa; phylum Chordata; order Ceratodontiformes; family Protopteridae; genus Protopterus; species Protopterus annectens. The sequence continues at coordinate 1,754,952,732 of NC_056732.1, read as the reverse complement.
TTGCATGGACATATCTGGTGGAGCCATGCAGTACTCTCCAACCATGTGTGCCCACATCTTTATAGTATGTGCCATGCTGCACAATATGATCCTGCAGAAACAGCTGCAGCAGGGAAAGAATGGTGAAGGCCCTTACAGCCCACCACCATTGCCAAGGGCCCCACAGGCACAGAGGTACTCAGACCACAAACACCCTGAGCCAGTTCTAGTAGGCAGACAGAGGCGTGACGAGTATGCCCATGCCTTGGCAAGGAGGGAACATATAGCACACACACTGACAGTGTAGGCACATAGGGACTGACACCTTTCTCCACCTGCACACACAGTAAAAATGGATGGCACACGCACAAGACTACCTGGAAATTGTCATGTATAGGCAGTCAACTGTGTGCATCCAACATAGGTAGCCCTCAACTACTGCACACACAACTGCCAGTGGCACAAGGTAAGGCAACACCTGAACAGTAAAGTAAGCATGTGCTGATACTGTATGTATAGGTTCATAGGTAGGTACTTGGCCAACTGCCAGAGGTCATTCATAAGCCTAGCCAAAATGTGCCAGCTTTTGCCACCCCATTGATTCATTAACTGTCCCTCTGTGGAGCAGAGCCAATGGCGGGATCCCTGCGGTGTATCTACTGTTCCCCAACCACTCTTTAAGGTTTCTCTTGAAGAGTGTTAGTGAGGGGCTCTGTATAATGTAATTAGGGATGTTGTTCCAAAGTATGGGGAGTGTCTGTGACAGGAATCCATCCCTCCAGCATCTTCCAGTTATTGTTGTAGCAAGATTCAACTCACTACAGTGTGTGGCTCACTGTGACATGGATTCCCAATAGCCTTGGCCAGTATTCTAAAGCCTAAGGCTGACACATAAGCCAGTATGGTATTATTGCATGCATGTTTCCCATCTGAGATTGTTTCTCATCTCTCTACTCTTAAACGTATACAAGTCTACTAGCTTCCAAGATAGGCTTTTGGAGTGATTAAGTATCAGTGTTCTGTATGCTTTTGCTGTACTTAACTGTTTCTTGACTATATGGTGATTTCACACTGTATATTGTGATCTGAAAGTCTGCTTATTCACATATTATGGCTGTAATGACCTGCACTCTAGAGGTTCACAGATATCCTACCACCTATCTGCCCAAGGACAATTAGAAGCATAGCTACAGTGTGTTGGCTTTCTCCGCACCATTGATGAAGTAACTGAGCCTCTGTCAAGCATAGCCAATGAAGCAATCCCAGGCAGAGTTGCCAGAAGCTGTTGAAGACTGGCGTGGTGGAGGGTGATAGGGGCACATAAAGATCTTAAGAGGGCACGTTAATGTGACAATTCAACACCATTCAATTTCCACAGCAGGTCTCACAGCTATCAAACTGGATGGGCTCCCCCACCCCCTGGCTGTATGGTTCTGGGACACATGATCCCAGAGGTGTATATTCTGTTACCCATTCACACAGCAAGGTTTCCCTTCAAGTGTGTCAGTGAGAGGCTATGCCTAATGTAGTTAGGAATGTAATATATTGTCTCACATTACATTTGTTATATGTCTTTATTTCAAGAGTAAGTGAAGCTTAGTGGGTTTGGGTGCCTCTGCCCTTAGCTCAGCCTAGCTTACACACAGAAATCATCTAAATAGGAAATAGGCAGAAGCACCGTTAATGTCAATAGTGTAATGGTTACAGTATCTGTGCATTTGAGGTCCCAATCCCAATAAATTCAGGGATGTTTATCATGTTAAAGTTCATACCTCAGCTTGCATATATAGGTAGTAATCGTCTGTATAATAAACATTTGAAAAACCCATATAAACCCATGTGTGCTGGAGAGTGCAGTCAACAGAAAATGTAATGTTATGTAAGCACATAGTGATATGTTACTTCACTGAAATGTGTATGTCCTGCGTAGTTAGTGGATGAGGCCGTGTTTGCATGCACAGGTTAAACGTTACAAAGTTTAGTTCAACTGTGTTTAACCGCTGCTATAATGTCACACAAACACTTTTAAACATGCTTACAACTGCTTAAATGAGCCTTATTCTGGAGTAAAATGCAATTTAAAGCCATCACAGGAGTTGAACCCTGGAACATGCACACTATAGTCATGGGTTTTACCACTAAGCCATTTGAGGCGTATACATGTTTTGCACTCTTTACACTACTCCTTATACCATATGCATTCCACTGTAATAACCACAAATGGGATAGTCACTTTGTGTACATATGTGCAGTACATTGTAATGTACTGTAGTTTGTGAACCAACACATACAAGTCTACATATGTATAACTGTTACAAATGAATACGAAATATATATATATATATATATATATATATATATATATATATATATATATATATATATAGATATAGATAGATACATGTCAGTGATGTATGCACTTAGATATAAATATAAAGATATATATATATTTATATATATAGTTACATCAATAGACATATATATAAACATCCATGAACACATTTTGTGACACAGAAGCCATCCAAAGGAATTTAAGTGTACACAAAACGCATGCAGCTCTGGTATTATAACTATTAATATTAATTTAATTCACCATAGAAGGGATGGTTGTTGTGTATGTGAAGATTGGGGTTGGTGAGGAATGATGGGTAATGAAATCATGCATTAAGGAGAGCCTGAGTCGGATGTTCAATAAGTGAACTGGAGGAGTATACATGGAGTATGCGGACAATATAAAAAGGACACAAAACAATAAACCTTTCACATCCGTAATACACCCTGTCATGTCACATTGCAACACCTACTCTCACAAACATATGAACATTAACATGTATCAAACATATGTACACCAACTGACTGTCATATTAGTTTCAGTAGTGAGGAATGCCTGTATTAAAATGTATTTTCTAAACACCATAACATTTGTACGCATCTCTGATGCCTTAGTGATAAAATCAGTGACTGTGGTGTTCATGGTCCCAGGTTCAAGGGCTGTTAAGTTATTTTGAGGGCCAGAATAAGGGCCGTTGGATGCAGGTGGATTAAAGCACTTTGAAGCAGTTATAAGCGTGTTTGCACGGGTTTGCGAGATGGTTAAACGGAGAAGCACTTCACAGGTTTAACCTTGGCTTAACGTCATGCAGGCCACGAGCAAACCTGCTTACAACTACTCAAATGTGTGCTATTCACACTTTCCTATGAGTGCATACTCTGAGAGGTAAAATAATTACACCGTTCAGGATTAGAACCCGCACACATGTACTCCACCCTCACAATAATCTACCACTAAACTACCTGATATGTATCTATGTTGTGTATGCAGACAGGTTAAAACACAAAAGGGAGGAATGTGTGGAAATAGGACAACCCACCATGTACCCAGTGAAAGGTGTATGCTCATATATATATATATATATATATATATATATATATATATATATATATATACAGAGAGAGAGAGAGAGAGAAAGAGATACATAGAGACATGTCTAGATCTATTATAGGTTCATAGGTTCATAGGTAGATACTAGGCTATTGGCCATAGGGCCTATATAAGCCTAGCCAAAAAGGTACCCTGGCTTTTGCCACCCAAGAAAATTATTTTCCTGTGACCCTGTCGAGCAGAGCCACAGAAGTGATCCCCGGGGTGAATTTCTTATTTCCCATCCAATCATCAAGATTTTTCTTGAAGAGTGATAATGAGGAGCTTTGTTTGATATATATAGGTAGTTTGTTCCAGAGTATGGGAAGTCTCTGGGACAGGAAACTATCCCTCCAGCATGTTCTGTTTATCTTGGTGACAAGGTTTAGGTCCCTAGAGCATGTAACTTGGAGGGATTGAGATTTCTTTAAGTGGAGCATGTTCAACATCTCTGAGATTGACATAGCTTTGTATGTTAGCCAGCGGAGTAAAGCTGGAGTTTTTTGAGACGGTCTGCTTAGGGGATCTGTTTGACACCGGTAATCCTCTTTGAGAGGTATTTCTGCTGCCTTTCCAGTTGTTGTAGATGTCTTATGAGGTACATACCAAAAGGGGCACTGTACTCTATAATGGGTCTAATGAGTGATGAGTAGAGTGGAACAATTACCTCTTTTTTTCTGGATGAGGAAACCTTTTGTGATGAGGTGTGCCACATAGAAGGATTTCCTGACTACTGTGGCAATGTGATTATCAAAGGAGAGACTATTGTCCACCTGTGTCCCAAGGTCTCTTATCACACTTTTGGTGTCAAGTAGACTATTGCCTATGTGGTAGTTCATGGGTACAGAGTTTTTACCAATATGTATGGCAATGCACTTTTTGGCATTGAGCTTGAGGCCATGGCTTTGACACCAGGCATCTGTCTCAGTGAGGCCCTTTTGTAGGATGTCCACATCATTAGGAGTTTTGATTATGGCTCCTAGTTTGCAGTCATATATGAACTTCATTAGCCAAAGACCTTCTGTGTTAGCCTGTATGTAGATATATAGATAGGTAAAAAACATCCACACGTCTATGGAGTTACACATAAACGTATGCAATATATTATATATTAGATCTATATACATATGCACATACATATATATGTATATATATATATATATATATATATATGTGTATATATATATATATATATATATATATATATATACACACACACACACACACAGACATACATACATACATGTGTGTAGACAACATCTAAAGTGTTCATATCTGAGTATAACATGGACCATAGCAACACACATTCTGCGCCCCCCCGACAAACAATATGAACATCAAATATGAAGAGTATATGCCAATACACTATTACAAATATGTTCTATGGATGCAGTCACCAACACAACTGCAATTACTGCAAATATCCATGACAGAAATACACAGACAGCTTTCATTTAGCAAAACTTTATTGCATTCCGATGTATTGCCAAAAGAATTCAAGGACTAACAGTACCTGCATGCTATACAGGAAGCATTTAACAGTGCCTAATGAATTAGCTAGCAATTACCATAGTATTAGTCCACTAAGAGATAGGTGTTCACATAGGGAAAGAACCCCCAAACACATATAGAAGATGTATAAACATGGTTACTACACACCTGAATCTGCTATGTACACCCACCAACATCTCCCCCACACCCAATATAATTACATCAATACATACTGTCATACCATTACCAATTATTCAACTACTGTATGACATGTGCTGAAACCTTAACATACCTGGACACAGACACACTAACATGGCCCTATGTGAAATAGTTGCTGTTATACAATGGAACATCTGCTGATGTTACTGGGTTTGTATGAACTAATCCCATGTCAGAGGGCTGAAAGGTTCATACACCAGGAAGTGTTACCGAGTAATGATTATCAGCACAGTATGATACACATTAACACCAAAGTAAAGATGTCTGGTAAGCACACTGTAAACCCCCTAACATTATCTGCATAGCTAAGTAGCCATGAGCTGGTCAAACATCCTGGCCAGACTGAAACATATGCAGAAGTATTAGGTACCGACAAACCCTGCACAAGTAGCAATGTTTAAAAATATAACAGCAGTACTCACATTTAGACCAGTTCCTCTAGGCATTACACACAAGATATCACAGTTCGTCTCCATACAGCTGTTGCAATAGATTTCAAACAACACTTTCAGGATGTATTCCTCACAAGTAAGGCAAAGGGACAATGCCCAAGTGGAGTACTCAGTTATACTCCACTGTTGCCATGGTATTGGCCAAGGCAGTAGCAGCGCAGCTGTTGTTAATGTAATTAACTACTTAGGGACACCAATTGGTTATTGGATAGCACATGCTACTGATCTGTAACTATAAAAGGTTGCCTTGTCACACATTCAAACCACCTGTATCTACCTGTAGAACAGTACAAGCTACTGAAACAGAAACCGAAAACGAGTCTTATACGAGTCAATAACGCCTCCAATTTCTAAGAAGGTATGTATAACATTTAGTATGTCTGTGTATGTAGTACCTGTTCTGTAGGAATTACAGTGTAATCAATGCATATAGTGGAAATAGCTATCTTGTAGTGAAGTATTGTTGAGCAGTAGTAATGCTTGTAGTATTCTATGTGTGTACTGCTGTAGGTCACAAGGCAAACTCCTCATGCACCACAAGGAATGCTATATAAGGGCTTTGAACCCAACTAATCCTCACCAGCCGCTGCCAGTGGCAGGGATGGTCCAACAAGTATGTGCTATAACAGGATATAGTATACGTCAATATATTGTAACAGTAGACATATGTATGGGTGTATAAGTAAGATGAAGATGTCAAAGGTGGGCTAACTGTGCAAATATGATTTGCATTGTGGGATATTGTGCCAATAACTCTGTAATGTACAGTATTGTAGACAGATATGCATTCCATTCTACATAGCATTTCTGTTATGTTATGCAAACAGTAGTTATGTCTATTGGCAATTACAATACTCAATAACACGATACATATAACTTGTATTCATCTGACAGTTTAGCAGCGATAATTGGAAGAGCTGGGTAACTATCCATGCACATAACAAATGTAATATCCACCTCTCTAGTATTGTTTGCAAGCAATAGCAGCTGTGCATGTGTGCATGTATCCATGTTATGCAAATGTGTAGTGACCTTTGTTACAGGGCTGGACCTCTCTAGTATCATTTGCAAGCAATAACAGCTGTGCATGTCTACATGTTATGCAAATGTGCAGTGACCTTTATCACAGGGCTGTGCCAAATGGCTATGTGCACACCTACATAGAGTGGATATTGAGAGTAGAGACACACTGGTTGAGCTACCAGGTTTGTGCAGCCTAACTTCTCATTGCCAACATAACAGTCACTTACACATACTGTATGTAAGGTAGTGCACAGTACTGGTAATGAAACAGGTTGCATATCATCTTTAACTCCAGTGTAACATCTGCAGTAGGAGTGTAAGATGTAGGAAACTGCTGCCCATGTGTCATAGCCGCTTCATAGGTGATGGCTTACACTATATGATTAAATACTGATCATGTTGCTAGTGGCAGCAGAGTCTATTGATACACGACTCTGTTTGGGAAGTGGGTGTCTGTGCCCAACAGAGCTCATGGTCCTGGTGGATATGTGAGTACATACCCAGAAAAGGAAACAGAACTGTTGACACCTGCATCATCTGTAATCAACTATCAGGATGTGATGTGCTCCTCAGAGGAGGATTGCTGCTAAAGGTAGCTACAATGTTTCTGTAATAATCAGTGTTCTCACATCCATAACACAAAATTTACATGTGAGTATCACTGTGTAAAACATCATCATAAGCAATAAGTAAACTAAATACAGTACTTGTTACTTGTAGTACTGAATGCTCATACAGGCATGTCCACTAGTCAGCTACTGGTGTTTACTAATGTCAGCCTTGTGTATGTGGCCATCCTGGGGGAATGTAATCTCTATTCCATGTACAATGTCAAACCCACCTAACACCACACCACACACATTGTCTGGGATGCAGCTACAGGGGTAAGCTGGAAGACAGTCCAGTTTACAGCCATGACTGGACTGGACAGTCATGAGGTGTAGGTTAACACATGCATCTCATCATCACAACCAACACATACCCTTACCAGAACACTGTAAGGACACCCACACACTCTACCAGAAATCACACACATTCATATACGCTTCCAAGTATCTGGCCAAACAAGTGACCTCCCAAGCTGGAATAGACAGACAACAAAATACACAAACTGTATGACATAGTTTGCATAATTGTGCCACACCTCAGAACACATGGCCAGAAACATGCCCGACTGTACTCATGTGTGAATGCAAACTCTAGCACTGTGTTCCACACCAACTTATACAAGGGCATACATACTGTCAGCTGCCTGTCTGCCATGATTAGCCACATACCCATACACACAGACTGCCTTTTGAACTATACACACAGCTCTGGCATTTTCCATGTTGTTGTGCAGGACCTGTGATGCAGTAGCCTAGACTGCATGGAAACACATGTAGGAACTGTCAGGTCTTGTAGCCCATGCAGGTATGTCCCAAGGCCTGGGTAGCATTCTGCCATTGGCCAGAATGATACTACAGTTCAGGGACAAAAAGATTGTATTCCACAATTGTCTAATGTAGTGGTGCATTTCAAAGGGTATCCAATATCTGTCAGCCTGGGATAACATGGTTGACAGATCATGACGCTTTGCCAGACAGGGCCTGCACCTGTCACCCCTGGGAATCTGGATACTGCCTAGGGCTTATGCTTCCCCTATAGTACCTTCATCATGCACAGTTCAAGTGAAGGTCCACTGCTGTTACAGGGACAGCCAAGCAATAAACACTATATGGGCACACATATGTCAATCCCTAACATGGGGATCATATCTGTGCAGTGGTTGAGGCATGGTTCAATGCTCCAGAGAGCACACCTCCATGACCATGTTATACCTCACCTCTTGCCCATTATCCTTTATTGGAACACACAGGCAACAGGTGTGACCATATTCCTGAAGGATATGTACACACCCATGTTAGTTGCACTTGCATGACTTCAGATGCAATATGCTGAGCAACTACCTTTGTGCCAAAGTGGAATCCAAATTGCACCTTGTGACAGATCACCCACCATGCCGCAGAGTTACCAACAGTCATAATGTGCTGTAATGGGGAAAATTAGGTTTGAGAAAGACAACCATAATAATGGCTACTCTCAACTATTCCATTATGAACTGAGAAGACTCCTCATGTACCAACACCTGCACTCAGTGCATGTTGGATTTCAACAACCTCAATGACCTGGATTGCAATAGTCACACAAACAGGGGTAACAGTATAAGAGCAAAGTGGTGACTGTCATGGCACCCATGCAGATGGACAATGCATGTGCAAATGCTGAATCCTATACAAATGAACCTTAAGCAGACACATACATGCAGTGATTGTGCCACTGAAACAGAAACATGATTCAACCAAACACAAACAAGAAGGCAAACTGGTGGTACCATGCTTTAAAATGTACCACAGAAGGTAGTAACTGTTGCACGAGTGAACACACATGAGTGTAGGTGATCCCTGGTCAGCCTCAGTAAGACGCAGATAACCCATATAAAACCACACAAAGCTACCATGAAACTAATCAGCCACATATTATGAGGCCAACCACAGAGCATTCCATAGCTGTGTCATTAATCGTAATGGCAACAACAAGACCTGCCATGCTGCACAGCACTATGGCATGGGAAGTACTGCACCTACAGAAATAGCACCTGTTCATCCAGATAGGGTCTTGGAGAACCTAAACCCGCTCCCACCTCCCCTCCATCAGGTACACATATTTAAATATCCATGTACACTACAGAGCCCCTGTAATAACAACTATGCAGGTACAAGCTGCACTCTCTAAAGCCATACATACAGCTTTCATGGGACCTGTCAACATCCCAGGGTGTATCCTACACAAATGTAACAACAGATTGCTCTCCACATACACATCATGTTCAATTATAGCTCCATGTCAGGCTGTGTACACATGGAATGGTGCATAGCAACAGCTATCACACCCCACAAAGGAGGAGACACCATTGGTAATTGAAAATAGTGCACTACTACCCTGCTGAGTCTGGTCTGTAAGGCCATGAACCATTATCAACTTATTTGATGTACTCAGTACAGATGTAGATGACAGTAAGGTTGATTCACACAGCATATCATGACCTTGCCAGGTCTTAGGACACCATCACCCATACTGTTCCAACTATACTCAGTAAACAAGGTGTATATTCCTATGTCACAGGAGTGGTTGGTGACCGGACTGCTGACAGAACCAACACTACAGAAGGTGTCTGACTAATACACGCACATCAAACCAGTGCCAGCTACAGTAATACAGGGTTCATTCCTGGTACTCCCCCTCTTTGTTATCTATACCACACATACTAACACAAAAGGCATCTGCCTATTTCATGTTAGCAAATGACTACGAACTAGGACCAATAGTTGACTCAATGTGTGCTGCGTTCAACATACAGGAGGGCTTTTGTGGGTCAGATGTGTAGTGTGTGACGTATGGCCACAATCTGACAGCTAAGTATTGCATTGTCATCCCCTATGTTAAAAACCCCGTACCCATGAACTACCACCTAGGCAGCGGTCAACATAATGGAAACTGTGTGTGTATGGGATGCAGATGGACAGTAGTCTTTCCTTTGATAGTTATTTCACCACACCAGTCAGGTAGTCGTATGTGGCACACCAAATTATGACAGGGTGCCATCCATGCATATAGAGATAATTGTGCAGCCATACTCAACACTCATGTGACCCATATCTTGTGATCACATATTTCCTTTAAGGGTTATTGCCCATGTGTAGATGAGCTACACTGCCCTTCCCAATCCCAGCTCCACTATGTAGCATGCAGCCTACTCTGAATAAAGCCATGTCCATCGCAGAGATGTTGGACAAGCTACACTTAACACATCCTGATTCCAAATAAACACATACTGAATGGACATCCACCTTTCTAGTACAAGGATCATAACATGCCTGACAGATCCCTGTCCCATACACTATACATACTCCTGCCATACTATGCATCCCTGTCCAGCAAAGCTGCACATTGCCCCTCTTTGTGACAAGGTGTGATGACTGCATGGCAAATATATCAGTAACCCTGTGGATCAGTTCTGTGGCACTGCTTGAACTGGCCACTGAAACCTACCTGTCTGTTGACTATAGCTAGGTAACCTATCAGCATAGGCTCATAAATGGCCCAGGGCATATAAGGCTAGCTATTGTCCCATGTGTTTCACATGTGCAACACTGCAATACATGGAAGGATGCTACACAGCTGTACAGTGCCATGTAGATGTATATGGCAAAACACATACATGTAAAACATTCTGTGAGCAAGTTTGCAGGGTCACAGGTCACATCCCTAAAGGCTGTGTATGACTAAATATGTGACATATACACAGCATTAAGGTCTATTGCATTAATGTGAACACATCCAGGCATGTGCTGATAGATAAAGACACCAGTACAGGCAAACAGACATGCCCACGTCAAGACAACATCCACGTGGAGTATGAGCAATGTCATCACATGACATACACATATATGGAGATAACAGCACATCACCAGTAAGTGTCAAATGTGTGTGAGTTAAACATGTCAGTGGTGTTAGTGTCATGTAGATTTGCAAAGACTTATTTGTAATCTTAATAAATGTGATACACATGTATGTTCAGCTGTACTTCTGTACCTCTCTGTGAGTTAATGTGACTTGTCTCCATCATTATGTCTTCCAGGTATGCCACGTGGCAGGCTGCCAGCATACACCCACAACATCCCATACTTCCTTGACAAGCACTTAACACTCTTCAACCATGTGCCATAGGATACACAGCAGTGGGATGCCCTGTGGGAGGAACTCCGCAGGAGGTTAAATGATGTTGGCAGCCACAATCGCACATATCAGCAGGTGCGCAGACACTGCACTGACCTCATACGATGGACGAAACAGCATGCTAATGCAATCACCAGGGAACAAGGTGCAACAGGTGGGGAGCCACTCACCCAACCCCACTCACACGTTCCGAGCAGCTACTAGCTAACCTGGGGACACCTGCAGACCACCATCCACATGCTTTAGCTGGTATTGTGGAGGTGGGTGTCTCTCAAACACTGGGCCTGGAGTTGCCTGGTAAGTCAGTACTGCACATATAACCCAACTATATTTCACATAGTTACATGTGTTACTGTACAATATGTAATGTAACATCATATGCAAGGCATGTATGCACAGATGTGCATACTCCATAGTATAGTGTATTGTACTGGCTCATGTGCTAACATGGACATTGCACCCTGTAGCTATCATACAGGTGTGGATAATGATCTTACTGCTGTGACACTCCTGTTTAGGTACCCCTGGCATTGTGCAGCGACAGCAGCCTGTGTCAGGTGAGATTGTTATTATTTACCAGGCTTGATAATGCACAGATCATACTAATTGCATGCTATCTGCCATAACACATGTACACATAATGTATGGTGGTCCTGTTAATAGACACTGGTCAGGCCTGCAATGCATCACAGTGGTTACCCATGTGAAACAATTGAAGACTATATAAAACACCTACACTAAACCTTCCAAACTGTGGTGGAGGTGTGGTTCACTGTAGGGACAGGTACTACAGATCAGCATTACACATGTTGGGAATACAAACAGTACTGTACAGAGAGCATATGTGTGCACACACTCTAAATGTGATGGAGCTGGAGTATGACCAGACCACAGGATACACCCTTGTGGATTATACCTTTGCTATGAATGTCACACAATGTCATGTGCTATCTGACATGTCCATGACATGTAGTGGGCTGACTGCAACACTGCTCAACTATTCTGAAAAACATGATATCTCACATCCCAAACATAGCCTGTCCCCAGTGGACCATATGACATCTATGGGTGTATGTCATATGGGATAACACTGACATGTGAAATAAATGGCCATCACAACCATTGGACAGAACATGTGTACACATGACGATGGAGGTTGGCCAGAGACATGAAGCAACACACACAGTAGAAGTGATGTACATGTGTGTACACCTGTTATACATTGGCTCGACACAATACACCTATGGCCTTTGCGTAATGGTGATGTTGCAGATGTGAAACACTAGACATCATACAGGCCTGTGCACAGCTTGTATAGGCATAACATGTCTTGAACATATTGAGTGTGTCACAACACGAAAGCATTCACCTATACAGTATCGAAATACATACATGTGTTGCACAACATACACATACAAACACATCAGGCCACAGATACAGTACATTCACCTTGCTGGTATCAGACATCACTGTCATGCTTGCTCCTCATGTGTGTGAGGTACACAGATGGCATGTGGGACATACAGTACTGCTACTTTAGCCATGTGTGGGCATAGATGCCAGGTATCAGTAATATGGTTGCAGATGTGCAGGAGTGTCATCTGTACACCCTTCTGTGACCTGTGTCACACATTCCACATTAGGGCTTAGTGTGTATACACCTCAGTGAAGTGGGTCACATTCCACATGAGATATGTATTGTCACATTCCACATGAGATATGTATTGTATGTAAACACATCATAGCAATGATCTGTCAGTAACTCACACTGTATAGCAATAGTGAAGCCACATGATGCCCTGCAATGGCTATGCACATCAGCTCAATGTGCAGTATGTCACTGCATATTTGTAGAGCAGACAGACAACATTGCGTCAGCTGAAGGCCCATGTTAGCATAACACGTCCCTGCATTGGGACACCATTACTGTACTGTATATTGGAAAGGACACCATTGTGTTACACATGTGTCTGTGTGTGTGTGTGTGTGTGTGTGTGTGTGTGTGTGTGTGTGTGTGTGTGTGTGTGTGTGTGTGTGTGTGTGTGTGTGTGCATGTCTGTGTGTGTGTCTGTATCTCTGGTATAACTTGTAATGTACAGTTCTTGTCTGCCCCTCACAGGTGTTGATGTAGGTGCGTTGGCCTCCTGCGGTCCACCTGAAGTTAGTGTCTCCACAGACTCTAGCAGTGATGATGAAAGTATGATTGAAGCACAGGCAGGGTTGTCAGGGGCTGAATCTCTGCCATTGGTTGCTATTCCACCTGTATCCCCCTCATCCTCACACACAGTTCCCCTGCCTACACATACCCCATCATCACTGACCATAGAGGAAGGACAGTAGGTGGGTGGTAGCATGGAACAGGGAAGTGTGGAGACTATAGAAGGTGTGCACGCACACCATGATCCCAGTCAACTGACTGGTGATGTCCTATACAGCCATGTGCCCAGTGCTGCTCGTAGGAGGACCACTGGCCAACATGCCCCTGCAAGACAAAGCATATCAGCTGGAGTCACCAGATGCATATTTTAGGCTGTAATGGAGGCACAGGCATGTGCTGAATGGCACAACAGAGAAGGTCTGAGGCTTCAGAGGTCTGCTGTCCGGTCAATAACTGACAACATCCAGGCAATTGCAAATGCTCATCATCATCTTGCAGATGTTTTGGATAGACGATTGGGTGAGATGGTGGTGGTCCTTGCCTGTGGCATGTCACTCCTCGAGCATGGAATGTCTGTGCTGGAACATCTGGTGAGAGTGAGGCATCGGGCACATGGATGTAGTTCCGCTACATCACCTGTTGAAGGTCTACATTAACATGCCACTGCACATGCCCACTCTCATAGTGGCGGTAGCAGCAGATGTGCAGCTGGTGCTGTGCAGTCCCACACCAGGACACAGCAGGTCACGTGCACATGGTCCTGTACGGTCCCAACAGGGACACGGTTCCAGTGGACATGTGTCATCAGACAGTACACAATCTGGACCTCTGCCTAGTAGTGCCCATGCAACCCCTGGCAGGCACAGTTCACGTGGCTGTGCCCAGATACTGTGAACTGTGAAACCTGCCTTGTACAGTCTGCAGCTATCAATAATACCCATACATGATGTCATCCAATGGCGCAGCCTAGGCCTCTGGCAAACATTATCACCTTGTGCATATGATGATGTGTGTGCCTCATCACTGTCATCCACACCATCGGTGCAGGGACATGCTCATATGGTCTGATGCACAGGGTGAATATACTAGGTAGACAATTGTAGAATAATATTGTTGACAGGCAGCAGACATACCATGTTTACAGTGTTAGAATGCATTTTGTACGTTTGACAGTATGTATCATGTGTAGCAACATTAAGAGCATGTTGATCTTGATGTTCTGCCTTCCTCTTTCAGGTGTAATTGCATGTGCTGGGGATGTCAGTGTTTGGGGTTAGTGTCCCATATGTACATGTTGACTACTCACACATCTGTATGACAATACCTGTATGAACTTTGTAGCTTCCACATCGCAGTTATAATCTCCCATGTTTCAATTATGTTTACTGTTCTAATGATCCAAGAGCATGATAGCTATGTACTAAGCTACTGTGTTCAGAGCCATCACATCCATAGTGGGTGACATCACAGGTATAGTTACCTGGAGTGGGGAGGAGATAAAAGCGTGGTATAGTGCATGACAAGGGTAAAGGCCAGTGGAAATAGTGGCTTCTCATTGGAAGCAGTAATACCCGCTGCCATGACAGGATGCAAACACAGACACACCCACACACTCAGGGATTCACAGACAAAGTAACATACACTCTGACACACATGGTTGCCAGTTTTGGGATGAGAACCCCTGCCTATGTACAAATCATCATTATAGTACTACGCAATTGCAAGACGCACCACAGAGATTACACATGTACAGGCGGAATAGCCTAAAATCTAAGACATAGACAGGGATACTACAGTGCAGTGAGTGTATGTGTGGAGGGGGATTCATCGGTAGGCTATGTAACAACAAGCCACACCCCAGGGTGTACATGTTAACAGGTGTTTAGAATGCCCGTCTAAGATTGATGATATCCACAGGGATACTAGATTGCATTGAGTAGATGGGGGAAGGGGGCATTAACATTTATCTATGGTAAAATACAGCCTCACTCCAGGGACCAAGCAGCCATACACACACACACACACACACACACACACACACACACACACACACACACACACACTGTGGCATTCAAAAATATATACACTTATGTCACACACATACAGACACTTGACATGTGTGAGGTTGAACCACCTGCCTATGCCTTTCTACACTTCACGCTGTACTGATGTCAACAACAATGTTCAGGAGAGTGACAAACATGTGGGATGTATTTCCAACCATACGTGACATATATGGATACACCCACACACACACACACACACACACACACACACACACACACACACACACACACACACACACACACACACACACACACACACCAGTACTGTGAAGCAAACACCTGCCTATCTCATGATAGGTATTATAGAGGAACAGCACTATCACATTTGCTACAAAGCATACTGACTCTTTCCTTTGCCAATTGTGCTGATATATATGCACAATATATGCACAGGGGAGGTATTACTGTTACAGGTGTCAAGAGGTTTGCCTTCAGTGTCACCTTTACTGCATTCTGCATTGTCTGTCTTCCACTTCAATTAACGAAACCAGACCTTATCAGTTTCACAGGTTATTGTATGAATGGTTGTAACACACCTGTGAGCTGTCCTCAGTAATCATTCATCGGCAAAGTAGCCCCACCACGTCGTAGTCATGTCCAAACATCTGTCCATACCTCATGTACAGCTTACTGTACTTTGAGCATATCACCATATACAGTTGGCAATGTTGAGGCTGCATTGCAACAGCATGATGTACTAAGACAGCAGTCACCTTCAAAATTCAGACACTGCACATGCATGGAATCTAACAAAACATCAAAACATACAAATATGCAGTCTACATCAGTAAGTAGACTAGCAGGTCAAGAGGATACATTACACACCTTCCACACGCCATGTATGAAACATAGCTGAGCATTACACCATAATGGATGTTGTATTCATGTACTGGTAAGACACACAACCACCTTCACTGAGTAGCCAAGTGTACATATATGACAACAGCACATATCAGCAAGACACACACAGCATTATTCCATGTCATGATCCTACAAGCTGTTACTAGTCAGTTCCATGGTGAAGCCAGGGCAATGTAATGGTCAACAGCGAGCACATCATATTTGCCACACACACCTCATGTTTACTGGAAGAGTGCCAGCAATGTGCTCTGTTACAGCTAGGCAGTATACTCATTCAAGCATGTGCGAGGTCTGTGGCTTGTAAACATCTCACCCCAGCATGTACTGGCTATTGTAGTTCTAAGGCTAATGTCCAGACACCACAGAGCATGCATGGCTTGCAATTGTTGACATGGGTTATATTTAGTTGCTGTGGGCACACATCGCTGTACATGTCATAGACATATCACCTGTAACTACTCAGGAACATACAGAGCAGAGCTGGATTTCCCTGAGTCTGTCAATACAGGCCTTGTGAAGGTCCTATGATCCTGTTATTTAGGTATGTTTGTAGGCATTGCATTATGTAGACATGTCTAATGACATACATGCCACATGGGTTGTTGTATGATACGATAGGGGTCATGGGTGACCAGTAGAAAGGGAATATTACCTCTGTTAACATCAATATCAAACTGTATGTACTGTTAGCATGCTATGCCATGTGCATGTGTGTAATGAATGTAGCCACCTGTATTTAGAAAGGATAACAACAGCTATGATAATTCCATTTATGTTGTATGAGTGTGGGATGTACATATCCAGGGTAGGTACAGTTGGGCCATATACAACCATGAGGGTGTTGTTTACTGGTGCACAGCAACAGCCGACCGTGTTAATGTTGGCAACATCAGAGGGATCCTGGTATATGTACAACTGACCTGGTTACAATTAGTGATATTATTGCATTGCATAAAACATTATGCAGCTGTGTCAGTACATGGGCACTTTGCATGGCTGATGTAGGCCTAGGTACAGTCCACCAATCGAAGGTTATCTGGTGGTCTATGATACTATGTCATACCACATATGGATATGTGTTGGTAGTCTGGGGACAAGGTGGTGAATGTATATGAGGATACAACCTAGAAAGCAGTGTTTGTCACTGTCACCTGTACCTGACTCATCTGTGATGAGTTATGTTGGAGTAGTGGTCTTTACATGTGAGTAGCCTTTATGAATATGTGGACACCACCACCTGGAATGGTCTGTACCAGTGTTGTGGCCCACATGTCTGGATCCGAGTTATATGGTGGTAGTGCAATTGTGCATTACAGAGCCTTCAGCCAGGCATTCCTCACTGCACAGATGTCAGTATTCCCCATTGTAGGTTCTACATTGAGCAAATGGATTATGAAAGCCACACATGTAGCACTGGTTAGCATAAGCATCCAATGCAGTTGTCTTGTAGGTGTCAGGGTATTACTTCTGTGTGTAGGACTTTTGCCTTGGAATGAGACTGTATAGGTAAATGTGACCTTGGTATGATCTACACTCACTTGAAACATGGATGCATGTGCACTGTGTCAAAGGCTTGCCATTCAGTCATGACAGCCCAGAATGACAGACACTGGACAACCTCATAATAACAGCAGGACATTGGCTCATTGTTTATGTCAAGCAGTTGCCACTCATACCATGACATCACTGTGAGTGGCAGCAATGTGCTTGGTATCACATGCCACATCTAAGGTGACGGACAGCAGCAGATATTGTGTATATGACCAATGTGAGATATACTAAGTGTAGCAGTCCTGCTAATAATGACAACTACTAACACAGCTGAGAGAGGACATCTTGACACCTGCACCTCAGTACCATTACACAATGTGACTCACACATTATGCTTGCACATTCCACTGTTCCATGTATAATGTCAGTGTCTACAACCTGCTATCAATGTATGCCTTTCAGGGCAGCAAGGTGTGTGATACATGCTGCAGGTAGCATCTGCCTGTATGTCCCAGATAACTGATTGTCTGTCACGTCCACACATGCATGATTGTGTATACTTAACATATATATGCCAGTACTTCATGTACATGTAGGCATGTGTATTACACAGCACACACGCAGATATATAATTTACAGGCCACATACGGGTATCTAGTAGTAAACCAGTATGATGTGCATATATACTGACAGGTAAGATGTACATAACTGTAAACCTGTGTGTTTACAATAGGAGTCCATTACAACGTGTTCTGTACATGTAAGTGTATGAGTATGCAGACTGTGGCCTTCTGTGGTTAGAATCAGAGTGCATCCCAAACAGCCCTGTGCTCCTAAGTGTATGAGCATACCCACTGCCACCTTGTGTAATTTGAGTCAGTGCATCCAAACAAGCCCTTTGTTTCTAAGTGTATGTGCATGCCCAGTATAACCTTGTGTAGGTGTAGTCATAGTGTATCCCAAACGGCCCTGTGCTACTAAGTGTTTGAGCATGCCCACTGTAACCTTGTGTGATTGGAGTCAATGCATCCAAGCAAGTTCTGTGATTCTATGTGTATGAGCATGACCACTGTAACCCTGTATAGTGATAGTAGTTGTCCATTACACAGATGATCATAGTCCAGTTCAGGGCTTGTTGTGCTACAACTATACCTCTCAGACCTACCTATGTCTACCTGCAGATGATGTGTTTTGTTTGTGCATACAGTTTGTAATGGGCCACTACTTTAAACACACAGGTTTGCAGCTATGTACATCTTGACTGTCAGTATCCCTGTTGATGTCCTCAATCTTAGAAGGGCATTCTGACTGCTTTGCAGTATGTAATCTCTCTGGCACATCTCGTAACTGCGTAGTGCAGTGATAGTGATTTATAGAGAGGCAGGAGTTCTGATCCCACCACTGGCAACTGTGTGTGTTAGCAAGTGGTTGTGTGTGCATTTTTGTCTGCATCCTGCCATGACAGTGGATTTTGCTGCCTTCCAAAGAAATACCACCTTTTGCACTGGCCTTTACCCTTGTCAAATGCTAAACCTCTCTTTTTCCCCCTTCCCCCTCCCCCTCCCCATTGCAAGTAATCAATCCTGTGATGTCATCCAGCTCAGAAGTGGAATCAGAGTAAGTGTAATTGTATGTGTTCTGTGGCACATACCCCAACTGCATACCACTGTACTAGTTACCTTTACATAGGCAAGACGTGTATGCACAATACTGGCAAGTGTGTGCATGTTTGTGTGTGTGACTACCCTGTTGCCAGGCATACACATGCGTAATGTCTTTTAACATGCTGCACACCATGGTAGCCATCTGTGGTGACTGGTGTCTACAAAGAATTACATA
Source organism: Protopterus annectens (assembly GCF_019279795.1). NCBI lineage: Eukaryota > Metazoa > Chordata > Ceratodontiformes > Protopteridae > Protopterus > Protopterus annectens. Next base: position 1,754,932,953 of record NC_056732.1, on the reverse strand, counting down.
GATTGGAATAGAAAAGAGTACACAGTCAAGAATGATGACAGTTGGGTATGTTATTTTCCTGTGTCATTGTCAAGCAGTGACACAGAAGAGGTCGCCGGGAGCGTAACTCCATACCCATCATTCCCCCACCCAAACTACAAAATCCCTGGGGTAGATTACCTTAGCTGTCATTCCCTACCCCAAACTCCACATACACAACAACCATCCCTTCTCTAGTGAACTGATTAAGATTTAAATTTTATAAAACAAGAGATGCCTCTGTTTTGTGTACACATCAGTTCCTATGGAACCCTTCCAAGTTACAAAGGGTGTTCAGACATGTGTGTGTATATATTCATATATATATATATATATATATATATATATATATATATATATATATATATATATATATATATATATATATATATATACAAATATATATATAGCTGTAGCTGTGTCTGTGTATATGTATGTATATATATATATATATATATATATATATATATATATATAGCTGTAGCTGTGTCTGTGTATATGTGTATATATATATATATATATATATATATATATATATATATATATATATATATGTATGTATATGTGTGTGTGTGTGTGTGTACACATCCCATAGGCGTATATATATATATATATATATATATATATATATATATATATATATATATATATATACATTTAGTTATGACAGTTGTACAGCTGTAGACTTGTCTATGTTGTTTCACAGAGTACAGTACATTGTAGGGTACTGTACATATGTACACAAAGTGACTGTCCCATTTGTTTTCAGTAGTCTGGAATACCTCTAGTAAGATGTGCATTAAATCCATGCAACATGGATGCAACCCAGATGGCTTAGGGGTAAGTCCGGTGACCTCAGTGTGCATGGCCCAGGGTTCAAGACCTGCCAGGCTTGTTGATACTGTCAATTAAGACTAAATAAGACTTTTAAGTGGGTGTAAATGTGTTTTCGCGACACTAAGTAGCAGGTAACAGACATGTACAATTCGCAGTACACTTGAAATGCCCTTCTTTGGCAATCCTGCTGATGTCGCCCACCTAGAAATACACTTCTGGGACTGCTGTAATCCAGTAATCTCCACAGTGCGTGCTGTAACTGCATAATGCTGTAGTGTAATAAACTAATTTGGTAGGTGTTCTAATCCCAAACAGGCCAACTGTGTGTGTCTGCCTAAGAGGGAAACAATGCTGTCTAGAGTATGCACACTCTTTACAATTCACATACTCACCTTTGGCAATCCTGCTGATGTCACCCACCTACAAATACACCTTTGGGACTGTTGTAACCCACTAATCTCCATAGCATGTGCTGTAACTGCATAATTCTGTAGTGTGATAAACTAGTTTAGTAGGTGTTCTAATGCCAGACAAGCCAACTGTGTGTGTGTCTCCCTGAGAAAGAAACAATGTTTTTTAGAGTATGCACACTCTTTACAATTCACACACTCACCTTTGGCAATCCTGCTGATGTCACCCACCTAGAAATACACCTCCGGGACTGCTGTAACCTTGTAATCTCTGTAGTGCATGCTGTAATTGCATAATGTTGTAGTGTGATAAGATAGTTAGGTAGAAGTTCTATTCCAAAACATTGCATGTGTGTATGTGTTTGACAGTCAGAGCCTGTGTGGAGGTGGCTGAGAGTGTCTAACCACTGGACATGTTGGAGAGTGGTTTTTGAAGTTTTCCTATATGGTGGTCATATTATATGTCACAATGTCCACCTCATGAGGAGTACAGATGTCAATCAGCAAAGGGACTGGGTTGGCAAGCCATACCCCTACATCTGGCAAATGGCCTGGTGAACAAAGTATGCAACCCTACAATACGTTCTGAACCCATGTGTCATACACAAACACACTTGCCTAGAATATCCTGCTATGTTGCTAGTACCCTGCACATGTATGACAGATAGTAGGCATGGTGTCAGTGCATTGAGCTGCAGAGGCCATGGCACTCTGTCCAATGGTACAATAGCACATCATTGCGGACAATGTGCCTTCACTATGTTCCCCACTGAATGCCTACAACATATGTGGTGCCATCAATTGTGATCCACAAAGGACATACAATGCCTTAAACACATGCCCTGTATGGACAGATGCCACTGACACCAGGGAATACCTGTAGCATTCAACAATGCAGGTGCAGGGTCAACCTGCTGTCTATTAGCAGGTCCTGCCACACCAGGCCAATATTGGCATATCTGATGATAACAGTCTGTGTACACAACATGTGCCAGCCAAACTAGGTACACTTGTACATGTCACTCTACATTATTGTGGAACATGCACATCCCAGGTAATATCTATGGCACGAACTATCAAACACAGACATGGCATGCATTGCAAAGCAATGGCCATACACAATGGTACCCAGGATGACAGGACAGTTCATACAATACCGATCTGTGTGGGACATTGCAGACACTACACCCCTGAACCACACTGCACACCATTGTCAGATGGTGTGGTGCCAAGGATTACCCCTCACCCAGCCTTGTAGAGCCATCTTGCACAGCCAACCTACACACCCATGAAGCAATGCACACATGCATGTCAGTAACTGCACCTTGTGCTTGTGTGTGGGGTATGATGCTCCCAACCACAATCACACCCAATATAACTCCCATTGGCATACTGACTGCTGTCAGAGTCCTAGCCCATAGAACAACAGGATATCCCCTGTGGTGCATGTAGTACCTGTGCATTACTGCAGTGTGGCAAACTAAGTAGTTAGGAAGTGTATTTGTGACCCTGGCAAAGTGTGGCAATGTGTCTGAGTCCCTTAGAGAGTGTGGCTCTGTTGACACATTGCCACACTTTGCCAGGCAAAGTGTGGCAATGTGTCTGGGTTCCTTAGAGAGTGTGGTTGTGTTGACACTTACATCTGTTCATGTGGACAGCCATGTGTGCTACACCTAATGTATGTCTACTATATCTCTGTTGCAGATGTCACTCACCAGCACACATATATGTTCTTACAGCACACCAACATGTCAGCTATGTGGCACATGGAGTGACTCCACGCACTTGTAATAGTAATGGCTAGTCAGTCAGGGGTTTGAACTCCTATACTGGTAGATGTGTTACAGATGATGCTTAGGTTTTAGTCTCCAAGCCCTTCTCTGGTGTACTTTGCCTCTGTCTGTCCCTCCCACACACTCTCTGGTGGATGTGGAGTTGTACACCTGCTCAGCAGCAACTTGGGTTTTGTAAGTGATGGTCATGATCAGGTAATGGCCTCTGTACCTATTGCAGTCCTCCTCTAGCTGATTGCATGTGGAACAGCTGTGATGACGTTCCCATAGCCAATCACATGAAAACACAGTACAATATCTAGGAACATCATGTTGATGTTTGCCCATGACAGTCACTGTGAGTGGAACCTGGATCTGGTGTTTGGTGAACAGCATCACAGATTATATCTGGATATTCCTCAGACAACATACACAGTGGAAAATAGCCTAAAGACAGGAGGGTAATGTGCCAGACATGACTACAGCATGTAAGTGTAGCTAAGCTTCATTGAGACTACTGCCAGTTTAACAGGTTGTGTGGGGTAATGGCTAGTTTGCATGTTTTAAAACTGACGAGACAGTGCTCTGTTTGAGAGGGAACACCCATCTGTAAGGCCATCTGTGGACTGGTCAGTGTGTGGAACCACTTGTTTCTTGTGTTACTCACTGAACACACATCTGTGAACTGCAGAAGCATAGTGTGAGGATTGCAGTCAGTACATGGTGATAGTGATGAGAGTTACTGCCATCGCATTGCTGACTGGATATATGTCACATGAAACAGTGGTATGACAGTCACTGTTTGAGGTTCAAACAGTGACATGCCAATAATGGGCCACTGTTCATAGCTGCAGTCACAAGTCTTCTACACTTTGTACAGATGTCATGCAGTATATATGCTTGTGTTGTGCTCCCTCTGCAACTGTATGCCATCTGTTGTGTTGGGTTGATGGCCATATCTATGCATGCTGTTATAAGTATTCCTGAATGCTGTTGACTATTGCTAAGCCATATCTGTGTTAAAACTGCAACACCATAGGCTGTATGGGATTGGATGTCCCGGCGGAACCTCCTGTCCCACTTCAGCTGTCCATGGCACCAGGCACCAGCACATCTGGGGCCCAGCCTTGGACCTCCACCTCTGTTCACTCAACACAACCTTCTGGTGGAACCACCACTGAGAATGGGGCATGTCCCCCCTGGGAGCAGGTCCAGACATGAACTTGTCAGTCATCATACAGTCCCGGATGTGCTGCATAGGGGGCTCAATAAGAGGTTTTGAGGCCAGATACACCAGCTCAAGGGCAGAGTATCACTTTTAGAGGGTGAGCCTACCCCTCCTAGGCATCCCCCAGCACAGCCACCTTTGCGGCTCTTTTGGTGCAGTGGTGGCTGCCCATGGGTGGGGACCTCCATCCCACTGTTTCCATCTATGGGCTCATGGGCTTGTGACTGCTGAACACCTGTCCCCGTCCACGGTGTATCCCCCCACGTGTCATATACTGACCCTGTATGCTGTCTTATCTGTCATCCTCCACGAGCATACCTACTCTCCTTCCCCAACATCCTACTCTCACCTTACGGAAACAAAAGGTCAATCTGTTCCTAGAATAGCATTTGGCACATATATAGCTGTCCATCTCACACACGTGTCCACTGTACACATTAATTTGCATCACAACATACTACTGTTGTCCTCACCCCATTTCTCTCTCAGGCACATGATCCTGGTATGCACATGACGCCTAAAGGTTCCAGGTACATTTGATGCAGATGACCCTATTGTACACACAACACTACCGGTCCCTTTATGGTTACCCCATTTACTATTTTCATGATGATGATGTTGCACACAGTACCTTGCAGAATTACTGTTCTGACATAATGATTGGACAGGAACTGTTTTGTTAATGTAAATAAAATATTTGGCCAATGTACAAATGTTTGCATGTATTAATGACACATGTCTGTCTGAGGGAGTCTTGATATCACATAAGACAACACCACTACATAATACAGTAGTTGCAGGTGTTTCCCTTTTCATTCCTTTTTAATGCTTTGTTGTCACATGGGATGTTCTTGATATATCTATATCTATATATATATATATATATATATATATATATATATATATATATGTGTGTGTGTGTGTGTGTGTGTGTGTGTGTGTGTGTGTGTGTGTGTGTGTATGTATCTATATCTAGACATAAACACACATACACACATGCATCTACATGATGGAATACATTTCCTATACTTTTTTTTTCAATTTTTAATTTTTGAGTTCAATTTTTAGTTGTTGCTACTGGAGCTTTTCTCCCCGGGCCTCTACTAAAAATGGAAATATATCCAGTTGGACTAGCCTGGTTAACAAATGTAAAATAATAAATAAATAAAATAAAATAAATAAATACTGTTGAATGACTGTGCTGGACGATATGTTTGTGATAACATCCGATGTCTGTATATCTGACATGGCTTAGTGGTGAATCACATTGGCGGTGGTGTACAGGGTCCAGGTTTCGTGCCTTGCAGAAGTCGTTTATTTTGCTGCTGGGCAAAACAAGGGCCATTGGATATGCAGTGATTAAGGCACTTTTAAGCAGTTGTGAGTGGGTTTGCACAAAGGTAGCAGTGGTTAATTTTGGTCACGGTCCATTACACGCAGTTAGCTTCTTGATTGCTTAACCTGTGTAGCCATTGCTTACTCCTGCGCAAACAGGCTTAAACCCGCTCACTGCTGCTTAAAAGTGCTTACTCCCACTTAACCCCATGCTAATGTCTTTAAAAGAAAAGAAAAAAGGGTTGATAGGAAAGTAGTGAAAAAGGGGCACAAAGAGGGAAAGACAGTAGGGAAATTAGCTAGGGATGTGCAGGAAGGGTGTAGGGAAGATCCATAGCTGTCCATTTCTTCTACAGCAACAGCTGTGCGTATGCAATACATTTGGCAGGACATTTGGGCACCCTCAACCCTGAGAGAGGAGTGAGGACAATAATAGTATGTTGTGATGCCAATTATAAATGTTTACATGTGTCTAGTGGACACGTGTGTGAAATGGACAACTATGTATGGGGCATGCGTTTTTTATGGGAACAGATTGCCCTTTTTATCTTTTATGTTTAGATGAGAGTAGGATGTTGGGGAAGGAGAGTAGGTATGATCATGGAGGATAGGTTAGGTAGGATGACAGACAAGACAAACAAGACGCGTACAGGGGTGGTATATGACACATGTGGGGGGGCACCTTGGATGGGGAGGGGTGTTTGGAAGTCGCAAGCCCATAAGCCCACCAATGGATACAGTGGGACTGAGGTCCCCACCCATAGGCAGTCACCACTGCAGCTTCACAGGCCAGAAGGTGGCTGTGCTGGGGGCTGTCTAGGAGGGGCAGGCTCACCCTCTAGTTACGCCACTCAGCCCTCAAGCTGGCATAGGCAGTCTCGAATCTCCCTGTCGAGCTCCCTACGCACCCCAGCCTGGACCATACCATGACATGGGTTAGTAATAGTCAACAGCATTCACGATTAGTTACAACAGCATGCATAGATATTCCCATTAACCAGGGCACCAGATATAATACAGTTGCAGAGCAGGCAGAACACATGCATATATGGGTGAACAGTGGTCATTATAACAACATGCAGGTTTCATTGACGGCAAAAGGCCACCACTATGGTTGTATTTTAGCATGACACAAGCATAGAAACAAATGTGAATATTTATAAACCAATAGGACATATGTCCCAACAAAGGTTAGGAGTGTAGACATACCAAATGAGTTGTGTAAAATGGTTATGTTTGCACATATGGTAGGGGTGAGAGAGAGAGAGAAAGAGAGTTAAATTAACAACTAATACATCCTTGTAGTTTTCACAACATTCGTAGTCACTGCAGTGGTCTGTACCTTACATGTATTATTACACTACCCAATGGCGTTATATTGTACAATGGTATGTTTGTAGATTAGTATGTACGGGACCTGTGTTAATGCAACATGTTTTGAGACTGCTCTCATACACTTTGGGTGAGATGCTGGGATGAGAGGAATG
>NC_056732.1:1754860866-1754920866 GCF_019279795.1 Protopterus annectens | reverse complement strand
CACATATCCTCAGAAATCCCATACTTTTAGTCAACAAACATTGGTGACATGAGCGATCATTAGGACACTATTCACAAATTTTCCATTGTCCCACATGGGACACACATGTGTTTACATCAAGATTAGGCTCTATAGGTCCTTACATCCTTACTCCCATTAACATGACACTACAATAAATTAATACGTATGACTATGTGGTAATGCAGATTCTTTTACAAATAGACCGGTTTAGTAATTGGCGTTGCTGTAACAGGCAGATCACAGGAATGATTCCATGTGTGAGACAGTCCTCACATTTGATTTTTTCAGCACAGCGCTGACTTCAGACATTGTGCACACTTCTGCATTTTAGCAGTTTTGTCCCTTCCCTCTTATGCACAACTTATTATTCTATCTACTGTCGAGGTTTGTAAGGGCACATTCATGTTATTTATGTCTGCAAATGGAATGAATGTGTTACAGAGAATGTACTTCTACATATAGATGTATGCATGTGTGTATGCATATATACTTATAAAACTTGCCGACTTCCATGAGGTGGTCCAATTAACACCAGCCCATCCAAACCTGACACGCCCGAATCCATAATTTCATACCCATAGTTCTTCCACCCCATCCGAGTTCAACATACATGCATACCATCAATTGTCCACTTCCTATCACAGTCATGACCCACCTCCACACATTGCCCTCTCCCGAGCATTAGGGGCCCTACACGTATGTTGTCCCAACACCTGTATTATCAGGCTCTCCCACCATTTAGTCATTGAACATACCTGCCCTTGCTTGTGTAATGGTCAGAGGTCCAATCATCCTATCAAGTTTTGGATAGTCCCACCAGGTACTACCCTCTGATTGTTTGTAAAGTAGACTTAGCAAATCAACAATGTTACTCCCACTGGTAATATCCTGCTTGTGGTGTGAGTACCAGTGCTTTGCCCACTCCTGCCCAGCTTGATATGACATACGCTGACAGCACTATATAATACTAGAGTTGCTGTTGATTCCTGATTCCCTTCTCATTCCTTTTGTACGCTTTATTGTTATGACGTTCATTCTTCATATATATATATATATATATATATATATATATATATATATATATATATATCAAAATGTAAATGTTCGTTTGTCCAAAATCTTAAATCTTCGAAAATTCTTCACCGATTGCTTTGAAATTTTCACACAATGTTGCATTTGAATATGCGCATGTTTTTATATACCTACTATTATATAGATGTCACGTGTTTTTATATACCTACTATTATATAGATGTCACACCTGTGACAGGTAAAAACATGCTTTTTTTATTTCACAGCTGCAAATGTGCAACAAATAGCCCTGAATCCACCGGCTACAATGTTAACTGCTTTCTTCACGTTATGTCAAAATGACACGTTTGCGAAAACACTGCTGTATTCAGAAGTGTCTACGTATTACATATGGAATGCGAGTAGAAAATCATTTGAACGACACAAACGAGGAGAGTGAGTCGATGGACAACCTGGCATATTCAAAGAAACTACGATAGGCAGACTGTACACCGTGCATCCCAATCAAGATGAATGCTTCTTTCTTCGCATGCTGTTGGTAAATGTGCCCAGTTCAACTTCTTTCCAGCAATTGAGAATTGTCAATGGCATTACACATGCCACTTTCCGCAGTGCATGTCAAGCTATGAATTTATTGGAGAATGACTGACACTTGGATGTATGCATTAATGACACGTGCAATACGTCACACCCAAATCAAATTTGTGCATTGTTTGCAATCATTTTGACCGCCTGATCTCCTTCATCTCCAACAGAGTTATGGGAGAAATATAAATCGCACATGGCTGAAGATATTTTTCATCAAATACGCAAGGAAAATTCAAATATGAACATGGATTTCACAGCAGAAATCTACAACGAAGCGTTGATAATGATTGAAGATTTGTGCTTAGAAATCGCGAACAAAGTTCTCAATCAATTGGGAATGCCATCACCGAATCGATCTGCTGCTGTGAACAAAATTACAACACGAGTGATCTTTTGTCGTATGTGCAATCAAATATTCCTAAGCTAACGCTTGAGCAAAATGGCATTTATGATTAAATAATGCAAACTGTCAATAACGGTGTTGGAATAATCTTCTTCTTAGATGCACCAGGAGGAACTGGTAAAACATTCCTAATTAGATTGATTCTGGCAGCAATTTGATCCCAAAATGGCATAGCCTTAGCTCTTGCATCATCCGGAATAGCTGCGACATTGCTGCCAGGTGGAAGAACTGCTCATTCCGCTTTGAAATTGCCATTGAACATGCAATTCATTGAAACTCCCATGTGCAACATTTCCAAAGCATCCGGCATGGGAAAAGTATTGCAGAAATGCAAACTTATTGTTTGGAATGAATGCACAATGGTGCACAAAAAATCGCTCGAGGCTCTTGATTGATCATTGCAAGATTTGCGTGAAAACATCAGACCATTTGGGAATGCATTAATATTGCTTGCAGGAGATTTCAGGCAAACACTGTAAATCCTAGATCGACACCAGCGGACGAAATAAATGCTTGCCTGAAATACTCTGCTTCGTGGCGGCACATAAAGACATTAAAATTAACTACAAATATGCATGTCCAGCTGCAAAACGATCGATCAGCTGAGATATTCTCATATCATTTGCTGGAAATTGGGAACGGAAAGGTGCCGGTTGATCTGACCTCAGGACGAATTTCATTGCCTCATAACTTCTGCAATTTAGTGACATCAAAAGAAGAATTGGTTGAAAAAGTATTTCCCAATATTCAAACCAATTATAAGAATCATGATTGGCTGACTGAACGAGCTATTCTTGGGGCCAAGAACAAAGACATCTACGAACTTAACAATATTATTCAGTCTAACATTCAAAGCGAGGCAGTCACATATAAATCCTTCGACACTGTTGTGGAAGCAGATGAAGTGGTTAATTATCCAACAGCATTTTTGAATTCACTCCATCTGCCAGGGATGCCACCGTACGTACTGCAATTGAAAATCGGCATGCCAATTATCATGTTGCGAAATATCAACCAGCCAAAGCTTTGCAACGGCACGCAGCTTGCAGTAAAAAAATTAATGAGCAACGTCGTAGAAGCAACAATCTTGACATGACCTTTCAAAGGTGAAGATGTCCTCATTCCTCACATTCCTATGATTCCAATGGATTTGCCATTTCAATTTAAGAGATTGCAATTCCCAATTTGATTGGCGTTTGCAATTACCATCAACAAAGCTCAGGGCCAATCTTTAGAATTGTGCGGTTTAGATCTACACACGGATTGCTTCTCACATGGACAATTATATGTTGCGTGTTCTAGAGTCGGCAAACCAGACAATCTCTATATCTGCACAGACAATGGAACAACAAAAAATTATTGTATACCCACAAGCATTGTGAAATTAAACATATTAGAAACATGCGCTTTCTCTTTTCTTTCTTTTCCATTTAACCAGACTGAGCCACGGCAACACGTGGCCGGGTACAGCTAGTATATATATATATATATATATATATATATATATATATATATATATATATATAGTTCCACTTGATATCATCAAATTATCATTTCATCGAATTTCAGATCATCGAGACCAAATCGTCGAAAACTTATTTAATCAAAAACTCATATCATCGAATCTCAAATCAATGAAAACTATAAAGCAACTACAAATAACATTCCACAAAGTTTTTGCTACATTTATGCAGAGGGGCAAGCCCCCCCTGGATCCCCCCCATAAATAAATATACCAATTCCAAGGTCGCACTACAGTGGGGGGAAAAAGATAATTTCCTAACCCCACTGTAGTGCAACCTTGGAGTTGGTATATTTAATTATGGGGTGTGGGGGTGCAGGGGGGCTTGTCCCCCTGCATAAACATAGTAAACAGTGTCTAGGATGTTATTTATAGTTGCTTTATAGTTTTCAATGATTTGAGATTCGATGATATGAGTTTTTGATGAAATGAGTTTTCGACGATTTGGTCTCAATGATCTGAAATTCGATGAAATGATAATTCTATATCAAGTGAAACCATTTATATATATATATATATATATATATATATATATATATATATGTGTGTATATATATATATATATATATATATATATATGTGTGTGTGTGTGTGTGTGTGTGTGTGTGTGTGTGTGTGTGTGTGTGTGTGTGTGTGTGTGTGTGTGTGTACATATATGTGTATATATATATATATATATATATATATATATATATATATATATATATATATATATATATATATATATATATATATTATGTATCTGCACATACTTATATACATTTCCTATGCTGGGCACTGCTTACACCCGTGCAAGCGCACTCAGACTTGCTTACTGGTGCTTTCATATGTTTATCGCTGCTTATTCATGCTTACACTTGCTTACTAGTGCCTTATTCATTATGACAGTACCACTTTGATTGAATGGATTTAGTTAAACATCTCATGCGACACTCAAGTTCACATTTACATGTTATTATGTCGGTTTTGCAGTAAAATGACATTCATTCCACATGGAAAATGATATATGCTATAGTTGGACTTGAAACGTGAATGCCTATTGGTCAGGCAGATGCTCTAACCACTACACTATTGACATTTATATTGATTCCGAATGTTTTTCTCTATTTGAATGAGTTAGATGTGTAAGCTACGCTCAGTGGAGGGCAGCAGTGTGCAAGCATGCTGCGCTTTGCTTACAGTTTCGATATTGCAGCAATGCAAATGTAAAATAGGGACACAGGGATTCTAATTGTGAAGGTCCTTAGGATGGGACTCAGCATTCCACTACATGCTCGTGTGTTTACTACTTTGATTTTACTTCACTGTTGGTGAACACTCGTGAATGCTTAGCATACATTTCGGTATCCACGGACACTGACTTACTGGCTTACTATTAGAGGCAGGCTCTAATAGTAAGCATAGTAGGTTGTGCAACTGTCGGGGCATGTTTATGCCTCCGTAAAGCACTTGTACATGCTCCCTGCACTCACGCTTGTTTCCTGTGCACGTTGAGGGTGCGGCAGTGCGCCCTCATACATATTCATATGATGCTGCTGCACCATCTGTATTGAGGACTCTTGGCGTAAGGCTAAAACCATCCTTGTGCCGAGCTTCATGAAGCCTGGGGATTATGTAAGTAAAAACATATATACTGTTGGGATGGGGATTACATCTGTGCTTATCCGAGGTTATGGGTTCTGTTCCACAGTGGAATTTTACTGGAGTATTTTCTCCTTTACATTGTCCTACTCGGAGTTAGAAGTGAAAAATACGTTAAAAATAGTGAATATTAACAGAGATCAGAAGCATCATCACAAGAGCTAACCAAAAGCCATGGCTTACAGGTAGGTCTGTGATCTTCTGAAGGCATGAAATTCAGCATTTATGGCAAATAACAGGGAAGCCTTAAGTGTGGCAAGGGGAAACTTGAAGAGAGGCATAAAAGAGGCTAAGAGGGAATATGTCAGGAAGGTGCTAAACTACTTTGAGGACATGAGGAACACCAGATGACTGTGGCAGGGTATACAACAAATTATGCACAATAAAATGAGAGCTGCACAGTGTGATGATAACACTGACTTCCTACACATGCTGAATAACTTTTTTGTAAGATTTGAGGAGAGGAACACCACAACTGTGCAAAGGTTACACACAGAGCACTATGATGCAGTACTCAGCCTTAGCCCAATGAAAGAAAAAGAGTTCTACAAAAAGTCAATCCCAAAGAGGCGGCCAGTCTAGATAATATCTTGGGTAATGTGTTAAACAGCTGTGGAGACCAATTCTGTTCAGTACTCATGGATCTATTAAACACCTCACATGGCCTAGCAAAGATCACTTCATGTACAAAGTAACAAATATCATCCTGCTACCCCAAAAAGCCTCACCCTCCAGCTTGAACAGCTTCAGGCCTGTTGCACTAAAATCCATAGTTATGAAGTGCTTTGAGAAACACCTGACTGTGGAACTATCATCAGCTTTTGATCCACTGCAGTTTGCCTACAGAGAAAACAGATCCACAGCTGATGCAATAGCGGTCACATTGCATTTTTCTCTTGAGCATCTGGAAAGCAAGGACAGCTATGTGAGAATGCTCTTTATCACCTTTAATTCAGCATTTAACACAGTTGTCCCTATGCAATTGATCAACAAGCTAGTACATCTGGGCATCAGAACACACCTCTGCAATTGGATCCTAGACTTTTTTATTAACAGGCTGCAGAAGGTTTGTGTGGGTAAGAATACCTCTAGGAGCATAGCACTCAACACAGATGTTCCGTTGTGTTCTCAGCCCCCTCTTGTTTTACCTTGTTTTAACCTAACTCATGGCTGCACGGCAAACTTTACTACAAATCATATCATCAAGTTTGCTGACAACACCATAGTTTTAGAGAGAGAGGATGAGAGTGCATACAGAGAAGAGGTTAACACACTGATTATATGGTCTGCAAAAACAACCTTGACCAGAATGTAAGTAAAACAAGAGATCATCATAGACTACAGGAAGAGGGTTCTCTACACTGCTCCTGATCAACAGCGAGACTGTGGAAAGTGTAAACAGTACCAAATTCCTCTGAGTTTATATCCCTGATGATCTCTCTTGGTCTGTAAACACCTGCCATGTAGTTTTTATCCAAAGGTGATCAGACTTTTTAACTTCAACATTAGGTCTGATCATTGACAGGTCAGGATGTTGGGACTTTCTCATTCACTGTGAGCTATTATTTTATCTATTATTTATTAAGCCCTGCCAGCCATTATCATTTATAGTGCTAAGCCAGGTGTATTTTTTTTCTTCAGTTGCTACTCCAATGTGCTTGTTCACCCATAATGTGGTACATGGTTGCTGTGTAATACAGTTACCTGAACTTTGCTGCTAGATGTGTATTTTTAGTATCTTAACAAGTGTGTATTTCTAGGGATATATGTAGCTGTATACCTAAGTGTAAAGTTGATTTATAAGATGGTTGCAGAATTATTATATGATGTTTTAAATTTGTCTTTCAATGTACGTTATTTCTTTTTGTTGTTGTTGTTGTCCCATTGTGAGATGATTGCACAGAATCTCATTTAATCTACACTTGTGTAGATTTAAATGACAATAAAGTTACTTTTGACTTTTTGATTGCAACTGGGAAATATAATCACTTAAAATATGTCAAAGGTCTTCAAAGTACATAAAAAGACATACCCAGTGAAGTAGTAACAACACAGTCTTTAATAACAAACATTGTACCATCATAAGACTTGACAAACAGGATATAAATAATGATTATAAAATACATGGTTAAATCATAAAAAATAGCACCGTCATTAAACATCTGCAGATAATGCATGGTTAAATCATAAAAAATAGCACCGTCATTAAACATATGCAGATCAGGTAGACACAATTCAAACTTTGTGTAGTATGTTCTTACCAAAGTGAGAAAAACATATTCTATAGTCCATCTAATTCTAGAGTCACACAAATGAGATCCTTGCATCTCATTGTCACTCACTTATCCAACTAATAATTAAATACAATAGGTTTTACAGGCTCCAAACAAACCACCTGAAAGGAGATGAAAAGGTGCAATAACCGCTTACTTGAAAAATCACAGGGTTGATAAAAAAAAAAAAAAAACTTACAATTCACTTCTAGATAGCAAAGATCAGATTTGGAAATACAAAAAGTAAAAATCAATAATCATAAACAATCATGACGGATATATGTAAAAAACTTGATTGGTTATGAAACTGACTTCTCCTTAGACTCAGAAGAAGTCAGATTCATTACGTGCCCTTGGTGCTTAACCAGGTAAGGCAAATTCTCATTTTGCATGGTTTAATTTATAAATATAGCATAAGATAACAACAGGTATGATGGCCTAGAGCTGTTTTACTGAATTTCCTGTTTGCACTTATTTTTAAAAACTTTTTTTTCTCAAAACTTGCATTTTATCTGTCTTTGGCCTAGCACTCTTGTGTGGGGTCATTTACTGCACTGTTATAACTTGTTGATACTTGTGAACCTCTGCTATCTCTGAAAAAAACAAAAAAATAAAAAAAATCTTGCCTTTTTCCCCACTTTTCTGAGATTTAAAAAAGTTCAGTTACAGGCTTGCTGTTCTTGAACTGTTTGTAAGTTTCTTGGAGGCCATTTTTTGCTTGGGCTAAAGGGAAGTCCCTCTGTTGATCAGTGGCAGTGAAAAACATTGAGCATCCTGCCTGCCCCTGTGGGAGTGGTTACTGACTTGAAACTGTAGTTTTATTGGCCATTTTGGATCAATTGCAAACTTCTTCATCTTCCTCTCTTAAAAAAAAACCCCCCTGTGTTTTTTTTTTTTTTTTTTTTTTTTTTTTTTTGTTGTGAAGCACACACCCAGAGAGAAAAAAGCTGAGAGAAGAAAGGAGCCACTTTTGATATTTTAAGTATTTTTCCTCTGTTTATTTGCTAAGTTTTTTTTGCATAGCCGCCTATTTTGAGCATTTTCTGGCTTGTTAAACTTGATTTCTGCATTAGTAACTGTATTTAGAGCACAACCTAGAGCTGTTTACTG
Source organism: Protopterus annectens (assembly GCF_019279795.1). NCBI lineage: Eukaryota > Metazoa > Chordata > Ceratodontiformes > Protopteridae > Protopterus > Protopterus annectens. The sequence continues at coordinate 1,754,912,277 of NC_056732.1, read as the reverse complement.
AATTTCCTGTTTGCACTTATTTTTAAAATCATTTTTTTCTCAAAACTTGCATTTTATCTGTCTTTGGCCTAGCACTCTTGTGTGGGGTCATTTACTGCACTGCTATAACTTGTTGATACTTGTGAACCTCTACTATCTCTGAAAAAAACAAAAAAAAAAAAAAAATCTTGCTTTTTTCCCTCTTTTCTGAGATTTAAAAAAGTTCAGTGACAGGCTTGCTGTTCTTGAACTGTTTGTAAGTTTCTTGGAGGCTATTTTTTGCTTGGGCTAAAGGGAAGTCTCTCTGTTGATCAGTGGTAGTGAAAAACATTGAGCAGCCTGCCTGTCCCTGTGGGAGTGGTTACTGACTTGAAACTATAGTTTTATTGGCCATTTTGGGTCAATTCCAAACTCCTTCATCTTCCTCTCTTAAAACCTGTTTGCCTCATGGTTTTGGCGTCTTTTCAGGCTTGTTGGCTGTTGGTGAAGCACCCACCAAGAGGAGAAAATGCTGAGAGAAGAAAGGAGCCACTTTTGAGATTTTAAGTATTTTTCCTCTGTTTATTTGCTAAGTTTTTCTGCATAGCCGCCTATTTTGAGCATTTTCTGGCTTGTTAAACTTGATTTCTGCATTAGTAACTGTATTTAGAGCACAACCTAGAGCTGTTTACTGAATTTCCTGTTTGCACTTATTTTTAAAATCGTTTTTTTTTTCAAAACTTGCATTTTATCTGTCTTTGGCCTAGCACTCTTGTGTGGGGTCATTTACTGCACTGTTATAACTTGTTGATACTTGTGAACCTCTGCTATCTCTGAAAAAACAAAAAAACAAAAAAATCTTGCTTTTTCCCACTTTTCTGAGATTTAAAAAAGTTCAGTTACAGGCTTGCTGTTCTTGAACTGTTTGTAAGTTTCTTGGAGGCCATTTTTTACTTGGGCTAAAGGGAAGTCTCTCTGTTGATCAGTGGCAGTGAAAAACATTGAGCAGCCTGCCTGCCCCTGTGGGAGTGGTTACTGACTTGAAACTAGAGTTTTATTGGCCATTTTGGGTCAATTCCAAACTCCTTCATCTTCCTCTCTTAAAACCCTCTTTTGCGTGGTTTTGCACATTTTTGTGCATAGCGCAACAGTGGGTAGCGCCGCCTAATTGGGTTTAAACTATTCCTGGCTCCACAAAGTCTGCTCTTCACTTTTTCCTTAGAACTGCTCTATCTCTCAATTTAAACACCATATTCTCATTCTAAGGCCCTTCACTGGTCCAATTAAGTAATCCTACAAGTTAGCACTATTAAACCATAAGCACTACTTACTCTTATACTCTCTATGATTACCCTGTCCTCTATTGGTCCATCTTAAATTCAGTTTCCCTATATTACTCTAGCATGTCCAAAGGTCAGTCAATGGTTTCCTCTCCAGTCCAGCTGGTGAATCTGGGAATATTGAGGCAATGTTACAACTGTCTCATGAACACGGACAACCCTCTCCTCCTCCAAACAGGTTCAAATATATGTGAGAGATGCAACTATTTAGCCAAACTGGAGGCTGAGCTCCATCATCTCAAAACTGGTGTAACCAGTCAGGAGGAGAAGGTAACCTCACACAACACAATTCCAGTATCACATAGTCCCACCACATCAGTGAACCAAACACATAAATACACAAAAACATACTCGGAGGCTCTAAATAAAAATCTACCTAAGCAACAGAGACCTCCAAAGCAGACATCCAAGCAAACGCTACCTCAAAACAAAAAACGCACAACACATAGCCTGCAAAGTCAGTGTGCCAAGCAGCCACAGCCCTTAAGGCTGAATAACACACCTGATACTCTTGTAATAGGTGACTCTATTGTCAGACACACTGATGTCCCGCTCACCAGGCTGAATAAAGAGAAGGTCACGGTGAGCTGCCTGTCAGGTGCTATGATCCGCCACATAACGCAAGCACTCAGGTCACTCCAAAGCAAATACAAATATGACTCAGTCATTGTACATGCTGGTGTGAATGACCTGAGATGTACCTCCCTGGACTACATGAAAAGAGACATAGAGGAGCTCTCTGATCATGTAGCCCAGGCTGGTATGACCCTGACCTTGAGCAGCATCTTACCCTCACCTAGAATGATGCCACAGTACAAAGACAAAATGATCGATTTTAACAATTGGCTAAAATGTTGGTGTCATTCAAAGGGGATCCAGTGTCTGTCAGCCTGGGATGACATGCTCAACAAGCCACATTGCTTTGCTAGGGACGGCTTGCACCTGTCACCACTGGGCTTTTGGATATTGGCAAAGGCTCTTGCCACCCCCATAGTGCCTTTTTTAGGCAAGGCTCAAAAGTCAAACCTACCCTCATAGACAGCACAAGGAACAAGAAACTAAGGGTAATGCTGCTTAACGCCAGAAGTCTTAACCTCAAGATGCACGCACTCAAAGCTCTCCTCAGTATGGAGAACATCGATATCTGTGCAGTGACAGAAACCTGGTTCAAGGCTCCAGAGAGCACCCCAGCACTACCAGGCTACACCTCATATCATGCTTTTCGGCCCCAAAACCCGGACCGAACCACAAAAGGAGGGGGAGTTTCCATATTTATCAAGGATATCCACACCTCCAGGTTAGTGGCATTGCACGAAGTATCGGAGACCATCTATGTGCAACTAATAGTGGGCAAGACTGCTTTTCAGTTTATAGCATCCTACAGACCACCCTCTCAAAGTCAGGAATCCCACTCGGCTTTCCTAAAAACATTGGAGAACATGAAGATCTCTCCGAACACCATTATATTGGGTGACTTCAACTACCCAAACATTGACTGGGAGCACTACTCAAGCCCCAGCACCTTAGCCCAAAGGTTCCTGGAAATTATAAACTCAAATGCTATGGAACAACTAGTCACCACTCCCACAAGAGGGGACAACATACTAGACCTGATCAATACCAACATGGGGACTCTATGCTCAACACCAGAAGTATATCCCTCACTGGTAAGATCATACCATAAATTAATTTCACTGGATGTCCACATCCCGACCCCACCCCCAGCCCAGAAAACCACAGTGAAAAACTTCTCAAAAGTGAACTTCTCACTTCTCAAAACCAAAGTGGAATCCTTCAAGGCCCCAGGGCCAGTGGAAACTACTGCCCAAACTGCAGAATCCTATATAAACGCATTCTACGGACATCTCCAGGAATGCATGGATCATGCTATCCCAAACAAAACCAAGACCCAATCATCCAAAGGCAGGCATCCAGTCTGGTGGACCCCTGCCATAAATAAATTATACAACAGAAGGAGGAAGCTACTACATGATAGAGCAAAATCCCTAATAGGGAAGGCATCTCTGATCAGTACTAGCAAAAAATTACGATCCCTCATAAAATCCTCCAAGGCCAGCTTCGAGAGAAAAATTGCACAGGAAACCAAAGACAATCATAAGGCTTTTTTCAGTTATGTTAGGAACCTGGGATGCAACTCCCAGACTTGTTCTGAGTTGATTCTAAATGACAAAAAATACACTGAACCCACAGACATCGACAATATCCTGGCAGACAGGTTCAGTGCAAACTTCTCCACCCCCTCCCCCCCAAAAGAGCAAGTATCTATCCCAGCAGAGGGCTGCTTCCCAAACATCTCTGATGCTCAGGTGAAGGCTGCCCTCTCCAAAGCAAAAAACACTGCTTCCATGGGACCAGATGGCGTCCCAGGTTGCGTCCTACATGAACTCCAAGAGGAACTAATCCCTCAAATAAAACAGCTATACAATCTCAGCCTCACTACAGGATATGTGCCCACAGAATGGTGTACAGCAACAGTGGTCCCACTCCACAAAGGTGGAGCCTCTACGGACCCTGGAAACTATCACCCCATAAGCCTGACTAGCTTAGTCTGCAAGGCTATGGAGACGATCATCATGGAGCTCATAAACAAAGACATTGGGGACCTACAGACACTAGATCCTACCCAGTTCGGCTTTGTCAAGGGCAGATCCTGCCTTTTGAACCTGCTTTACTTCTTCGAAACAGTCACCAAAGCCATAGATGAAGGGAAGGTAGTCCACACAGCCTATCTGGACCTTGCAAAGGCATTTGACGCAATACCCCACTCGGGCATCATAGATAAGCTATCCAGCTTAAATATAAACCCCTATGTCACAAGATGGGTTGCAAACTGGCTCAAAGACAAAACCCACAGAGTAAGAGTTGCTGGAGCCATGTCAGACTCAAAACTGGTCACAAGTGGCATCCCACAGGGTTCTGTCCTGGGATCACTCTTGTTTGGTATATACTTTTCCGAGGTACAGACAAACGTGGGAGGACTATGGCTCATCAAGTTCTCAGATGACTGCAAACTGGGTGCCATAATCGACTCTCCAGATGACACAGACATCCTTCAAAAAGGTCTCACAGAGACAGATAACTGGTGCCAGCACCATGGTTTAAAGCTAAATGCCAAAAAATGTATAGTCATACCCTTTGGCAAAAACAATGTGCCCACAAATTACCACATAGGCGGAAACCCATTAAGTACAGAGAAAGTTATTAGGGACCTGGGGACCCAAGTTGATAACAATCTCTCCTTTGAAAACCACATTGTCAAAGTGGTTAGAAAGACCTTCTACATAGCCCACCTCATCACGAAGGGATTCACATCTAGATCAAGAGATGTAATTGTGCCCCTTTATTCATCCCTCATCAGGCCCATCATAGAATACAATGCCCCTTTTGGGATGTACCTTACCCGACACCTGCAGCAATTAGAAAGACCCAAAAAGTATCTCACCAAGAGGATGAAGGGTCTCAAACAGATGCCATATGCTGCTCAGTTAAAAAAACTCCAGCTGTACTCAGTTGCATACCTCCTACTTCGAGGCGATCTATGCCTGACATACAAAGCTATGTCAAATCCAGAATTAATGGACATGCTCCACCTCAGTAAATCTAAATCCCTTAGAGCCACACGCTTGAGGGACTTGAACCTCAGCACAGAAATAAATAGAACTTGCTGGAGGGGCAGGTTCATAACCCAGAGGCTCCCTTCGCTCTGGAATAGAATTCCAGTTCATGTGAGGCAGAGCACCTCACTGAATCTCTTCAAGAAGAATCTCGATAGGTGGATGGGGGATTGTAGGTTTGTCCCAGGGATTACTCCCGTGTCAGTATTAGACAGAGGCACAGTAAACTAAACTTTAAAAAGGGCACAGTATACTCAAATCAAGGGGTGGCATAAGCCACACAGAATCGGGCTAGGCTTATAATTGCCCCAGGGCAGATAGCCTAGTATGAACCTATGAACCTATGATAGGGCCCACATGTAATCACATTTTGAAGTTACTCTCTAATTTTAAATATGAAATGAAGAAGCACAGATGCCTGCACATAGCTTATAGTCGTTTGATGTGATCTCCCTTATATGAGTCACTTATTTATTTTATGTTATATGTAATAATACGTATGGCACATTTAAGTCTTCAAAGATACTAGACTATAAAAGTGCTTGCTCCTTCCAATAACTTAGCTACAGGCAATTTCCTCATATAAAGATAATTATAACCCATTTTGAATTAGTCACATAAGATGTCATATACTTAACCAGAAGCATCTTGCCTATAAATACAATATGAGGTTATGGAAAAAAATAAGAGTGTCCTACCTACCAATACAAGTAAATATCCTTATCATAAAGAAGTCATACTGACAGGGTACTTAATTATGAGATGGGTGGAATGTATAAGGCAGGAACTAGGTAGAATATGTCATATAGGTCTTAAATAATTTGTACTTCAGTAATTCAATATTATTGTTTTTTTCAGAAAGGTGCACACTGCCAGTTCTGTAACATCAAATGAGTACATTCTGTTCAGCTTGAAAATCCACTTGGGTGCCAAGTGCAACAGTAACAGGCTTACACTGTGGTCTTGGTACAGTGCTTATTAAACAGTCCCTGGAAATGAAACTTCCCTTGGTTGTTCTTGTGACTGTTCTGCTTTATGCTGCTGGTAAGTTGCTTAACTCAGTTTGACACTTTATTAAAAGTCATGTTTCAGAAATCCAATACTGCTGTCTACAGAGTTCAGCTTGTGGCTTGTGCAGTTGTGTCACATGCTTCTTTGACAATGTTTAGACAAGTACCATACCAGCCTCAGAATAAGCAGTGAAGTCCTAACATAAACTTACTTACTCTTTACTCGGCTATCATGATAACTTGCTTATGCTTCTCTCTCTGACTAGGCAATGCTTGTTCAGAACACACGACTAATGCACTCCTCTTACTGAAACATATTACATCTTGTGAATTGTGTATATTTTATTTAGCTTTTGTTTAATTGGCAATATCACCTTCCATATACATATTTTGTTTGCTACTATGTCACATAATGTATCTTTTATCATAATGTATGTTTTATTCTTCCCCTTCTGCATTATTTTCTCCTGCCCACAGGCTGCGCTTGCAGCTGGAAAGTGATATTTGTCCAACCTACTTACTTGATTATCATACTGTTAATAAACAAATAGAAGCCCCTACCCCTCCCCTCAATTATGTGTGGCTGTTCTTTTGTAGGCCAAGAAAGCCATGAGGCATAGTCCCAAGTGTACCCCCACTCAGGGACCTTGAACAGCTATGTCTACCTCGGCCACACAGGTAACTATACCTCTGGTCACTAATGGGACTTCAGAAGGAAACTTGTCTTTCAGGTCACATCATCACCATCCCTCTTCTGTGCAGAATGGTGAGCAAGAAATACCTCACTATTCCTTTTCCCCTCCCTTGCAGCTCCAGCAGGTACCTGAACAAGTAATCAAATTCAGATTGTATGAGTCAAAATCAAGGTTCGACTTTTAAAATTTACTTTGAGGGCAGTTCTTACTGGACATGCATATAAATGTCTAATGTTTATCACAGTGTGCAACTTTTCACTGGTGTATACTTTCAATTAAACTGATACAATCTCACTGTTTGATTACTTGTCCTCTTTCAGTTAGAGCTACTAGTTTTTCCTGTAAATCTATACATCTGTTCTTAAAAAATATTCTTATTTAGGCATTTTTGCATTTTATCAAGTTTATGTTTTATGCTTGCAGTCATGTCATAAAGAGTATAACTTAATTATGTCTTCAGGCATACATACATATCTGAAATGCACATACCCACTCGCGCATATTTTATATATATATATATATATATATATATATATATATATATATATATATATATATATATATATATATATATATATACACATACATACATACACATACATACATACACTAACACTACATACACACAGCAATAGATGTATAACACACACTAACACACACATGTACACACACAAACACATACACAAAAGAGACAGATGAATTGAGTATGGAAGACTAGAAGGTTCTAAGCAATGAAATGATCAAGCCTGAGAGATAATGATCATTCGTTTGCAATAAGTTTTCAACATAAGCCCTGGATTGTTCATTTTTAATGGTCTCTTTCTAAATGTTGCTGATATTCATTTTGATTTGATAACTCATTAATTATTTCACAGCACAGGCACACAAATGCAGCATAGGATAATAGAATCATAGGATTATAGGAGGTTATTAGGCTAATGGTCCTGGGGCCCTTGCAAGCCTAGCCAAGAGTTTATCCCCAAAAAGGAACCTCAGTCAGCACCTGTCACCCCTGTCAATTAGGGATACAGGTGGGACCCCTGGGACAAATTTTTGGTTTCCCATCCACTCATCAAGGCTGCACTTGAAGAGAGTCAGTGAGTTTCTCTGTTTGACATTTATGGGAAGTCTTTACCAAGACAGGGCAGTCTCTGGGAGATACATCTGTCTCTCCAGGAGGTTTTGTTGATGTTGCATATTAGATTCAGGCCTTTTGAGCAGGTAACATATGAGGAGTTAGACTTATGGAAATGCAGCATCTCTAGTAGGGCAGGGTCCGAGTTTGCCTTGTAGGTGAGACAGAAATCACCCCCAAGCAGTCTGTACGATACTGAACAGACTGATAATGTTTTGAGTCTGTCCACGTAGGACAGGTGTTGGAGATCATGGATTCTCTTTGTGAGGTATTTCAGTGGCATTTCCAGTTGGTGCAGATGTCTGGAGAGGTACATACAAAATGGGGCATTATACTCAATTCATTGTCTAATGAGGGAGGAGTATAGAGAGGTAATATTATCCTTTTTTCTGGATGCAATCCCTTTACTTATGAGATGAACCAAGTGAAAGGATTTTCTGACCACTGCCACTACATGATGGTTGAATGTGAGGTGGTTATCAACCTGAGTGACAAGTCTCTCACCACAGGTTGTGTGCTTAGGGGGTTGCTGTTGATATGGTAATCAGTAGGGGTCATGTTTTTGCCGAATGGTATGGTGATACATTTTTTTGAATTTAGCTTGACACCATGACTTTGACACCAGTCATTAGTTGCTGTGAGACCCTCTTACAGTATGTTAACATAATTTGGGAAGTCAGTGACAGCACCTATTTTGCAGTCATCCACAAACTTGGTCAGCCACAGGTGTTTAGTCTTTGCTTGAACCTCTGAGAAGTAGATGTCAGTAGGGCTGCCAGGACAGATCCCTGGTGAACTCCACTAGTTACAGGTCTGCTCTCAGAGGTGGAGGCACCTATTTTGGCTGTGAGGATCCTGTGAGTGAGCCAGTTGGCCACCAACCTGATGAGATAGGGATTTACACCAAGTTGTGTTAGCTTTTCAATGATGCCAGAGTGGGGGATTGTGTCAAAGGCCTTGGCCAAGTCAAGCTAAGCTGTATGTACTGACTTTCCCTCATCCAGGGACTTGGTGACACTCTCAACGAAGTCAACCAGGGTTCAACAGGCAAGATCTGCCTTTGACAAAACCAAACTGGGTGGGGTCAATTGCTTGGATTTTGCCTATGTCCTTGTTTATGAGATCCATAATAATACACTCCATGGCTTTACAGATCAGACTTGTCAAGCTAATGGGGTAATTGTTTCCAGTCAGTAGTGGCTCCACCTTTGTGCAAGGGGATGAATATGGCAGTTCTCCGCTCTGCTGGAATGAAGCTTGTACTTAGGCTGTGGTTGAATAGGATGCTCAATTTTGAAGCCAGTCCTTGCTGAAGATTGTGCATAATACAGCCTGGGATACTATCAGGTCCCATGGAAGCTGTACTGTTTGATTTGGTTATGGCCATTAGAACTTGATCTACAGAGATATCATGTGTGGGACAAGTATCGGGGATGTGAAAAGGGCCTTTGGGGGTTGAAGTGGGTAGGTTTGTATTGAACCTCTATGCTAGAATGTTGGCTAAGTCAACATGATTGGTGTAAGTGATACTGTTATGTACTAATTCAGAATAAGCCTGGACTTTGCCATGGAGTTTCCTGATGTAACTGAAGAAGACTTTGTGGCTTCCCTTTGTTTCAGGGGCTAGTTTAAATTCATAATTGGCTTTGGAGGCTTTCACTAGTGATCTAATTTACTTTAATTTTCTTGTTGAGGCTAAGGTGGGAGCTTTTCAATTTGGAATATGTTTCTTTTTACCCTTGGACAGCAGTTTTTTCCTTTTGTTGTAAAGCCTGTTGATAGAGGATATCCACCAAACAGGTTTGTGTTTCCTTGAGGAACAGGTTTTAGTTCTATTGGGTATGACTGAGTCCATGCAGTTGTACACGTGCTTGTATACTGTATGGCATGCTGTTCAGCATAGTTGTCTACATCCTCTGAGGGGGGCAGTGCTATGAAGCTACAGATACCCTCCCTAAAGCCTGGAATTTCCTTCTTTTCACTATTGCCTTTACACAAGGAAATATGTCTTCTTCAGATTCTGCAAAAATTATGGTGCTCAAGGATAAGAATTTAGCTTATTGGTTTCAATTGCTGACAAATGACAAATTGAAATCTGTAGGCTAATTGCTGAATATGAATTAAGTAAAAATCTCTGGTTGAAAATACAAGCCTGGAGACTGTTTGTGCCTAATAAAATAGATGTAATGTCATCTACTATAAAAGTGTCTGCCCCCAAATTATTCAGCCTTTTGGCTCTATCTATACAACATAAATTTCCTAATAATGGCAAACTTTCACAAATATATAAAATAATTAGAAATGAAATAAAAAGTTATCCAGAGAATTATTGGAACTATTTCTCCTCAGTTACTAATAATCCACCTAATGATCAGGATAAGAAAATAATATTAGAATCATCCAGATTGACTACTTCCTCACCTATATGGAGATTGTTTTCCTGGAAATGTATGTACAAGTCCTTTTTGACACCTCAAATAATGGGGAAAATTAAAAAGAGAGACAGTATGTGCTGGAGATGTAAAATAGAAACAAAGACTGACTGGTCTTGTATGCTTTTTCACTGCATAATTCATAAAGCCTATTGGGGCAACATAAACAACTTGCTTCAGGCTTTATTTTCAGATAACTTTGTTCTGTCTAACTCTTTGGTTCTGTTCAATACACCAATTCCTGCTTGTGTGACAAAAAATAAATAAATAAATACACCCTGAGTTAGTCTTTTTTAACTGTTCCTAGAAAGGCTATAACTAGAAGTTGGAAATCTGATACTTCACCCTCTTTAAGAATATCATTACTGAAATTTGTCACTTGGAATTGTTGACTAGTAAATGAAGATCCATCAGAAATATGTCTTCATATAATATGTGGTATAAGTTAAATGTTTTATTAACAAAGTATCTGTTTATTTAATTAAGTCACTTTATATATCCTAAGGTTGAATGTAGTTTTATAAAGTTGACATCTCTGTAAATACTTTAGTTGTGCTTTGTTTCTGGTTTTCTCTTCTTTCATTGCTGTATTTTATGCAAAGCTTTTTATGTAATTGATTGCTTATATTTGAAAATTAATAAATTTGTTAAAAACATTACCCTTAGAAGATGCTGTAAACTATTTTAATAAGGTCTCCCTTGTTACCTTGAATACTTTAGCCCCCATTTGGTAGAAAAGAACAAAACTTAATCATGCTCCTTGGCTTACAAAACCGGCAAAACAATTTTTTCTTTCCACAGAGCAGGCCTGGAAAGAATGTCATAAAAACAAAAGCCACGCAAATTAAATTAACTTCAAACTACTTTGTAACAAAGCCAAGCAATCAATTAAAAATTAAAAACACACACACATATATATATTTGTTTTCACAACAGTTATCTAGTCAAAGAAATAACTCCAAAAAAATTCTGTAAATTAGTCTCTTCTCTCTGTAATCCTAGGACCACACAAAACCCATCACCTCCCTTGATAAAGACCCACAACAAATAGCCCACATTTTCAACTCCCACTTTATCAACAGCATTCTTAAGCTTGTCAAAGACCCCACCCCACCAATAACAAACAAATCCCTACAATAAGATAAGCACCTCAAATCCATTTCATGGGAATTCCAGCTTATATCCCTGACTCCACAAAGAAACCACTAACAATACCCCAGTAGCTCCAATATTCTCCTACAGTGCCCACCTCTCTAGTATTTAAATTGCTAAATAAACTACGACCTGCTCCCTATGCACTGATAACCTCATCTCTGCATACATGAAAATGTGTGTTGATGCAGTAGCCTACCCCATCAGTATCCTAATTATCCAATCCATCTCCGAATCCACAAGCCCCCAAATTTGGGAGAAATCTATCATAACTTTATTGCATAAAGGTAGAAATACTAATGATTTAACTAACTATTGTCCCATTTCCATTCTGTCACCATTATCTAAAATATTGAAAAAGTGTATACACACTCAACTACTAAAACACGTATCTGACAATAATATCCTCACTCTTACCTAACATCTTGCACAGGCACTACTACAGCCTTACTTTCTTTCACTGATACTGTTAACAAAGCTCTGGACTCTGGTCTATTGGCAACAGTGGTCTTATTAGACTATAAAAGGTATTGACACAGTATCACATACTAAACTACTCCAGCAACTAGCAAGATTAGGGTGCTCTGAACTTACCCTTACCTGGTTTGCCAACTACCTGAACATCTTTCAGATGGCAGGTTATCTGGTTAATAAGACAGGAGTTCCCCAGGGATACATTCTGGAGCCTCTGCTTTTTAATGTATTTATAAATAATCTCCACACAGTTTCACTTCAAAGTTCACTCATCCAATATGTGGATGATTCTACCATCATATCTTCCTCAAGGAACTTCCCAGATTTCCTAAAAATAACATAAATGCCTTCTCTACCATAGGAACATGGCAAAATGAAGTATAACCAATACCAAATCCCCCAAAAATGTAAGCTACTATGATTTTCATCTAGACCACCTCCACAGGACTTTAAAATTTGCTCCCAAAGCAAGACCGAAATTGAAATAGCAAAGACAGCAAGATTACTAGACATTACTATAGATGACAGACAAACCACCCTTCAAACAACATATTCTTAGTACAATAAAAAAACACATTTTAAACTAGGCAAACTATAAACTCTACATTAATAAACCGACAAAAGTAAAACTGGCAAATCCCCTCCTACTCCCTTCCCTCCTCTATGGTTCCCCATCTTTACCAATCTACACAAATCTCTGAGTAACAAACTGCAATCATGTTATTACAGAATCCCAAAATTTGCCTCTGGCCTACCAAACTGCACACACCACTGTCAGGCCATTAAGGAATTGAAATGGTCTGAATCCCTCCACTACCTTCATTACATCCAAATAACTCTTGCTCATAAACTAGTGTACAACCCAGAAAACTGTCCTTCACTTCATTCTATCCTACAATCTTACATCCCCTCCCGGAATCTTTGGTCTACTAATAAACAGCTTCTAAGTGTATCCAAACCCATCAGAAGAGCTGGGCAAACCTTGTACTCCCATTCCATAGCAAAATTATAGAATGTCCTTCCCCCTCTGTCACACAACTTGATTCCTTAAAAACCTTCAAATTCACCTTAAAAAGCCACTTTCTTAACAATCTAATCTGTCCTTGTGCCCAGAACTATAGAACACCGTAAAGAAATTCTAAAATATTGCTGACTAGTATGACTCTCTTCAATTTCAAGTAATAATCTGTAACTCCTCTGAACTTCATTGACTTTTCTACATCAGTTAAGCTTGGTCAATCACTGCCTTGTCTTTAAAATCATTATTAGGCTAAATCCTAAACTTCCCATGTAATGAAGTGCATAAATGAACTGTTTATTATGATTCTATCTACTGTCTTTTTCCCTCCATACAATGAATGCCATTAAAAATACTGTATTTTTATACTAACACCTAACCAGATTGTATAATACTTTGTATTACTAATTACTTGGAAATTGTATAAAAATTTGTACACTGATTTATTATTGTAAATATTATCTTGCTATAAAAATTTTGATCTGTAACTGAAGCGTTTCTCCCCAGGCTCATAAAATTAAAAAGGCAAGCTGTTTCCTTAACATTCTATAATTATTTATATTTAACCACTGTACGTATCATGACTCATTAAGGATAAGTTCCATAGTGACTCTTTCCATGTTTAATGATATAAATTTAATATGGCAAGCCGTTTCCTTAACATCCCATAATTATTTACATTTAAGCACTGTGGGTATTGTGTCTCATTAAGGATAAGTTCTGTAGTGACTCTCTCCATGTTTAGTGACATAAAGTTAAAAAAGCAAGCTGTATCCTTAACATCCCATAATTATTTACATTTAAGCACTGTAGGTTTCGTAACTCATTAAGAATAACTTCCATAGTGATTTTTTCCATGTTTAATGACATAAAATTAAAAATGCAACCTGTTTCCTTAACATCCCATAATTATTTACATTTATGCACTTTAGGTATCATGTCTAATTAAGAATAAGTTCTGTAGTGACTCTCTCCAAGTTTAATGGCATAAAATTAAAAAGGCAAGCTGTTTCCATAACATCCCATAATTATTTACATTTATGCACTTTAGGTATCATGTCTAATTAAGAATAAGTTCTGTAGTGACTCTCTCCAAGTTTAATGACATAAAATTAAAAAGGCAAGCTGTTTCCATAACATCCCATAATTATTTACATTTAAGCCCAGTAGGTATCATGTCTCATTAAGGATACATTCCATTGTGACTCTCTCCACGTTTAATAAAAAAATTAAAAAGGCAAACTGTTTCCTCAACATCCCATAATTATTTACATTTAAAGAAAGTATGTATCATGTCTCAATAAGGATAGTTCCATAGTGACTCTCTCTATGATTAATGACATAAAATTTAAAAGGCAAGCTGTTTCCTTAACACCGTAGAACTATTTACATTCAAGCAATGTAAGTATGATGTCTCATTAAGGATAAGTTCCATAGTGACTCTTTCCATGTTTACTGAGTTAAAATTAAAAAGGCAAGCTGTTTCCTTAATGTCCTACAATTATTTATATTTAAGCAATATAGGTATCCAATCTCATTAAGGATAAGTTGCATACTAACTCTCACTCTATGTTTACTGACTTACAATAAAAAAATGTAAGCTGTGTCATTAACATAACATATTTATTTACATTTAAGCAGGAATCATGTCTCATTAAGGATAAGTTCCGTAGTGACTCCCTCCATGTTTAATGAAATAAAATTAAAAATGGAAGCTGTTTCCCTATCATCCCATAATTATTTACATTTAGGCACTGTAGGTATCATGTCTGTTTAAGGATAAGTTCCATAGTGACTCTCTCTATGTTTAATGACATGAAGTTAAAAAGGCAAGCTGTTTCCTTAACATCCCATAATTATATTTACATTTAAGCACTGTAGCTATCATGTCTCATTTAGGATAAGTTCCATAGTGACTCTCTTTATGTTTAATGAGATGAAATTAAAAAAACAAGCTGTTTCCTTAACATGCCATAACTATGTACATTTAAGCACTGTGGGGATCATGTCTCATTAAGGAAAAGTTACATAGTGACTCTCTCCATGTTTAATGACAAAATTAAAAAAGCAAGCGGTTTCCTTAACATCCCATAATTATTTATATTTAAGCAATGTAGTTATCATGTCTCATTAAGGATAAGTTCCCTAGTGACTCTCTCCATGTTTAATGACAAAATTTGAAAGGCAAGCTTTTTCCTTAACATCCCATAATTATTTACATTTATGCAAAGTATGTATCATGTCTCATTAAAGAAAGTTCCATAGGGAGTCTCAACATCTTTAATGACATAAAATTAAAAAGGCAAGCGGTTTCCTTAACATCCCATAATTATTTATATTTAAGCAATGTAGTTATCATGTCTCATTGAGGATAAGTTCCCTAGTGACTCTCTGCACGTTTAATGACAAAATTTGAAAGGCAAGCTTTTTCCTTAACATCCCATAATTATTTACATTTATGCAAAGTATGTATCATGTCTCATTAAAAAAGTACCATAGGGAGTCTCAACATCTTTAATGACATAAAATTAAAAAGGCAAGCAGTTTCCTTAACATCCTATAATTATTTACATTGAAGGAATGTAGGTATCATGTCTCATTAAGGATAAGTTCTGTAGTGACTCTCTCCATGATTACTGACATAAAATTAAAAAGGCAAGCAGTTTCCTTAACATCCTATAATTATTTACATTTAAGGAATGTAGTTATCATGTCTCATTAAGGACAAGTTCCATAGTGACTCTCTCCATTTTTAATGATATCAAATTAAAAAGGCAAGCTGTTTCCTCAACATCTTATAATTATTTACATTTATGTACTGTGGGTATCGAGTCTCATTAAGGATAACTTCTGTAGTGACTCTCTCCATGTTTTGTGACATAAAATTAAAAAAGCAAGCTGTTTCCTTAATATCCCATAATTATTTAAATTTAAGCACTGTAAGTTTCGTGTCTCATTAAAGATAAGTTCTATAGTGACTCTCTCCATGTTTAATGACATAAAATTAAAAAGGAAAGCTGCTTCCTTAACATCCCATAATTATTTACATTTAAGCACTTTAGGTATCATGTCTCAATAAGGATAAGTACCATATTATCTCTTTCCATGTTTAGTGGCATAAAGTTAAAAAGGCAAGCTGTATCCTTAACATCCCATAACTATTTTCATTTAAGCACTTTAAGTGTCATGTCTCATTAAGGATAACTTCCGTAGTGACTCTCTCCATGTTTAATGACACAAAATTAAAAAAGGCAAGCTGCTTCCTTAACATCCCATAATTATTTACATTTAAGCACTTTAGGTAACATGTCTCAATAAAGATAAGTTCCATAGTGACTCTCTTCGTGTTCAAAGACAAAAAATTAAAAGGCAAGCTGTTTCCCTAACATCTCATAATTATTTACATTTAAGCACCATAGGTATCATGTCTCATTAAGGATAAGATCCATAGTGACTCTCTAAATGTTTACTTACATAAAATTAAAAAGGCAAGCTGTTTCCTTAACATCCCAAAATTATTTACATTAAGCACTGTAGGTATTATGTCTCATTAAGGATAAGTTCCATAGTGACTCTATCCATATTTAAAGACATAAAATTAAAAAGGCAAGCTGTTTTATTAACATCCATAATTTACATTTAAGCATGTTAGGCATCATGTCTCATTAAGGATAAGTTACATAGTGACTCTCGCCATGTTTAATGACATAAATTTTAAAAAGCAAGCTGTTTATTTAACATCCCATAATTATTTACATTTAAGCACTATAGGTAAGATGTCTCATTAAGGATAAGATCCATAGTGACTCTCTCCATGTTTAATGACAAAATTAAAAAGGCGAGATGTTTCCTTAACATCCCATAATTATTTACATTTAAGCACTGTAGGCATCATGTTTAATTAAGGATAAGTTCCACAGTGAGTCTCTCCATGTTTAATGACATAAAATTAAAAAAGCAAGCTGTTTCCTTAACATCCCATAATTATTTATATTTAAGCACTGTAGCTATCATGTCAAATTTAGGATAAGTTCCATAGTGACTCTCTTTATGTTTAATGAGATGAAATTAAAAAAAACAAGCTGTTTCCTTAACATGCCATAACTATGTACATTTAAGCACTGTGGGGATCATGTCTCATTAAGGAAAAGTTACATAGTGACTCTCTCCATGTTTAATGACAAAATTAAAAAAGTAAGTGGCTTCCTTAACATCCCATAATTATTTATATTTAAGCAATGTAGTTATCATGTCTCATTAAGGATAGGTTCCCTAGTGACTCTCTCCATGTTTAATGACAAAATTTGAAAGGCAAGCTTTTTCCTTAACATCCCATAATTATTTACATTTAAGCACTGTAGGCATCATGTTTAATTAAGGATAAGTTCCACAGTGAGTCTTTCCATGTTTAATGACATAAAATTAAAAAAGCAAGCTGTTTCCTTAACATCCCATAATTATTTATATTTAAGCACTGTAGGTATCATGTCTCGTTATGGATAAAATCCATAGTGACTCTCTCCATGTGTAATGACAAAATTAAAAAGGCAAGCTGTTTCCTTAAAATCCGATAATTATTTACATTTAAGCACCGTAGGTATCATGTCTCATTAAGGATACGTTCCATAGTGATTCTCTAAATGTTTACTTACATAAAATTAAAAAGGCAAGCTGTTCCTTAACATCCCATAATTATTTACATTAAGCACTGTAGGTATCATGTCTCATTAAGGATAAGTTCCATAGTGACTCTCTTCATGTTTAAAGACATAAAATTAAAAAGGCAAGCTGTTTCATTAACATAAATAATTATTTACATTTAAGCACTTTAGGCATCATGTGTCATTAAGGATAAGTTCCATAGTAACTCTCTCCATGTTTAATGACATAAAATTAAAAAGGCAAACTGTTTCCTTGACATCCCATAATTATTTACACTTAAGGAATGTAGGTATCATGTCTCATTAAGGATAAGTTCTGTAGTGACTCTCTCCAAGATTACTGACATAAAATTAAAAAGGGAAGGTGTTCCTTAACATCCCATAATTATTTACATTTAAGCAAAGTAGGAATCATATCTCATTGAGGATAGTTACAAAAAGACTCTCTCCATTTTTGATGACATAAAATTAACAAGGCAAGCTATTTCTTTAACATCCCATAATTATTTACATTTAAGCACTGCAGGTATCATGTCTCATTAAGGATAAGATCCATAGTGACTCTCTCCATCTTTAATGACAAAATTAAAAAGGCAAGCTGTTTCATTAACATCCCATAATTATTTACATTTAAGCACTGCAGGTATCATGTCTCATTAAGGATAAGATCCATGGTGACTCTCTCCATGTTTAGTGGTAAAATTCAAAAGGCAAGCTGTTTCCTTAACATCCCATAATTATTTACATTTAAACAGTGCAAGTTTCATGTCTCATTAAGGATAAGCTTTATAGTAACTCTCTCCATGTTTACTGACTAAAAATTAAAAACACAAGCTGTTTCCTTAACATCCCAAAATTATTTACATTTAAGCAATAAACGTATGTCTCATTAAGAAAAGTTCCGTAGTGAATCTCTGCATGTTTAATGACATAATAATTAAAAACGCAAGCTGTTTCCTTAACATCCCATAACTATTTACATTTAAGCACTGTAGATATCATGTCTAATTAATGATAAGTTCCATAGTGACGCTCTCCATGTTTAATGACAAAATTAAAAAGGCGAGATGTTTCCTTAACATCCCATAATTATTTACATTTAAGCACTGTAGGCATCATGTTTAATTAAGGATAAGTTCCACAGTGAGTCTCTCCATGTTTAATGACATAAAATTAAAAAAGCAAGCTGTTTCCTTAACATCCCATAATTATTTATATTTAAGCACTGTAGCTATCATGTCAAATTTAGGATAAGTTCCATAGTGACTCTCTTTATGTTTAATGAGATGAAATTAAAAAAAACAAGCTGTTTCCTTAACATGCCATAACTATGTACATTTAAGCACTGTGGGGATCATGTCTCATTAAGGAAAAGTTACATAGTGACTCTCTCCATGTTTAATGACAAAATTAAAAAAGTAAGCGGCTTCCTTAACATCCCATAATTATTTATATTTAAGCAATGTAGTTATCATGTCTCATTAAGGATAGGTTCCCTAGTGACTCTCTCCATGTTTAATGACAAAATTTGAAAGGCAAGCTTTTTCCTTAACATCCCATAATTATTTACATTTAAGCACTGTAGGCATCATGTTTAATTAAGGATAAGTTCCACAGTGAGTCTCTCCATGTTTAATAACATAAAATTAAAAAAGCAAGCTGTTTCCTTAACATCCCATAATTATTTATATTTAAGCACTGTAGGTATCATGTCTCGTTATGGATAAAATCCATAGTGACTCTCTCCATGTGTAATGACAAAATTAAAAAGGCAAGCTGTTTCCTTAAAATCCGATAATTATTTACATTTAAGCACCGTAGGTATCATGTCTCATTAAGGATACGTTCCATAGTGATTCTCTAAATGTTTACTTACATAAAATTAAAAAGGCAAACATTTAAGCAAAGTGTGTATCATGTAACTTTAAAGAAAGTTCCATAAGGACTCTTTCTATGTTTAATGAAATAAAATTAAAAAAGCAAACTGTTTCCTTAACATCCTATAATTATTTAGATTTAAGCACTGTAGGTATCATGTTACATTAAGTTCCATAGTGCCTCTACCTCCCAAACCTGAAGAGCACATCTACTGGATAGTCCGTAATCCATTGGGGGAACACATAGGGACTATATCAGTGCCTTGTACCCAATTATCATGGACATCCATGATTACGAATCAGAATGTAACACAATCCTAACGAAACACTTCCAGAACTAGTAAGTTTAGGTGTACAGGTGGCGGAATACATGTAATGATTAATGACAACATCTATGAGTCATGAACAGCATGTACCTCGACAAATGTGAATGAATACATATGCCCTGTGACTGTCAATGTGTCAGGTTAATAGAACCAATCATCTAAGTGTGTCCCTCAGGGTGTTCTGCAGTGTCCCTGATACAGTGTTCATTCTCCCATATTCGTATGTGAGGTCTGCTAATGACGGAAAGCGCATATTCTGCCGAACACCTTAGGTAGATGATAGCATAATAGTGTGGGGTTACCACCTGTTCGCCTTTGTCAGGGACACTCTTCTCTGGCCAGTTGTGTCCTGCTAAATGAATGTTACAGCACATGGCCTGTGATATCGGGAAAAGAGTTCATATTTTGTGTGTAGTGGTGTCATAAAATTATATTGTTGTATCTGAAACAGGTACATGTTACAGGAAACAGTATTAGCAACTATAATGCTACAAGAATAACCTTAACGTATGCAAACTGGTGAAGTAGTCAGTATACTACTGACTGTGGGTATGTGTTGCCTTGGCAAATGTGATAGCTCTACATATAGCTCCTATAGGGCTGCCACCTTTCCAAATGTCCAAAGTGGGAGTTGATCTGTAGAAATGTCAGACGTACCAGGTCAGAACATACCTACAGCCATGCATAGTACAGACATATACATAGTCGCACAAATCAAAGCCTAGTCTAACAGCAGTCAAGTTGCCTATGCTACTTCATCGCACAAATCAAAGCTTAGTCTAGCAGCAGTCAAGTTGCTTATGCTACCTCACATAACATATCGACGTGTCATGTATACAATAACCGTTACATGCAACTATTACAGACACATAGAATATAATATTGTCCTGTAATAAGGACATTAGCTATGGCTACAGTATTGTTGCATGACACATATGCCTAATGAGGGACTGTCCCATGCAAAGTGGGAAAGGTGTTATGCCTAGAATGTGGACAATCTAAAAGGAGAAAATCCTACAATAGGTATGCGGTAGCATGACCCAGCCGAGAGATGCATTTCCAAAAACACATTAACCTGTCAGCATTGCAGAGTATCCGTTCCCATGTATCAACCAGATGGGAGAAGATTGTATGAGGAAGACGCATATCATATGATCATGTCACTGGCTAGGCCGCTGAGTCCATACAGTCGAACGCCTGCCGTCGCCTAATGTTTAGCCATACCTGACACTGTAATCATGTAGTCCAATGTAATAGGCATCACAAGGGATCATGCCCACCCAGTGTGAGTGACAAATGGAAGCACCAATGTCAGTGCATGTGTAAGTGAGTGAGTGAGCGGGTGTATGCGTGTTTGTCTACCAGTATGCGAGTATTGCACTGTTAAAGAAATGTGGAGTCTAAACAAGTATAAGGAGCTGTAACCAGAGGTCAGCAGTGCCTAACAATGCGCAAACCCACGCACAACCGCTCCCACCTGCTGGAATGTGTCTTACCCACTCCGTATCCAAAGGTGTCGTTCTGGACGAAAACAAAGAACCGTCCTTTGCAAGTGTTGGTAGCAATACTCTGCGCACATAGCTCATGTGAATTACCAATACACCATGGCATATATACAGACAATAGACAGTACCACAGACATACCATACAGCACAGTCATCCAACAGCATAGCAATGTACTGGCAGATACATCCGGACCACTGCTGTTTGTAAACCTGGCCATTCTGTGTTTCACTGTGTGAGCATGCTCAGTATGACTGTTACGCATGTTGTCGACTGACATTACCATCATACCATCCTGTGTTTAAGCATGCCCAGTATGGTCAACTAGATCGCATGTGTCACATGTCCATATATTCAGTACTGTGGTGCCGACCCCTGCGTTGTACACTGACAGGTGGCATGCTGTATCTGCAGGGTAGCTAACGGTCATGTGGCATAGACTGTTGCTACATTTCTGCACAGCATGGGGGGACATTCAACTGCATCCACAGTCCTACACAGCACTGGGGTGGCGCACCTGACTCTCACATGTGTACGTTGGAAGGGGGGCACAGCTGACAGTTGTACACATTTGCTAATACTGTACTGGTATGCCAGGTACTCCATTTCCATGTGTGGACCTACCCAAATTGCTGGTCGGAGTACATCAGATCCTAGCTTGAATTACCAGCATAGTGGTTTCAGACGTTGTAGCCTTCACAACCTGCATCCAACTGCCTGGCCTGCTGTAGTCTGTGTGTGTGTTTGTGGGTTTGGAGTCATCCATTGGGCATCTCCAGAGGCCATTGTATAGCATTTCACTGTAGTGGTCTACACCTGCCCAGCTGTATGAGACTTGTGTGGGCTGTATGGACAGACATGATTTTCAGCCCATAATCTGCAGTTGGTTAGGACACCCTGTGTACTACTGGCTACTATTGTGACCCCGGTATGTGCTACAGATGTTATGGTGCCACTATGGACGTGCACTGTCTGCTGCCTAACAGTCGGCCACCATATTCCCTTGTATGCTCACATCCATACTATAGCTACAGGTAAATATGCATTCCTATACAACTGCCACTTGGTAGGTTGATTGACTTACCTTGGGGGTGTGCCAGACTTGAGGATGGTGCTGGAGGGCTGCCTATGTCGGATGCACACAGTGCACTCCCTGTACATGGCTGAGCACAGGTAGTGTCATGTTTGGCATCCCTTGTACTGTCTGTGCGAGTCAGAGAGGGTGAAATTCCCCTGGGTACCTACTGTGTCAGTGCATATGCCATGCGTTGCCTCTTTGTCAAGGGCAGGTCATACTGTGCATGCCTCCTTTCACCGACTGGGTCCAGCTCAGGTAGTTCCTCCTCCAAGTCACGCTGTGCCTGTACAGGTCTTGGTATTGGTGGGGGGTTGTGTGGCCCTTCCCCATGCTGTTCCTGCTGCAACTGTTACCACAAGATCAGAGTGTGTAGCATAGCACATACCATAACAATTTGTCTGCATGTAGCTGGTGAATACTGCAAGGCTCCACCGGATGCATCCAGACACCAGAACTGTGACCTCAGCATACCAAACACACTCTCAATTATATGTCTTGCCTGTGCGTATGCCTCAGTATGGTGTAGTTGTTCAGGTGTGTGTGCATTGCTGATGGGTGTCATCAGCCACGACTAGAGTGGTTACCCAGCATTCCCCACTATGTGATTGTAGGGGATGTCCATATTGGCAAAGGTGTGGTACAGCTGTGTCAGATGCCATATATCAGAATCGTCATAGCTTCCAGGGCAGACAGCACACACATTCCGCTTAATGCCCTGTCCATCGCATACAGCCTAGCTGTTGGAGGGTATGCCCCTGCAGTGAATGTAGGCCCTACCCTGCTCACTGGGTGGTGCTTTGATTTGTATGTGCGTGAAGGCTATAGCACCCAGTACCCCAGGGTAGTCTGCCATTTGGTGGGAGAGACGCATATTGCTGGCCAACAAAGCACGTGTGTTGAGGACATGTACGTGTTCACTGGCATGTGGTGACATGGCGTCTGTGAACTGGTGCAGTGCTCTGAATGCAGATGCCTGTGAAATCCCCATGATATCCCCAGTTATGCATTGGGAGGTACCTGTGGCTAGTATACCAAGGCCAACACATACCTTGGTATCCACTGGGATGGGTTTCCCCCGGCCTGTACGATGTGTCTTGTGTGGCCGGCACAGCTCAACAAGCTGCTATAGGAGGTCTCTGTTCACCCCATAGTGCTCCATTATCTCCAACCCATGTAGCCTCTGGTAGGTTACCCTGGGTCTATAAAGTCTTCTGTCACCTCTCTAAGGGTTGTTCGGCAGCATTCACATCCTCACCACCCTCAGCCTCTTGCACATGTTGGTCCATGTTGCCTGCTGCAGCCCTTCTCATTTGGTTGGATTGTGTCGAGAAATGTCCCCGCATGTATACACCGGTGGTGTAGAGTGCGGGAGAAACCTGTGTGCATGGTGCTTGGTGACTTTACCGTAGTGTCCATGGGTGGGCTGGCCATGTAATCTGCTGATTGTGCTAATTATCACCTATCTGTGCAGCCTGTTCACCTTGACTACTCCACTACTGCTGTTGTCTCTCCCAATTTCACCAGGCAGGTATAGACACACCCCTAGCTTAGGCGTGCTAAGGCAGGAGCAATCCCGAGGCACAGGGCTCCAATGTAAGTACAGTATGCTAAAACCCCTCCCATGCCTTCACCTATATTCCAGTCCTGCACCCGGCTATCTACACAAATACACTCTTGGGATCTTGAGATCTGCATCACACCCTGGGGATAAACAGGATTCACTATTGTCAACCTCATTTGCATAGTATTGTCTTCTAATGGATAGTTATATGACCCATACTGATCTTCCAAATTAATAACCACTGCTTACTGTTGCTCAGATCTGCACACAACTGCTTAAATGTGCCTTACTGTAGTCAATGTCCCTTCTTCTTCCCAACAACAAAATAATCAGTCTGTACATGACTAGAACCCGGGACCATGCACACCACTGATGATGTGCTTTACCACTAAGCCATGGCAGATATACATGCATCTGAGGTGATTACGTACAGATCATACAGCACAGACATTCAATAGTGCTAATGTCCACATATATATATATATATATATATATATATATATATATATATATATATATATATATATATATATATATATATATATATATATATATATATATATATATATATATATATATATATATAAATATCTATCTATACATATTTATGTATATATTTTATATATATATATATATATATATATATATATATATATATATATATATATATATATATATATATATATATATTATATATATATATATATATATATATATATATATATATATATATATATATATATATATATATATATACACACACACACACACACACACACACACACACACACACACACACACACACACACACATACATATATACATATACACACACACAGACATAGATATTGAATTTATATCACAACACAGGACCACATGACACCAAAGCATTAGACAAGAATGAAAGGGAAACCGCATGTGCCACCTTCATTATGTAGTGGTGTTACTATCAAGGCAAGTGTGTTACGTTGCGTCACATGGGTCAGATTGTAGTTAGGGTAAGAGTAGGGCTGCTGACATTTACCCACCAGACCTATTGGCGAATGTATGTGTATGTGTTGACAGCCCAGTCTCTTGGCCGATTATGACATTTGTGGACACTATACAGGAATGCAACAAAACACACTCAATACATCCTGGAGCTAGCCACTCACAGATACCAACACATAGGATACGTGTGCCAAACACACGCACCTGTCATGACTTGGAATTAAACACCTACTTGTCTATTCTATCACACTATAGCAGTACACAGTTACAGAACGTGCTACCGAGATTACTGGAACACAGCACTCCCAGAGGCATACTTCTAGGTGGGTGACATCATCAGCAAAGGCAAAGACGCCGATAGGGAATGTATGGAGAGTGAGCAGTCTAACAGCATTACTCTGTCCCCAAAAAACACACACACTTGGCAGGGCTGGAATGAGAACATACACCTAACAACCTTTTCACACTACAGCATTACATAGTTACAGAACACGCTACCGAGATTACTGGAACACAGTGCTCCCAGAGGCATACTTCTAGGTGGGTGACATCATCAACAAAGGCAAAGACGCCAATAGGGAATGTATGGTGAGCAGTCTAAAAGCATTACTCTGTCCCCAGGCAGCAGGAAACACACACATACACACACTTGGCAGAGCTTGTGTTAGAATATACACCTAACTATCTTATCACCCTACAGCATTACACAGTTACAGAACGTGCTATCGAGATTACTGGAATGCAGCACTTCCAGAGGCATACTTCTAGGTGGGTGGCATCATCAGCAAAGACAAAGATGCCGATAGGGAATGTATGGAGAGTGAGCAGTCTAAAAGCATTACTCTGTCCCCAAGCAGCTGGAAACATACACTTGGCAGGGCTGGGATTAGAACATACACCTAACTACCTTATCACACTACAGCATTATGCAGTTACAGAATGTGCTCCAGAGATTACTGGAACACAACCCTGCCAGAGGCATACTTCTAGGTGGGTGACATCATCAGCAAAGGCAAAGACACCAGTAGGGAATGTATGGAGAGTGAGCAGTCTAAAAGCATCATTCTGTCCCCAGGCAGCTGGAAACACACACACACTTGGCTGGGCTGGGATAAGAACATACACCTAACAACCTTATCACACTACAGCATTACGCAGTTACAGAACACGTTACTGAGATTACTAGCACACAGCACTCCCACAGGCATACATCTAGGTGGATGACATCATCAAGAATGGAACAAACGCCGATAGGGATTGTATGGAGTGTGAGCAGTCTAAAAGCATATTACTGTCCCAAGGCAGACGGAGACAAACACATGGCAGTGGTGTGAGCAGGACAACTGCCCATCTACGGAGCACTATTACAACACTACATAGATACGAGACGCGACACAGACAGTACACCTTTCAAGACATTCAACCAGTGTGTTCAATGTAGGAATCCGTCCTGACATGGGGTATGGACATCTGTTGCCTGGATGACCACTATCGCTATACAGGATTACAATGGTCATGCCCATACACAGAGACACATAACCGACACAAGGTGTCACTGGGCATGCTCACACACTGAGTAGCGCACGTCCGTTTGGAATGTACTATGTGTCCATCAACACAAAACCATACTGGTCATGCTCACACACTTAGTAGTAGCGAAGGGCTGTCTTGTATGCACACGGATTCTAAACACGGAAGGGCACAGTGTGTCGATAGTCATCATTGTTAGCACCAATGCTGCACTACATATATCTGACACCGGTCTTCTACACAACGTCTGCTGCTGTCCATCATCTTAGCTGTACCAATCTATACCTGGCACAACCATCCGTGGTGATGTCCTGACACAACGGCATTGTGGGCATGCTCACACACTTAGTAGTATCATAGGGCTTTCTTGTATGCACACAGATTCTAAACACGGAGGGCACAGTGTGTCGATAGTCATCATTGTTAGTATGAACAATGCACTACATATATCTGACACCGGTCTTCAGTGCTAGATGTGTATCATTCATAATCGCAGCTGACAATCCAGATCCAACAATGGGGAATATGGACATCTCTGCAGTGAAGAACACATGGCATATAGCACAGTTGTGCACAATAGCACTACCACCATATACCTCAGATACAGACATGTGGGCCATAAGACCATGACGGACTGCTCCAGGTGTTAGTGTCCCCACGTACATGCAGGCCACTCACATGTACTGACCAGTACACACACAAGAGCCATCACAGATGTGTCAGGTGCAGATCACAGTGGTAAATGCCGAATTCTACTATGTAGCCCTCAGACATCACCATGTCCTTGGACTAGCAACACACATCCATACATTAGTACAACACCATGTTACTCATGACCAGTAGACTGTACATAGCTCTACAGCAACTGTGCAGATTATGCATGTACTGACAGGGTTCCATCATGTGTTATGCAATGAAATGATACCACTGTTCATAACCAGGTCAGCTCTACACATAACAGGGGCCCTGGGTCTTATACAGCTGTAACAGATAACTGCTGCTGTACACCAGAAAATGCACTCATGTTTGGATATGACATAAATGTAATTGCCGTGGATATGTACATGGCCCACACACACAACACATATGTACATAGCATAGCTTCTGCTGTCCTCCATGCAGACAAGTGCCTACAGCAATCACATGCATGCACATGGAAGGTAGGTCCATGGCTGTTGAATGCTAACATTAGATAAAGTAGCAATGTTGACTGAAGTAACATTCCATCTGTACTAGTTACCCATGACAACTATCATTTCATACAACAGTCCATGTGTCATGTATGTCATCACACATGTCCACCAATTGCAATGCATACAAACATGGCTACATGACAGGAATGTAGGACCTACACAGGTACATGTAGTGGTGTGCATTCAGCTACCATGCATGTGCAGTAGCTGATGTATGCAGTTCATCTGTGTCTAACTATAACATGCAGTTGCAATGCAGCCCCATCATTGACACCTGTATATGGTGAAATACTGACAGTACGGTAAGATGTACATCAGGTATGGATGGATGTGTGTAGATAAAGTGGTGGTCCACCTTTGCAGATGGATGTTTGCTGAAGACAGCTCACAGGTGTGTCACAAGCCGTCCTACCATAACATGTGCAAACAGTACGTTATGTTACTGTTTAAGGTGAAGACATGCAACCTACACAGCGGTCAGGGTGTCACTGACTGTTAATCACTTGACACCTGTAACACCCAAGTCCTCCTGTGTGCATATAGCAGCACAATTGTCGAAGGTAGCTTCGGTACACATAATGTGACCAATACTGCAGCATGTCTGTCAGACGTATCATCAGATAGCAGGTGTTTGATTCACAGTACTGCCATGTGTGTTTGCTTGTGTGACCATATATACCACGTATGGTGGGGAATACATCCCAATTGTTACACACCCCTGTACACTGTTGTAGAGATCTGTACATACTGCAGTGTAGAAAGCAAGACATAGGCAGGGGTGGTGTGTGTATCACACACATGTTAGCTATCTGTATGTGAATGACATTTGTGGACTCCACAGTGTGTGTGTATATGTATGTATGGCTGTCTGGTGCATGGAGTGAGGGTGTATGCTACCATGCAGAACAGATAGGATCCCTAACCCCTCATGGTGATGCAATCTACTACCCTGTTGATGCCGTTGGTCTCAGGCATTACTGCCTACCTGTACATGTTCACTCTGTGTCGTGTCATGTGGGTGCACAGTACTGTGATGGTGATTACCACATAGGCAGGGGTCCTCACCTCAACACTATCAAGTGTGCGTTATAGTGTCGTTGACCCCGTGAGTGTGGGTGTGTTACTGTGTGTGTCTCTGTATGTGTGTGTGTGTGTGTGTGTGTGTGTGTGTGTGTGTGTGTGTGTGTGTGTGTGTGTGTGTGTGTGTGTTCTCATCCTGTAATGTGAAAGTGTATTACTGCTATACAGTGAGGCCTCATGCTATCAACTGGCCGCTACCCTTGACATCAGCTAGACCTCTGTGTAAACCCCCACACCATGTCACTGTACCTGTGACGTGACCCGGTATGGATGTCACGTTTCTAGCCACTGTAGGCTAGTACACAGCTCACATGCTTCTGGATCAGTAGATGTGTGGACATCTGTGGAATGTTAGCCTTTCTAACAGTGAGGTTGAGGCTACGTATAGCATGCTGGTATTGCCATACATGCCTGTGAGTACTCCACATTTACACATGGGAAACAGCAAACACTGGTACTGATTGGCACATGCAATTAGACCTTAAGGAGGGAAGCAGGGCATCATTACCAACATGCTGTTACTGTTGTTACCAAGACACATATTGTGAACATTAAATAATACATTCTAACTGCAAACACTGTTACGTAATGGCACATGCAATTAGACCTTACGGAGGGAAGCAGGGCATAATTACCAACATGCTGCTACTGTTACCAAGACACATACTGTGAACATGTAACAATGCATTCTAAACCTTTACTACATGGTATGTGTGCTGCGTGTCAACAGTACACAACAAATATAATATACACTTATCTCACTATTCTGTTCACCCTCTGCATCAGACCATATGAGCATGTCCCTGCATTGATGGTGTGGATGACAGGGATGCGGCACAGGCATCATCATATGCACAGTGTGATAATGTTTGCCAGGGGCCTAGGCTGCACCAGTGGATGACATCATGTGTGCAGGTTAGGGCCGGTGATCTAATTGGACATGAGTGGTTGTTATGCATGTGGGTGTTGCGGTGCCCTACAGATGTTTCTGCTGTGTGCGTGTATGTGTGCACACAGTTCTGCCATGTGTCCAGCCAATACAGGGGTGTTATTGACAGCTCCAGATTGTACAGGCCAGAATGTACAGCTCACTGTGTCCGGCCATGGCCAAGTGACCTGTGCCTGCCAGGGGTTGCATGGGCACTACCAGGCAGAGGTACAGATTGACTACTGTCCGATGACACATGTCCACTGGAACCGTGTCCCCACTGGGAATGTCCAGGGCCATGTCCACGTGGCCTGCTGTGTCCTGGTGTGAACAGCACAGCACCAGCTGCACTGCTACTGCTACGGCACTATCAGAGCAGGCATGTGAGGTAGCTCGTTCACGTAGACCAGCACCAGGTGGTGTAGCTGGCCTACGTCCATGTGGCCTATGCCTCACTTCTACCAGATGTTCCAGCACAGACAGCTCATGCTCATGGATTGCCATGCCACGGTCAAGGATTTCAACCATGTCACCCAATTGCCTGTCCAAAATGTCAGCAATCTGCTGTTGAGAATTTGCCAATGCCTGGATGCTGTCGTTTAAAGTATGGATAGCAGCCATCTTAAGCCTCTTCCCTTCTCTGTTCTGCTGTTCAGCACGTGCCTGTGCCACCATTACAGTCTGAAACATGCGTCTGGTGACATCAGCTGCTTCGCTCTGTCCTGCAGGTGCATATCTGCCAGAGTCCTCTTATGAGCAGCACTGGCCACATGCCTGTGTGGCACATTTGCAGTCATTTCACTGACACTATGGTGTGAGGACACACCTTCTGTAACCACCACATGTTCCTGTTCCAAGCTAACACACGCTGATTGTCCTTCCTCTATGGCCACTGGTGATGGGGTATGTGTTGGCATGAGAACTGTGTGCGGGGAAGAGGGGGATATAGCTTGGATGGCAACCATTGGCACAGATTCAGCCCCTGACAACCCTGCCTGTATCTCAAGCATATGTTCATCACTGCTAGAGTCTGTGGGGACACTAACATGAGATGGATCTCAGGAGGGTAACTCACCTACATCACCTGTGAATGCAAACAAAGACTCTACATTACGATAGAGAGACACACACAGACAGACAGAGACAGACACAGACACACACAGACACACACACAGAGACAGACACAGACACACACAGACACACACACACAGACAGAGACAGACACAGACACACACACACAGACAGAAAGAGATAGACACACACAGACACATACACAGAGACAGACAGAGACAGACACACACACACACAGACAGACACAGAGACAGACAGACAGAGACAGACAGACACAGAGACAGACAGAGACGGACAAACACAGACAAAGGCAGACACAGACAGAGACACAGACACACAGAGACAGACACAGAGACACACACACACAGACACACACACAGACACACACAGATAAACACACACAGACACACACAGACCATGCATGTGATTTGACAGAAGGCATGCAGCATGCATGTGATACAGCAGACGGCATGCAGCTCAGACATTAATAGTGGTAGTTAGCATACATCCATGGGTTGCACACAACAGCAAGCAGGTGTCATATCAGACGCCATGCATTTCACACAATGGTAGTAAGCATGCATCCCTGTGATACACCATGTGGACCAGCACAGGTTAATAGTGCACATGGCTGATGTGACCTTGACATTAACATGTAGTATGACATGTAATCTGCTGACGTGTGCATTGACATGCATACATGCTTGACACAATGGTGTCCTGACACATGTACAGCAGTGTTATGGGTGTCACATTGCAGTGCTGTCTGTATGCCCTACAGATAGAATGCACTTTTAGCAGATGTGCATGTGCATTGAAGGGTAGTATGAGGCATCTACATTGCTATACAGTGTGAAGTACAGACACAGTGCCATTGCATGGCATCATGAGGCGTCTATATTGCTATACAGTGTGGAATACACACACAGTGCATAGCCATGATTGCATACATACACATTACATAAATACTGTGTCTTGTGACCCACGTCGCTGAGGTGTATACACACTAAACCATGCTGTGTCATGTGACAGGTCACCAGAAGACTTATGGATGACACCCCTGCACAACTGCTAAAATGTCTTAGCTGGCTGGCAACCGTGTCCACACATGGCAGACTTGTCAATACACCATGTCTCACACGGCATTTATGTACCACACACACACACATGAGGTGCACGGCTGACAGCGATGTCCAACAGCAGCAAGGGAAATGTACAGTATCTGTGGCCTGATGTGGTGTCTATGTATGTGGAAGCTGTACAGGTGACTACTGTCATGCTGTGACACAGTCATGATGTTCAACACATCTTATGTGGTCAAATTAAGTGACACCTCCACAAGCTGTGCACAGGATTTTAGGATGTCCAGTGTTCCACATCTACTATATAACCATTCAACAAAGGCTATAGTTGGACCATGTGTGGACAATGTGAAACAGGGTGTACACACATACACATCACATCTACTGTGTGTTGCTACATGTCTCTGGCCATCATCTATGGCTATGTGTGAACATGTGTTGGCCAAATGTTTGTGATGGCCATCTATCTCACATGTCTGTGTTGTCCCATATGACATACACCATATATGTCAGATACTTCACTGTCCACAGGGTTATGCAGACAAAGGGTTGTATGTTTGGTATGTGGAGTATGTTTTATGGGGTAGTGAGACAATGTTGCAGCCGGACCACTACATGTCTGGGACATGTCAGATGGCACATCACAATGTGTGCACCCATTGCAGGGGCATATTCCACAATGACAGCTACAGGGTTCACTGTGCATGTTAACACGTTCGCCTGTACAAAAGCATATAGTATGAAGTATGCACATGTGTGCATACACAGGGTAGAATACTATAGTATGCAGCATGTGTGTAAACATACCTTGCATATGATGTTACATTACATATTGTACAGTGACACATGCAACTAAATGGGATATAATAGTTATATGTGCAGTAGTGACTTACCAGGCAACTCCAGGCTTGGTGGTTGGGAGACACCCACCTCCACGATGGCAGCTAGTGTTTGTGGATGCTGTTCTGATGGGGTCTGCATGATGGCCAGTAGCTCCTCGGTAGGTGTGAGTGGGGGCTGGGTTGGTGGCCCACCACCTGTTCTACCTTGTTCCCTGGCGATTGCATTGGCATGCTGTTTCGCATGTCGGATCAGGTCCGTGCAGTGTCTGTGCACCTGCTGGTAGGTGTGGTTATGGCCACCCACATCATCAACCCTCCTGCGAAGTTCCTGCCATAGGTCGTCACGCTGCTGGGCATGCTGTGGCACATGGCTTAACAATACCTCATAGTTATCATGAGGGCATCATCCTCCAAGTGGCTATATGCTGGCAGGCATGATCGAGGCATTATCTGGAAGACATAATGATGGAGACAGGTCACAGTATCTCAGAGATGCACAGGGTTACAGCTGCACATACATGTGTATTAAATATAGTACATATGAACAGTTATCTTTGCAAATCGTCATGACACTGACACGACTGACATGTTTGTGTCACACACATGTAACACCCGTTGTGCATTGGATATTATCACCATATATGTGTGTCACCTCATTACATTGCTCATACTCCATATGAATGCTGTCTTGATGTGGGCATGTCTGTTTGCCTGTACTGGTGTTCTTACCTATCAGCACATGCCTGGATGCGTCCACAGTAATGCTGTTGACCTTGATGCTGTGTATATGTCACATATCAACACATACACTGCCTTAATGGACATGAGCAGTGACAATGCAGACATGCGCACGGGAACCTTTGCATGCATGTGTTGTGCCATATACATCTACACGGCACTGTACAGCAGTTCAACATCCTGCCACGTATCGCCTGTGTTGCACATGTGATACACATGGAACAATGGCTAGCCGGATGGTATTCGCAGGGATGGTTATCAACTATAGCATGTACGGACAAGGTCATGCAGTAGTGTGTATGCCCTGGGCCATGTATGGCCATAGGATGTGAAGTTTTCTAGCTGTATCCAACAGCCATGTTGCCGCAACAAGGTGCATCAGTGCCACATTACTGATCCAGACAGTTAATGATACATCTACCATGCGGTCATCACACCATGTATGACAGAGATGACATGTGCAGCTTTGATGGACAGGGTTGCATGGTATGGCAGGAGTATGTTACATGTATGGCACAGGGATCTGTCCAGCATGTGGCGATCCTTGTAGTATGCAGGTGGCTGTCCATGATGTATGTCTTTCAGATCAAGATATGTACGTGTAGCATGTCCAACATCACAGTGTTGCACATGTCTTTATGCAGGGTAGCCAGCATGCTGCATAGTGGAGGTGAGGATTATGAAGGCTGGTGTCACCCATCCATGCATAGCCAATACCCCTTAAAGGTGATATGTGATCCGATATTAGTCACCTGAGTGCTGAGTATGGCTGTCCAATGATCTCCATGCTCATGGATGGCACCCTGTCATGACTTGGGTTGCCTCGTATGACTACCTAATGCACCTGGAGATGTCACCAGCTCAGGGAGGTAAACTGCACAGTGCCATCCCTTACACACAGTGTCCATAATGTTGACCGCTGCCTAGGTGGTACGTAATGGGTACAGGGTTATTAACCTAGCGGTGACAATGCAATAAGCAGCTGTCAGATTGTGCACATATGTCACGCACCTCACCCACAAAGCCCATTCTGTATGTTGTCCATAACACTGAGACAGCTATTGCTCCTAGGTCATGGCCATTCACATCCTTACATATGCAGATGCCTCCCATTTGTCTGTGTGGTATGGGCTACAATGAGGGGGGAGTACAAAACATTAACCCTGTTTTACTGTAGCTGCCACTGGTGTGGTATGCACATGTCACTCAGACACCTTTTGTAGTGTTGCTTCTGTCAACAGGCCACTGGTAGAACACTCCTGTGACATACGTAGGTACGTCTAGTATACTCAGTGTACGTGGAACACAGTATGGGTGATGATGTCCTATGACCTGTCACAGGTATGCTATGCAGTGTGAAATCATCCATACTGTCATCTACATCTGTACTGCCAACATCTACGCTGATTAAGGTTCATGGACTTGCAGACCATACTCAGCAAGGTAATAGTGCAGTGCCTCCCATTATGACTGGCATCTCCACTTTGTGGGTTGTGCTGACTGTTGCTGTGCTCCATTCAGTGTTTTCACAGACTGACATGAACCTATGTTTTACATGGCAGTGTATGTGTAGAGCAAACTGTTTTGCCATATGTGTATAATATGACCATGGATGTGGACAGGTCACATGCAGCCTGTGTGCACCTTGTACCATCATAAGTATGGTTACAGGGTTTCTGTAGTGTTCATGAATATGTGCTTGTGTACCTGTTGGGGGGGCAGTGAGTTTATATTATCCAACACCCTATCTGTATTGCATATTCATGCTCAGCACTTGTTCAAAACATGAAAGCACTTCATGAGCTACTAATTACTATAGCACTCATTCCAACTCATTTCCTACAAGTACACTGTTTGTCCTTACATTTCCAGCTTGCTTACAGTACAAAAGCTGTTGTACACATGTACCTCAATTATCTTGTGAGACATGGCTGAATATACAGGCATGTCCAAGTGTCAATTACCAGTGTTATTGCCTGTCTATATAATGAATATGGCAAACATGAGGCAATATAGCAATTGTCTCATGTACACAGTCAATGCTCACCTCCTAACATACGACACTACAGCCTGTGGGAGATGCACATATGTAGCCATGTTGGGGGTAATGCTCTCTCCAACCCAGACTGAACCTGACATTCATGTGGGGATGTTAAACATTTGCAACACACCCCACTCATCACATAGTTTCACTAGATAT
The DNA here is from genome assembly GCF_019279795.1 of Protopterus annectens. NCBI lineage: Eukaryota > Metazoa > Chordata > Ceratodontiformes > Protopteridae > Protopterus > Protopterus annectens. The sequence goes on along the minus strand of NC_056732.1, from coordinate 1,754,876,768 downwards.
CCACCACCACAGGCCACACATAGTAAGACTACGACATTTGCGGAGCCTCTACATACTCTCTGTGTAGGCAACAGAGTCAGTCCCCATCCCCAAACACAACACCAATTATGTATAGCCCACAGACTCATTTGTGCCTATCAACTACAGCCAATAGGGTGTTATAACATACCCAACACACTAGTCATAGGTGACTCTGTAGGCGGTCACACTGATGTCCCACTCAGCAGGCTACACAAGGCAATAGTCGCTTTCATCTGGCTGTCGGGTAACAGGATCCACAACATAACCTATGCACTCATGCCACTCCTCACCAGGTATAATTTGACTGTCATTCTCCATGTTAGTGTAAATGCCCTGAGATATAACTTCCTGGACTACATGTACAGGGACATGCAATAGCTCTCTGATCTTGTAGCCCAGGAAGGTATCGCCCATGTCCTGAGAAGCATTTTGCATTCATCAAGACTGATACCACTGTACAATGACTGAATGTTTCACCTCAACAGTTGCCTATGCTTCTGCTGTCATTCCACAGGCATCCAGTATCTGTCTGCTTTGAATAACATGGTCGACAAAACACGATGCTTTGGCACAGGTGACCTGTACCTGTCGGCCCTGGAATTACGGATAACATCTAAGGCTCTTGCTGCTCCTATACTGCCTGTCTTGGACACGTTTCCAATAACATATTCACCACCAAAACAGGAACAGGCAAGCAAAACCTGAGGGTAATGTTACTCAATGTTTGACATCTTCATCTGTAATGCACTCAGGCGAGGCACTCCTTATAATGGACCACTTCGATATCTCTGCAGTGACTGGGACCTGCTTCTAGGCACTGGAGAGCACCCCTGCACTGACAGGTTATACGCAGACCACACCTTTCAGTCATGTAACCAGGACCAGAACACCCATGGCGGAGGTGTGTCCATATTTCACAAGGATGTACACACCTCCAGGCTGGTTGCTTAGCACAATGCATCAGAGGTAATCCATGTGCAATTAACTGTGGCCAGAACTGCTATACACATTGTAAATTACTACAGATTCCACACCATACCCCATGGTTAATGGTCCTCATTTCTTGATATACTGGACAGTAGGGTTCAGACAGGAATTACTGATGTGAGACTGACACTATTCCACACTTAACTGGGATACCTACTCATGTACCGACACAGTAGGACAATGCTTTCTGGGATTCATAACCTGCAATCGGCTGGATCAACCTATACACACCACCACCAAGGCCAACAATATCCTAGACATGGACAATACCAACATGTGACTGGTGTTCCACACCTGGGGTTATCCCCTGCTTGGTCATTTCCGAACGTATGGTAATCACCCTTGTTATCCACAACCCGGCACCACACCCTTCACGGAATACACAATACAATATTTCTACAAGGCCAACTTCAGACTTCTTATGACAGCGGTAGTAAACACCATGACACCCGTGCAGATGAGCAATATAGTTACAAACGCTGAAACATACACAACTGCACTTCATTAGCACTTACATGACTGCATAGATCATGCTATCCCTAACAGAGCCATGATGGTACCCACCCGATAATGGACGGCAGTCGGGGGGATCCAGTTCCATGGACATAATGTACAACAAAGGGAGGAGGCTGTTGCAAAGTGGAGTACAATCCCATGGGTGGGGGTAGCTCCCTGATCAACCTCAGTAGGAATCCAGGATCCCTTATCACATCCTCCAAAGCTAGCTATGTAAACATTACTGCAACACATTCCAAGGACTACCACAATGCATTATGGAGGTATGTCAGTACTCTCGATGGCAATACCCACATCTGCTCTGACATATGATGGTTAGGCAGTAACATTACAGAACTGACTAATATTGGCAACATCCTGGCAGATAGGTTCAATGCTAACTTTACACCCCTCTCACACCCTACAGGGCCCAAATCTATACAGGAACAATGCAGAGTCCCTGCGGTCACTACAACGCAGTTCAAACCTGCACTCTGTAAGGCCTGGAACACAGACTCCATGTAACCGTCCATCATCCCAGGCTGCAATTTACACAAACCTCAGAATGACATGGCTCCCCACTTGGCCACCAAATTCACTAATAGCCTTGTATCAGACACTGTGGCCCCTGAATGGCACACAGCTACAGTTATCACACTCCACACAGGTGGTGCCACAATGGACCAGAGGGACTATTGCCCTATACGCCTGATGGGACTGTTCTGCAAGGCTATGGGGCACATCATCATGGAAGTCATTCACAGAGACATTGGTGGGCTCCCAACCTTTGATACCACCCAGGTTGGATTTGTTAGGGCCAGACCATGGCTCCTACACCTAGTGGACTTTTTTGATACAGTTACCAAGGTAGTAGATGATGGTAAGGAGGTCCACACAGCCTACCATGTCCTCTCATTATCTTTTAGCTCCATTCTCCATTCTGGTATTGACAACATCCACCTGCACATCGGCCCCTACGTCTCAAGATGTTATGCAAAGTGGCTCACGGACAGGACCCACACAGTGAGGGTAGCATACCTTAGTACCTATTGTAATTCAGTTACAATTGGCGTACCCCAGTCCTCAGTTATAGGGCCCCTCATGTTCAGTATATGCTTCCCTGAGGTACAGGCTAGCACAGAGGGACTTTCCCTGAATAGGTTTCCAGATGACTGCAAACAAGGAGCCATGATTGATTCACCAGCTGATAGAGACATCCTCCATAAAGGTGTCACTGTGACGGATACCTGGTGTCGATAACATGGCCTCAAGCTGCATGACACAAGGTGCATAGACATCCCCTTTGGATTACACCAATCACCCACTGACTATCACATAGGTGGTAGTCCCCTACATACATGAGACATTATATGGGATCTTAGTACACACATATATAGCACCCACTCCTTTGATAACCATATTGCCAATGTGGCGTGGATGTCCTTCTACGTGGCCACCCTAATCTGTAATGGGTTTGTAGCTGGAACAAAGACACCCATTGTACCTCTATACTCCTGATGTATGAAACATCCTTTTGAGGTGTACTTTACGGAACAGCAACAGCTTTAAATACCACAACATTAACACAACAACAGAATTATTGACCTCCAAAGGATGACGTATGCAGCACAACTACAGAAACCACAACTGTACACATTTGCATACTGCATACTCAGAGGTGACCTCTGCTGAACATACAAGGCCCATGTCCACAACAATATTGATGGATATACTCCACATAAGCAACATAAGCAAAGGTCACTGAGAGCAACATGCTCAGGGATATGTACCCAAATGCACCGATGAGTGAGACTTGCTTGAAGGATACATTCCTGAACCGGATACTCACCATGCTTTGGAACATGATTCCTATGTACATCAAGCAGGGTCCCTCACTAGCACTCTTCATGAGATACCTCGATGGGTGGATGGGAGACAGACATGTATGCCAGGGATCACTGCAGTGGCTGTACTGTACACAGGTGCAGGTAACAACTGGCTCTGCTGTTTGCTGGTACAGGACACTACCCTAGGGAGGTGCCACCAGTGAAAACACTGTAGTTGGGCTTACAAATGGACTTGGCCAGACAGCATAGTACCTAACTATGAACGTGTGATACTATTACATGTCCTTTGTGCATGGATAATTAAGTAGCTCTCCCATTTCAATTAGCTATCATGCTGTTACACTGTCCCATGACTACAAACCATATGTATCCTGTTATTGTGTATTGTATATGCCAATAGACATATCTTTTGTTTGCATGATATAACAGTATTGCTATGTAAAATATCTGACATATCTACCTACAATACTGTACATTACACATATTTTAAACATTTATCCCATAATGCGAAGCATAATTGCACAGCAGGACCACCTTAGGCATGTTATTCTCGTTATATGCCCATACATATGCCTACTGAACAGTATATCAACATATACTATCCCCTGTTATGGCATGTACTTGTTGGACAAACCCTACTACTGATGGTGGCTGGTGTGGAATTGTTGTGCTTAAAGCCCTTATGTAGCATCCCTTGTGGTGTATGAGATGTTTACCTTGTGGAACACAGCAGGACACACAATTTCTACAAGCATTACTATGCTCAACAAGACATCACTACATAATACCTTTTCCCACTTTATGCATTGCGTACACTTTAATTAATACAGAACAGGCACTACATTCACTAACATACTGAATGTTCTACGTACCTTGTTAGCGTTCCGAGTCTTCATAGATATCTGTCTTACTCCTTTCCTGTTTAAATGGCTCTATGGTATAAGCATATGGTTTGAATGTATGGCAAGCCATCCTTCTATACGTAGATACCTGTAAGATGTGGTATCCTGCCACCAATTGGTGTTCCTGAGTAAATTATTACATGCACATCAGCTGTGCATCTACTCCATTCACCAATTATGTGGCAACAGTGGGGTATAATTGAATATTCCACTTGGGCGTTGGCCTTTTGCCCTACCTTCGAGGGAGACGGCATGTATGTGTTTTGTTGTGAGGAATTGCAACTGCTATTTGGAGAAACATGGATATTTTGGATTCATGTCCCCCGTGGATTGTGTGTGATGGCTAAAGTATGTGGTTCTACATGTGAGTGTAGTGGTTATCTCAACCGTCTGATACGGGACTATTGCAAACAAAACCTGTAACATCGCCATCTGTTCCATTATACAACAGCAATGATTTCACATGGCGCCATTACAAGTGTGTCTCTCACAAGGTATGTTAACACTTCTGCAGATGTCATTGAGTGAGTGGATGTTTGTTATGTTATTACAGTCTGTATTGCAATTGTTTCGGGTGTGGGGGAGATGTATGTGGGTGTACATAGCATATACAGGTTTGTGGGGACTGCATTTATACATATTCCATATCTGTGTGTGTGGGCTCCTTCCCTAATTGCAGTCCTATAATTTAGTAGAATAAAACTATGGTTGTTGCAGGCTTATTCATTGAGCCATTGTTAATTGGTTCCTATATAGCATGCAGGTGAGGTTGATACTTCAATCCCTCCGGAAATACATCGATATGTAAGGGTATGTTACTACATGAAAGCTGTCTCATGTATGTCTGTCACAGATATTTGCACTCATTGCAGTTGTGTTGGTGACTGAACCTCTTTGGCTTGGGTTGCCACCTTTTCAAATGGCCATAGTGGGACATTTGCAGGACACACATCGGTGTTTAGCAGCCGACACATACCCATGGTCAGAACATAGGATATAACGTACTTTTATCCTAAATACATCCTTATTCTTGTAGCACTTTAGCTACTTATCATGTTTCTTGTAACATTTATGTATTTTAGATACAGGAATAACTATTTAATGCAACTATTACATAATATATGGGACATAATTATGTCCTACAATCTCGGACATTTGCCCTTTTTAATATTTGTTGTCAGGACACAACTGCCCAAGGAGGGACTGTCCCTCTCAAAGTGGGACAGGTGGTAACTGTATGCCTATGGCCAGCTATGACCACACCTACAGTCATAATCTACCTCCGAGTTAGCACTAACAGACACACAATGCAAACACACACACACATTACAGTCCCATGGAAACGCATATGGCACCCTCAACACACACTTACACAGACTACAGCAATCACAAACACAGTTGAGCACAGTACCTACCTGGACCGCAGCACCAGCAGCGATAACTAAATGTCCCTTAACATCGTGATAATATTACTCGCGGTTCTAGTGTTCCGGTACTGTGGTCTTTCGGTCTTTAAACCTCGTGATTACACATTTGGTAGTTGGCAGTATCCTATTTATTTGTAACTCCATGGTTGGGTACATGTCGTTAACCTATCTATATATTTGCAGATATAGGTGAATCCGTATATATCGACATATATCTCTTTATCATCCTTTCTATCTCTATTATATATATATATATATATATATATATATATATATATATATATATATACGTTGTGTACATGGCGGTGTTTATTGTTTCCTGAACTCCGCACATTTGTGTTTAACCTGTCACAATACACACCTGCCGTTGGTACATCTCGGGTAGCTTAGTGGTAGGTGATTGTGTACATGGTTGCGTGTTCTACTCCTGGCAGTGGTCATTTTACCTTTCAGAGCAGGCACTATTAGTACAGGGGTGAATCATGCTGGTTTCACCTGTTCTGGACATCGTTGACCGTGATCTGCATGATATTCAGCAAAACCTAGCCCTGTTTCATGCATATCCGTATAGTCATGTTTAAACGATGCTTACCAGCACTTGCCAACACATAAACATGCTAACTTGTACTAAACATGCTCTGATGACCTGCATCCAACATCCATTATTTGTGCCATTGGGATTACATAACGGCCCTTGCATGACGTGGAACCGGGAACATGCACGACAGTCAGTGCCTTTACAACTTGGGCATCTGGCATTTGTACATGTGTTATGGTGTTTTGTATGTGGACTGTACTATGGCTGTTCCTCCATACTGCAATTAAATGTGTAACTCAGTTAGTTTACATATGTATGAGACCTACTAATGGTATGTCCAAGTGATGTTTAATGGATGTGCTCCAGCACTGGGAATCTATGTCACAGTGAGCCACACACTATAATGTGCTACACCTTCACACAACCATGTGTGTAGCATGCTGGAGTGACAGATACCTGTCATGGGTACTCTCCATGCTTTGACACTACATCCCTGATTACATTATATGGAGCCCCTCATTAACACACCAGGGAATCCATGCAGAGTGTGTGAGGAACAGTGGTTACACACACATGGATCCCGCAATTGGCTCTGCTCCACTGAGGAACAGTTGGTTAATTGATGTGGTGGTGACAGCAGACACTGTTTGCCTCGGCTGATGAATGGCCTCTGACAATCGGGCATGTACCTACCGATGTACCTAGGAACCTATACATACAGTATCGACATATGCTGTTAGGTTTGTGTACTGTTCAGGTGTTGACTTTCCTTGTTCCAATAACTGTTGTGTGTGCAATGGTTGAGGGCTGCCTATGTAGGATTCACACAGTAGGCGACCTATACATTACAGTTTACAGGTGGTCATGTGTGTGTGCCATCCAGTTTACTGTGTGTGCAGGTGGAGAAGTGTGTCAGTCCGTAGGGGCCTACACTGTCAGTGTATGTGCTATACGTTCCCTCTTTGCCAAGGCATGGGCGTATTGGGCACACCTCCGTCTGCCTACTGGGACTGGCACAGGGTGTTCGTGGTCTGAATCCCTCTGTGCCTGTGATGGCCTTGGCAATTGCAGTGGGCTGTGAGGGCCTTCACCATTATGTCCCTGCTGCAGCTTTTTCCGCAGGATCATATTATGTAGCATGGCACATACTATGAAGATGTAGGCACACGTGCCTGGAGAGTACTGCAAGGCTCCACCAGATATGTCCAAGCAATGGAACTGTGATTTCAGCTTCCCAAACACACACACTATGATGATTCTGGTTTGTGCGTGTGCCTCATTATGGCGTTCTTGCATGGGTGTGTGTGCATTTCTGCTGGGCGTCATCATCCACGGCTCCAGTGCATAGCCAGCATCCCCCACAAGGTGGCCATATGGGATGTCCCCCCTGACAAATGCCTGATACAGCTGTGAGGCATGCCAGATGTGGGAGTCATGGTAGCTTCCAGGGCTGCCAGCACACACATCCGTGATAATGCCCTGGGCATTGCACATGACCTGGCAGTTGATGGAGTGGTATCCCTTGCGGTTTATGTAGCGCCTACCATGCTCACCGGGTGGTGACTTGATATGTATGTGTGTGCAGTCTATCGCACCCAGTACCACCGGGTAGTGTGCCACATGGTGGAAGAGACGCATATTGCTGGCCAACTCCTCCTGAGTTTGGGGGAAGTATATATGCTCATTGGCATGTGGTAACATGGCATCCAGGAACTGGTGGAGTACCCTGGATCCTGATACCTGTGAGATCCCCATGATATTTCCAGTTGACCTTTGAAAGGTACCTGTGGCTAGTATTCTCAAGCTTACACATAACTTCACGTCCACTGGGATGGGTTCCCCTCTGTTGTTTCTGGATCTCAGGTGTGGCCAGCACAGCTCAACTATTTGCTGTAAGATGTCCCTGTCCACCCTGTAACACTCTACTATCTCCAGATCATGTAGCCCCTGATAGGTTACCCTTGGTGTGAACACTCTTCTCCTCCTCCGGGTCCTGGGATGGTTGTCAGGATCATCCTCCACAACACCTTCAGTCTCCAATACATGGTGAGGAATCACAGCTATGGCAGCTCACAGCAAGTACATTGTAAAAGTTCCCCATCTGTTTACACTGATGGTGCAGTGTTTGGGAATACACAGGTGTGTGTGAGGTGCCTTCACACTTTATACTATTGTGCTTTGAACACTGATGATGTCATAGGGTGTGTATGTACAATCGGAGCTGCAGGGTATCTTATGTGTTTTACCACAGGTGCTGCTATTGTGGTGCCTTTGGTGTTGAATTACATTTAGCTGCCGTGGATTACCTCTTGCCCTTCCCTTAACATTTCTTAATGTTTCCCCTCCCATTTTCTGGCATGCATCCAGCAGTCTGCTTTCTTTTGTACTTTCCAAGACTCGGCTTATCTTGCAAAATGTGCTCTATGGCCGATCTACTGCAGTTTGCTTTGCTCTGCAGTGACAGTACTCTTTTCTTTGCAATCTGACACCTCCCCTATCCTGTTCTGCGGGTTGCTGCTAGCAGCCTTGTTAGCTGCTGTCAATTGCCCACTGTGAGATAATAGGTGTTAATTGCTCAGTTGTACTCCAATTATCCTACTGCGGCATTTCCTTATTTTCTTCCCCTAGTCTTCCTGTTTGAGCTGTGGTGCACGGCACGTGCATCCACTTACCGGGTTTTGGGCATGTTTTTATCCACATACACATGTGCTTTTGGGCACCATGTGTGCTCTCAGCTAAACAATGCTATACATACATCCCCACCCCTATCTTGCGGCTTTGCTTAGCAATGGGCAGCCTGGATTTGCATTGCTCCAATGTGCATACAGCTACTGCAGTACACCTCACTGCTGATGTCATGTATACCTCCAAACCACTCCTCGGTGTTGTAGTGCTGTACCGTATGGTACATCCTTACTCCGGTGGGACGTTTGTGATTCACTATTACTTGCCTCATTTGCATGGCATTGACTACTAATTCATAGTTACTGTACCAAACACTGTCACAGACCCTTAGCAACCCTTGCAGCTTGGTGGTGGTATACCATGCATACCATTGCCTATTATGGTGAAACCATGATTTGTATTACATTGCGATTTTATGACATTTGTATATATTTTCCTTGTGTGTCCCCTTTTGCGCACACATGCCGTGAGGTTGTACTTTGCTTTACTGTGGACATGACATTAAATGTTATTTTTTTAGGTGTTGTGCATCTTTTCTTATGCCATTGGCTGTATATTTAGCCACTGGCATATGTTAACATTGTAATACATGAGTCTGGTCCGCTTTCATAGCTCCGATGTTCTGTTTGGCAAAATGTAAATTGTTTTTTTTTTTTTTTTGGTTTACATTGCTATAGGCTTACACTATGCCTGCACCACTTCATGAATCATTATGTACATTCATTTGCATGCTGCAGTACTGCGCAAGGGGTGATTAGCATACCTGAGCCGAGGGTTGTGCAGATCTGGCATACACTGGTAGTGCACGTGGAATTGGATCATACCTGAATTGCTCAGCGGCCATATTTGACATTATACCGCCTACGCTAAGCCTGCACCTGGCACAAACTTCATGAATCCCGGGGAAGCTGTTTCCATAACATCTTATAATTATTTATATTTATGCACTGTGGGTATCGTGTCTCATTAAGGATTACTTCTGTACCAACTCTCTCCATTTTTTATGACATAAAATTAAAAAGGCAAGCTGTTTCCTTAACATCCTATAATTATTTAAATTTAAGCACTGTAAGTTTCATGTCCCATTAAGGATAAGTTCTGTAGTGACTCTCGTCATGTTTAATGGCATAAATTTAGACAGGAAAGTTGCTTCCTTAACATCCCATAATTATTTGCATTTAAGCACTGTATGTATCGTGTCTCATTAAGGATAAATTCCATAGTGACTCTCTCCATGTATAATAACATAAAATTAAAAAGGCAAGCTGTTTCCTTGATATCCCATAATTATTTACATTTAAGGAATGTAGGTATCATGTCTCATTAAGGATAAGTTCCATTGTGACTCTCTCCATGATTACTGACATAAAATTAAAAAGGCTACCTATTTCCTTAACAACTCATAATTATTTACATTTAAGCAGAGTTGGAATCATATCTCAATATGGATAGTTGCATAGAGACTCTCTCCATTTTTGATGACATAAAATTAAAAAGGGAAGCTGTTTCCTTAACATTCTATAATTATGTATATTTAAACACTTTAGGTATCATGTCTTATTAAGGATAAGTTCCATAGTGACTCTTTCCATGTTTAATGACATAAAATTAAAAAGGGAAGCTGTTTCCTTAACACCTTACAATTATTTACATTAAGCACTCAATGTATCTTGTCTCATTAAGGATAAGTTCCCTATTGACTCTATCCATGTTTACTGACTTAAAATTAAAAAGGCAAGCTGTTTCCTTAACATCCCATAATTATTTACATTTAAGGAATGTAGGTATCATGTCTCATTAAGGATAAGTTCCATAGTGACTCTCTTCATGTTTAATGACATAAAATTAAAAAAAGGCAAGCTGTTTCCTTAACATCCCATAATTATTTACATTTAAGGAAAGTAGGTATCATGTCTCATTAAGGATAAGTTCCATAGTGACTCTCTCCATGTTTAATGACATAAAGTTAAAAAGGCAAGCTGTTTCCTTAATATCCCATAATTATTTACATTTATGCACTGTAGGTATCATGTCTCATTAACGGTGAGTTCCATAGTGACTCTGTTCATGTTTAATTAGATAAAATTTAAAAAAGCAATCTGTTGCTTTAACATCCCATAATTATTTACATTTAAACACTGTGGGGATCATGTCTCATTAAGGACTAGTTCTATAGTGATTCTCTCCATGTTTAATGACAAAATTAAAAAGGCAAGCTGTTTCCTTAACATCCCATAATTATTTACATTTAAGCAATGTAGGTATCATGTCTCATTATGGATAAGTTCTGTAGTGACTCTCTTCATTCTTAATGACATAAATTTAAAAAGGCAAGCTGTTTCCTTAACATGCCATAATTATTTACATTTAAACACTGTAGGCATTATGTCTCATTAAGCATAAGTTCGATAGTGACTCTGTCCATGTTTAATGACATTAAATTAAAAAAGAAAGCTGTTTCCTTAACATCCCATACTTATTTACATTTAAGCACTGTAGATATCATGTCTCATTAAGGATAAGATCCATGGTGACTCTCTCCATGTTTAATGACATAACGTTAAAAAGGCAAGCTGTTTCCTTAACATCCCATAATTATTTACATTTAAGCACTGTAGGTATCATGTCTCATTAAGGATAAGTTCCATAGTGACTCTCTCCATGTTTAATGACATAACGTTAAAAAGGCAAGCTGTTTCCTTAACATCCCATAATTATTTACATTTAAGCACTGCAGGAATCATGTCTCATTAAGAATAAGTTCCATAGTGACTCTTGTCATGTTTAATGAGATAAAATTAAAAAGCAAGCTGTTTCCTTAACATCCCATAGTTATTTACATTTAAGTACGGGGGGGATCATGTCTCATTAAGGATAAGTTCCATAGTGACTTTCCCCATGTTTAATAACAAAATTAAAAAGGCAAGCTGTTTCCTTAACATCCCATAATTATTTACATTTAAACACTGTAGGTTCATAGGTTCATACTAAGCTATCTGCCCTAGGGCATTTATAAGCCTAGCCAGAGTGTGTTTGGCTTTTGCCACCCATTTTAAATTAATTTTGCTATGCCCTTTTTTGAGGTTACTATACTGTGCCTCTGTCTAACATTGACACAGAAGTGATACCCGGGGTAAACCTACGATCTCCCATCCACTCATCAAGATTCCTCTTGAAGAGAGTCAATGAGGGACTCTGCCTAACCTGGACTGGGATTTTATTCCAGAGTGAAGGGAGCCTCTGGGTTATGAATCTGTCCCTCCAGCATGTCCTATTTATTTCAGTGCTGAGGTACAAGTCTCTCGAGCGCGTAGTTCGATGGGATTTGGATTTTCTGAGGTGCAGCATGTCCATTAATTCCGGGTTGGACATGGCTTTATACGTCAGGCACAGATCACCTCTGAGCAGGAGGCATCATGTCTCATTAAGCATAAGTTCCATAGTGAATCTCTCCATGTTTAATGACATAAAATTAAAAAGGAATGCTGTTTCCTTAACATCTAATAATTATTTACATTTAAGCACTGTGGGTTTCGTGTCACATTAAGGATAAGTTAAGTTGTCATTCTCTCCATGTTTATTGACATAAATTTAAAAAGGCAAGATATTTTCTTAGCATTCCATAATTATTTACATTTAAGCACTGTATGTATCGTGTCTCATTAAGGATAAATTCCGTAGTGACTCTCTCCATGTTTAATTACATAAAATTAAAAAGGCAAACTGTTTCATTGACATCCCATAATTATTAACATTTATGGAATGTAGGTATCATGCCTCATTAAGGATAAGTTCCGTAGTGACTCTCTCCATGTTTAGTGACACAAATTTAAACAGGCAAGCTGTTTCCTTAAAATCCCATATTTATTTACATTTAAGAACTGTAGGTATCATGTCTCATTAAGTATTAGTTCCATAGTGACTCTCTCCGTGTTTAGTGACATAAAGTTAAAAAGGCAAGCAGTTTCCTTAACATACCATAATTATTTACATTTAAACACTGTAGATATCATGTCTCATTAAGGATAAGTTCCATAGTGACTCTCTCCGTGTTTAGTGACATAAAGTTAAAAAGGCAAGCAGTTTCCTTAACATACCATAATTATTTACATTTAAACACTGTAGATATCATGTCTCATTAAGGATAAGTTCCATAGTGACTCTCCATGTTTAATGACATAACGTTAAAAATGCAAGCTCTTTCTGTAACAACCCATAATTATTTACATTTAAGCACTGCAGGAATCATGTCTCATTAAGGATAAGTTCCATAGTGACTCTCATCATGTTTAATGAGATAAAATTAAAAAGGCAAGCTGTTTCCTTAACATCCTATAATTATTTACATTTAAGCACTGTAGGTATTATGTCTAAGGATAAGTTCCACAGTCACTCTCTTCATGTTTAATGACATAAATATAAAAAGACAAGCGGTCAGATTCACGATGGCTTGCACGGAGTCAAAGAGTAGTGTAAGACTCCATGCAGCCATCATGTCTGACGAGTGATCCACGAACAGCCTGTAGGGGCATGTAAGAGAGCTCCTAAAACGGCTCTTACACGGACAGGGCTTGGATATGCAAATTACCTCACTTGCAGCCAAAAGCATGCAAATGAAGTAAGTTTGCAATCCACGAAGCACAAACCTGTCTGTGTAAGAGCCATGTTATCTGCAGAAATGTACTCAGTTGACAACTGAGTACTGTTCTGCAAATAGCACAATGGAGCCTTGTCAGCTCCAAATAAAGGTTGCATATGTTCCTGAAGCATGCCAATGGCCAAATATGTTGCCACTGGCAACGTACCTCTATGCAAAAGTAAAATAAAATTTTTTTTTTCAGCAATGCCGATGTTTAAACTTAGCGCAGCGCCACGCAAACGAGCTGCACTGTAAAAAAACAGAATAAAAATTTAAAACCCATTTTATGCAAACCATCAATTTACAATGTAAGGGAATAACAGGCTGAAAACAACAAGGCCACCGAGTAGGAGTTGCTAAGGGGGGAAGCTCAGTGTAAGACATGTAACCAAACATTAGTAGGCAATCCTATGTAAATGAGTGTTAGGATAGTGAATCGCACTTTTACATAGCAAATGAGCACATTCCGTGGAGTGTAGAAGTAGGATAAGGGGGAGTAACATGTTTAATGACATAAATATAGGTGACATCACAGGGGTGTATGTATGAAAGAAATGAAGCTCATTGGAGCAGAGTGGCATATGAAAGCTGTCAGTTACACATCATGGAAAGAGATGTGTCAACAGGTAGACATGGGAGAACCAAGAAATGGAAGGTGTACACTGTGGATAACACCAAAGTTTCTTGCTGGGCGTGCATGTGCGTGTGTGCGTGCTGGGAAGCCAGAGTAAAGTAGAAAGTAAGCGTGAGTGCGCGTGTTCAAGCCGGAGTAAGCATGCAGAGGCCTGTTTAAAGCCTTGTAAGCTTGTTTGCACTGGTGTGCGAGCGTTTTAACCCGAATAAGCAAGTTTTAGTCTGTCTAAGCAAGTGTGCACATGTGTGAGTTGCTGTGAGCGTGTTTGTGCTTGTATGCGTGTCGCTCCCCCCTGAGGGAGCAGAAAGGATAAAGGAAGCAGAAGAAATTGTAGGAAGCTACCAGGGAATACTAGCAGAGCTAGCAGGTGAAAACAATCAGAAGCAGGCAATTACACAGGCAGAACAGAAGCCCAGCCCAGCACTTAGAACTCTGCAAACAACAGTGCAGTATGTTTCTCTCAAGAGACACTGCAACACTGGAGTAAGCTATTAAAAGTGAAAACTGAAAAAGCTTCACTCAGACAAAAAATGTTAGGGGCTGCCATAGCTGTTATAAGGCGACATATGCAACATGCTGAGGGTGGTGACAATGCAAATGCTGCCGGACAACCCACAGTGAGGAGACGGAGAAGAGTGTACAGGCCCAGGGTCACCTACCAGGGGTTACATGAGCTGGAGATAGTAGAACACTATAGAGGAGGCAGAGACCTCCTGCAGCAAATAGTTGAGCTGTGTAGGCCACGAGTTACACACAGAACCAACAGAGGGGAACCCATCCCAGTGGAAAGCAAGGTATGTGTTGGCCTAAGAATACTAGCAACAGGTACCTTCCAGAGACCAACTGGTGATATGATGGGGATATCACAGGCATCAGCATCCAGGGTACTGCACCAGTTCCTGGATGCCATGTTAGCATATGTTGGTGATCATGTATATTTCCCCAATTCCCGTGAGGTATTGGCCAGCAATATGCGTCTCTTCCAAATAGCGGAATACCCTGAGGTAGTGGGTGCAATAGACTGCACGCATATACGCATCAAAGCACCAGCCAGTGAGCGGGGTAGGGCCTACATTAACCGCAAGAGCTTCCCCTCCATCAACTGCCAGGTTGTGTGTGATGCTCAGGGCATAATAATGAATGTGTGTGTTGGCTGCCCTGGAAGCTACCATGATTCCCATATCTGGCATCTGACGCAGCTGTACCAGACATTTGCCAATGGGGACATCCCACATGGTCACCTAGTGGGGGATGCTAGCTATGCACTGGAGCCGTGGCTGATGACACCCATCAGCAATGCACACACACCTGAACAGGAACTCCATAATGAGGCACACGCACAAACACTTAATGTAATAGAGCATGTGTTTGGGCTGCTCAAGTCACGGTTCCGGTGCCTGGACACATCTGGTGGAGCCTTGCAGTACTCACCAACTACATGTACCCAAATTGTCATGGTATGTGCTATGCTACATAATATGATTCTGCAAAAACAGCTGCAGCAGGACCAGCATAGGCCTGGGCCAAACAGCCCCCCACCATTGCCAAGGCCATTACAGGCAGAACGTGACTCGCAGGAGGAACAACCTGAACCTGCCCCAGTAGGCAGAAGGAGGCATGCCCAGTATGCCTTGGCCTTGGCAAAGAGGCAACGCATAGCACATACACTGGCTCAGTAGGACCCCTGGAAATTATACCTCTCTCTGACTCACACATATAGTAAAAGG
>NC_056732.1:1754824261-1754860366 GCF_019279795.1 Protopterus annectens | reverse complement strand
GGGGATCCAAAATCTGCAAATTCCTATGTCTTTATTTATGAGATCCATTATGATCCTCTCCATGGCTTTGCAGATAAGGCTTGTCAAGCTAATGGGCGGTAATTTCCAGGGTCGGTGGAAGAGCCGCCTTTGTGAGTGGGACCACAGTCGCTGTCGCCATTCTCTGGAGTGCGTATCCGGAGGCGAGACTAAGATTAAACAGCTGTCCTAACTGTGGATTTAATTCCTCGTTGAGTTCATGGAGCACACAGCCGGGGACACCATCAGGTCCCATGGATGCTGTGTTCTTTGCCTTGGTGAGAGCAGTTCTCACCTGGGCGTTAGAGATGTTTGGGGGCTACAATCATTTGGTATAGATATCTCTCCTTTAGGGGAGGGAGAAGTTTGCACTGAACCTGTCAGCCAGTATGTTGGCAATGTCTGTAGGATCAGTAATCTTCACATCATTATGAACTAATTCTGAGCATATCTGGGAGTTTCCTCCTAGGTTTCTGACATAGCTAAAGAATGCCTTATGGTTGTCTTTAGAGTCCTTAGCTATTTTTCTCTCAAAATTAGCTTTGGATGATTTTATGAGAGCTCTCAGCTTTTTACTTATAGTGATCAGCGGTGTCTTACCTTTTAAGGATTTTGCTCTATCTTGTAGTAGCTTTCTCCTTTTGTTGTAGAGTTTGTTTATGGCTGGGGTCCACCAAACTGGACGCTTGCCTTTGGTACAAAGAGTCTTTGTTTTGCTTGGGATTGCCTGATCCATGCAGCCCTGCAGGTGCTGGTAGAAGGCATTTGTCAGTGATTCTGCGGTTTGAGTAATGTTAACCGCTGGCTCAGGGGCCTTAAAGGAGACCACACTAGTCTTTAGGAGTGTGAAGTCAGCTTTCGAGAAATTCTTTATCAAAGGAGTGGGTGCTATATATGTGTGTACTAAGATCCCATATAATGTCTCATGTATGTAGGGGACTACCACCTATGTGATAGTCAGTGGGTGATTGGTGTAATCCAAAGGGGATGTCTATGCACCTTGTGTCATGCAGCTTGAGGCCATGTTATCGACACCAGGTATCCGTCACAGTGACACCTTTATGGAGGATGTCTCTATCAGCTAGTGAATCAATCATGGCTCCTTGTTTGCAGTCATCTGGAAACCTATTCAGGGAAAGTCCCTCTGTGCTAGCCTGTACCTCAGGGAAGCATATACTGAACATGAGGGGCCCTATAACTGAGGACTGGGTGCCAATTGTAACTGAATTACAATAGGTACTAAGGTATGCTACCCTCACTGTGTGGGTCCTGTCCGTGAGCCACTTTGCATAACATCTTGAGACGTAGGGGCCGATGTGCAGGTGGATGTTGTCAATACCAGAATGGAGAACGGAGCTAAAAGATAATGAGAGGACATGGTAGGCTGTGTGGACCTCCTTACCATCATCTACTACCTTGGTAACTGTATCAAAAAAGTCCACTAGGTGTAGGAGCCATGGTCTGGCCCTAACAAATCCAACCTGGGTGGTATCAAAGGCTTGGAGCCCACCAATGTCTCTGTGAATGACTTCCATGATGATGTGCCCCATAGCCTTGCAGAACAGTCCCATCAGGCGTATAGGGCAATAGTCCCTCTGGTCCATTGTGGCACCACCTGTGTGGAGTGTGATAACTGTAGCTGTGTGCCATTCAGGGGCCACAGTGTCTGATACAAGGCTATTAGTGAATTTGGTGGCCAAGTGGGGAGCCATGTCATTCTGAGGTTTGTGTAAATTGCAGCCTGGGATGATGGACGGTTACATGGAGTCTGTGTTCCAGGCCTTACAGAGTGCAGGTTTGAACTGCGTTGTAGTGACCGCAGGGACTCTGCATTGTTCCTGTATAGATTTGGGCCCTGTAGGGTGTGAGAGGGGTGTAAAGTTAGCATTGAACCTATCTGCCAGGATGTTGCCAATATTAGTCAGTTCTGTAATGTTACTGCCTAACCATCATATGTCAGAGCAGATGTGGGTATTGCCATCGAGAGTACTGACATACCTCCATAATGCATTGTGGTAGTCCTTGGAATGTGTTGCAGTAATGTTTACATAGCTAGCTTTGGAGGATGTGATAAGGGATCCTGGATTCCTACTGAGGTTGATCAGGGAGCTACCCCCACCCATGGGATTGTACTCCACTTTGCAACAGCCTCCTCCCTTTGTTGTACATTATGTCCATGGAACTGGATCCCCCCGACTGCCGTCCATTATCGGGTGGGTACCATCATGGCTCTGTTAGGGATAGCATGATCTATGCAGTCATGTAAGTGCTAATGAAGTGCAGTTGTGTATGTTTCAGCGTTTGTAACTATATTGCTCATCTGCACGGGTGTCATGGTGTTTACTACTGCTGTCATAAGAAGTCTGAAGTTGGCCTTGTAGAAATATTGTATTGTGTATTCCGTGAAGGGTGTGGTGCCGGGTTGTGGATAACAAGGGTGATTACCATACGTTCGGAAATGACCAAGCAGGGGATAACCCCAGGTGTGGAACACCAGTCACATGTTGGTATTGTCCATGTCTAGGATATTGTTGGCCTTGGTGGTGGTGTGTATAGGTTGATCCAGCCGATTGCAGGTTATGAATCCCAGAAAGCATTGTCCTACTGTGTCGGTACATGAGTAGGTATCCCAGTTAAGTGTGGAATAGTGTCAGTCTCACATCAGTAATTCCTGTCTGAACCCTACTGTCCAGTATATCAAGAAATGAGGACCATTAACCATGGGGTATGGTGTGGAATCTGTAGTAATTTACAATGTGTATAGCAGTTCTGGCCACAGTTAATTGCACATGGATTACCTCTGATGCATTGTGCTAAGCAACCAGCCTGGAGGTGTGTACATCCTTGTGAAATATGGACACACCTCCGCCATGGGTGTTCTGGTCCTGGTTACATGACTGAAAGGTGTGGTCTGCGTATAACCTGTCAGTGCAGGGTGCTCTCCAGTGCCTAGAAGCAGGTCCCAGTCACTGCAGAGATATCGAAGTGGTCCATTATAAGGAGTGCCTCGCCTGAGTGCATTACAGATGAAGATGTCAAACATTGAGTAACATTACCCTCAGGTTTTGCTTGCCTGTTCCTGTTTTGGTGGTGAATATGTTATTGGAAACGTGTCCAAGACAGGCAGTATAGGAGCAGCAAGAGCCTTAGATGTTATCCGTAATTCCAGGGCCGACAGGTACAGGTCACCTGTGCCAAAGCATCGTGTTTTGTCGACCATGTTATTCAAAGCAGACAGATACTGGATGCCTGTGGAATGACAGCAGAAGCATAGGCAACTGTTGAGGTGAAACATTCAGTCATTGTACAGTGGTATCAGTCTTGATGAATGCAAAATGCTTCTCAGGACATGGGCGATACCTTCCTGGGCTACAAGATCAGAGAGCTATTGCATGTCCCTGTACATGTAGTCCAGGAAGTTATATCTCAGGGCATTTACACTAACATGGAGAATGACAGTCAAATTATACCTGGTGAGGAGTGGCATGAGTGCATAGGTTATGTTGTGGATCCTGTTACCCGACAGCCAGATGAAAGCGACTATTGCCTTGTGTAGCCTGCTGAGTGGGACATCAGTGTGACCGCCTACAGAGTCACCTATGACTAGTGTGTTGGGTATGTTATAACACCCTATTGGCTGTAGTTGATAGGCACAAATGAGTCTGTGGGCTATACATAATTGGTGTTGTGTTTGGGGATGGGGACTGACTCTGTTGCCTACACAGAGAGTATGTAGAGGCTCCGCAAATGTCGTAGTCTTACTATGTGTGGCCTGTGGTGGTGGATATCTAGTGAAACTATGTGATGAGTGGGGTGTGTTGCAAATGTTTAACATCCCCACATGAATGTCAGGTTCAGTCTGGGTTGGAGAGAGCATTACCCCCAACATGGCTACATATGTGCATCTCCCACAGGCTGTAGTGTCGTATGTTAGGAGGTGAGCATTGACTGTGTACATGAGACAATTGCTATATTGTAAAAAACGAAAAAAGCCAGCAGGTGTTGGCAAATGCCACAAATAAACCAAATAGTTTATTCACATAGGAAGAACAAATCCCCCTATGTCTGGTATGTTTGAAAAAACAATCACAAAAACATCAAACCGGTTTCGGCTCCTCAGAGCCTTCTTCAGTGAAATACAAGCAATAATTGCTATATTGCCTCATGTTTGCCATATTCATTATATAGACAGGCAATAACACTGGTAATTGACACTTGGACATGCCTGTATATTCAGCCATGTCTCACAAGATAATTGAGGTACATGTGTACAACAGCTTTTGTACTGTAAGCAAGCTGGAAATGTAAGGGCAAACAGTGTACTTGTAGGAAATGAGTTGGAATGAGTGCTATAGTAATTAGTAGCTCATGAAGTGCTTTCATGTTTTGAACAAGTGCTGAGCATGAATATGCAATACAGATAGGGTGTTGGATAATATAAACTCACTGCCCCCCCCAACAGGTACACAAGCACATATTCATGAACACTACAGAAACCCTGTAACCATACTTATGATGGTACAAGGTGCACACAGGCTGCATGTGACCTGTCCACATCCATGGTCATATTATACACATATGGCAAAACAGTTTGCTCTACACATACACTGCCATGTAAAACATAGGTTCATGTCAGTCTGTGAAAACACTGAATGGAGCACAGCAACAGTCAGCACAACCCACGGAGTGGAGATGCCAGTCATAATGGGAGGCACTGCACTATTACCTTGCTGAGTATGGTCTGCAAGTCCATGAACCTTAATCAGCGTAGATGTTGGCAGTACAGATGTAGATGACAGTATGGATGATTTCACACTGCATAGCATACCTGTGACAGGTCATAGGACATCATCACCCATACTGTGTTCCACGTACACTGAGTATACTAGACGTACCTACGTATGTCACAGGAGTGTTCTACCAGTGGCCTGTTGACAGAAGCAACACTACAAAAGGTGTCTGAGTGACATGTGCATACCACACCAGTGGCAGCTACAGTAAAACAGGGTTAATGTTTTGTACTCCCCCCTCATTGTAGCCCATACCACACAGACAAATGGGAGGCATCTGCATATGTAAGGATGTGAATGGCCATGACCTAGGAGCAATAGCTGTCTCAGTGTTATGGACAACATACAGAATGGGCTTTGTGGGTGAGGTGCGTGACATATGTGCACAATCTGACAGCTGCTTATTGCATTGTCACCGCTAGGTTAATAACCCTGTACCCATTACGTACCACCTAGGCAGCGGTCAACATTATGGACACTGTGTGTAAGGGATGGCGCTGTGCAGTTTACCTCTCTGAGCTGGTGACATCTCCAGGTGCATTAGGTAGTCATACGAGGCAACCCAAGTCATGACAGGGTGCCATCCATGAGCATGGAGATCATTGGACAGCCATACTCAGCACTCAGGTGACTAATATCGGATCACATATCACCTTTAAGGGGTATTGGCTATGCATGGATGGGTGACACCAGCCTTCATAATCCTCACCTCCACTATGCAGCATGCTGGCTACCCTGCATAAAGACATGTGCAACACTGTGATGTTGGACATGCTACACGTACATATCTTGATCTGAAAGACATACATCATGGACAGCCACCTGCATACTACAAGGATCGCCACATGCTGGACAGATCCCTGTGCCATACATGTAACATACTCCTGCCATACCATGCAACCCTGTCCATCAAAGCTGCACATGTCATCTCTGTCATACATGGTGTGATGACTGCATGGTAGATGTATCATTAACTGTCTGGATCAGTAATGTGGCACTGATGCACCTTGTTGCGGCAACATGGCTGTTGGATACAGCTAGAAAACTTCACATCCTATGGCCATACATGGCCCAGGGCATACACACTACTGCATGACCTTGTCCGTACATGCTATAGTTGATAACCATCCCTGCGAATACCATCCGGCTAGCCATTGTTCCATGTGTATCACATGTGCAACACAGGCGATATGTGGCAGGATGTTGAACTGCTGTACAGTGCCGTGTAGATGTATATGGCACAACACATGCATGCAAAGGTTCCCGTGCGCATGTCTGCATTGTCACTGCTCATGTCCATTAAGGCAGTGTATGTGTTGATATGTGACATATACACAGCATCAAGGTCAACAGCATTACTGTGGACGCATCCAGGCGTGTGCTGATAGGTAAGAACACCAGTACAGGCAAACAGACATGCCCACATCAAGACAGCATTCATATGGAGTATGAGCAATGTAATGAGGTGACACACATATATGGTGATAATATCCAATGCACAACGGTGTTACATGTGTGTGACACAAACATGTCAGTCGTGTCAGTGTCATGACGATTTGCAAAGATAACTGTTCATATGTACTATATTTAATACACATGTATGTGCAGCTGTAACCCTGTGCATCTCTGAGATACTGTGACCTGTCTCCATCATTATGTCTTCCAGATAATGCCTCGATCATGCCTGCCAGCATATAGCCACTTGGAGGATGATGCCCTCATGATAACTATGAGGTATTGTTAAGCCATGTGCCACAGCATGCCCAGCAGCGTGACGACCTATGGCAGGAACTTCGCAGGAGGGTTGATGATGTGGGTGGCCATAACCACACCTACCAGCAGGTGCACAGACACTGCACGGACCTGATCTGACATGCGAAACAGCATGCCAATGCAATCGCCAGGGAACAAGGTAGAACAGGTGGTGGGCCACCAACCCAGCCCCCACTCACACCTACCGAGGAGCTACTGGCCATCATGCAGACCCCATCAGAACAGCATCCACAAACACTAGCTGCCATCGTGGAGGTGGGTGTCTCCCAACCACCAAGCCTGGAGTTGCCTGGTAAGTCACTACTACACATATAACTATTATATCCCATTTAGTTGCATGTGTCACTGTACAATATGTAATGTAACATCATATGCAAGGTATATTTACACACATGCTGCATACTATAGTATTCTACCCTGTGTATGCACACATGTGCATACTTCATACTATATGCTTTTGTACAGGCGAACGTGTTAACATGCACAGTGAACCCTGTAGCTGTCATTGTGGAATATGCCCCTGCAATGGGTGCACACATTGTGATGTGCCATCTGACATGTCCCAGACATGTAGTGGTCCGGCTGCAACATTGTCTCACTACCCCATAAAACATACTCCACATACCAAACATACAACCCTTTGTCTGCATAACCCTGTGGACAGTGAAGTATCTGACATATATGGTGTATGTCATATGGGACAACACAGACATGTGAGATAGATGGCCATCACAAACATTTGGCCAACACATGTTCACACATAGCCATAGATGATGGCCAGAGACATGTAGCAACACACAGTAGATGTGATGTGTATGTGTGTACACCCTGTTTCACATTGTCCACACATGGTCCAACTATAGCCTTTGTTGAATGGTTATATAGTAGATGTGGAACACTGGACATCCTAAAATCCTGTGCACAGCTTGTGGAGGTGTCACTTAATTTGACCACATAAGATGTGTTGAACATCATGACTGTGTCACAGCATGACAGTAGTCACCTGTACAGCTTCCACATACATAGACACCACATCAGGCCACAGATACTGTACATTTCCCTTGCTGCTGTTGGACATCGCTGTCAGCCGTGCACCTCATGTGTGTGTGTGTGGTACATAAATGCCGAGTGAGACATGGTGTATTGACAAGTCTGCCATGTGTGGACACGGTTGCCAGCCAGCTAAGACATTTTAGCAGTTGTGCAGGGGTGTCATCCATAAGTCTTCTGGTGACCTGTCACATGACACAGCATGGTTTAGTGTGTATACACCTCAGCGACGTGGGTCACAAGACACAGTATTTATGTAATGTGTATGTATGCAATCATGGCTATGCACTGTGTGTGTATTCCACACTATATAGCAATATAGACGCCTCATGATGCCATGCAATGGCACTGTGTCTGTACTTCACACTGTATAGCAATGTAGATGCCTCATACTACCCTTCAATGCACATGCACATCTGCTAAAAGTGCATTCTATCTGTAGGGCATACAGACAGCACTGCAATGTGACACCCATAACACTGCTGTACATGTGTCAGGACACCATTGTGTCAAGCATGTATGCATGTCAATGCACACGTCAGCAGATTACATGTCATACTACATGTTAATGTCAAGGTCACATCAGCCATGTGCACTATTAACCTGTGCTGGTCCACATGGTGTATCACAGGGATGCATGCTTACTACCATTGTGTGAAATGCATGGCGTCTGATATGACACCTGCTTGCTGTTGTGTGCAACCCATGGATGTATGCTAACTACCACTATTAATGTCTGAGCTGCATGCCGTCTGCTGTATCACATGCATGCTGCATGCCTTCTGTCAAATCACATGCATGGTCTGTGTGTGTCTGTGTGTGTTTATCTGTGTGTGTCTGTGTGTGTGTCTGTGTGTGTGTGTCTCTGTGTCTGTCTCTGTGTGTCTGTGTCTCTGTCTGTGTCTGCCTTTGTCTGTGTTTGTCTGTCTCTGTCTGTCTCTGTGTCTGTCTGTCTCTGTCTGTCTGTCTGTCTCTGTGTCTGTCTGTGTGTGTGTGTGTCTGTCTCTGTCTGTCTCTGTGTATGTGTCTGTGTGTGTCTATCTCTTTCTGTCTGTGTGTGTGTGTCTGTGTGTGTCTGTGTCTGTCTCTGTGTGTGTGTCTGTGTGTGTCTGTGTCTGTCTCTGTCTGTCTGTGTGTGTGTCTCTCTATCGTAATGTAGAGTCTTTGTTTGCATTCACAGGTGATGTAGGTGAGTTACCCTCCTGAGATCCATCTCATGTTAGTGTCCCCACAGACTCTAGCAGTGATGAACATATGCTTGAGATACAGGCAGGGTTGTCAGGGGCTGAATCTGTGCCAATGGTTGCCATCCAAGCTATATCCCCCTCTTCCCCGCACACAGTTCTCATGCCAACACATACCCCATCACCAGTGGCCATAGAGGAAGGACAATCAGCGTGTGTTAGCTTGGAACAGGAACGTGTGGTGGTTACAGAAGGTGTGTCCTCACACCATGGTGTCAGTGAAATGACTGCAAATGTGCCACACAGGCATGTGGCCAGTGCTGCTCATAAGAGGACTCTGGCAGACATGCACCTGCAGGACAGAGCGAAGCAGCTGATGTCACCAGACGCATGTTTCAGACTGTAATGGTGGCACAGGCACATGCTGAACAGCAGAACAGAGAAGGACAGAGGCTTCAGATGGCTGCTATCCATACTTTAAACGACAGCATACAGGCATTGGCAAATTCTCAACAGCAGATTGCTGATGTTTTGGAAAAGCAATTGGGTGACATGGTTGAAATCCTTGACCGTGGCATGGCAATCCACGAGCGTGAGCTGTCTGTGCTGGAACATCTGGTAGAAGTGAGGCATAGGCCACATGGACATAGGCCAGCTACACCACCTGGTGCAGGTCTACGTGAACGAGCTACCTCACATGCCTGCTCTGATAGTGCCGTAGCAGTAGCAGTGCAGCTGGTGCTGCGCTGTTCACACCAGGACACAGCAGGCCACGTGGACATGGCCCTGGACATTCCCAGTGGGGACACGGTTCCAGTGGACATGTGTCATCGGACAGTAGTCAATCTGTACCTCTGCCTGGTAGTGCCCATGCAACCCCTGGCAGGCACAGGTCACTTGGCCATGGCCGGACACAGTGAGCTGTACATTCTGGCCTGTACAATCTGGAGCTGTCAATAACACCCCTGTATTGGCTGGACACATGGCAGAACTGTGTGCACACATACACGCACACAGCAGAAACATCTGTAGGGCACCGCAACACCCACATGCATAACAACCACTCATGTCCAATTAGATCACCGGCCCTAACCTGCACACATGATGTCATCCACTGGTGCAGCCTAGGCCCCTGGCAAACATTATCACACTGTGCATATGATGATGCCTGTGCCGCATCCCTGTCATCCACACCATCAATGCAGGGACATGCTCATATGGTCTGATGCAGAGGGTGAACAGAATAGTGAGATAAGTGTATATTATATTTGTTGTGTACTGTTGACACGCAGCACACATACCATGTAGTAAAGGTTTAGAATGCATTGTTACATGTTCACAGTATGTGTCTTGGTAACAGTAGCAGCATGTTGGTAATTATGCCCTGCTTCCCTCCGTAAGGTCTAATTGCATGTGCCATTACGTAACAGTGTTTGCAGTTAGAATGTATTATTTAATGTTCACAATATGTGTCTTGGTAACAACAGTAACAGCATGTTGGTAATGATGCCCTGCTTCCCTCTTTAAGGTCTAATTGCATGTGCCAATCAGTACCAGTGTTTGCTGTTTCCCATGTTTATTTATTTATTTATTTATTTTATTTTACATTTGTTGACCGGGCTAGTCCAGCTGGATAATTTCCATTTTCAGTGGAGGCCCGGGGAGAAAAGCTCCACAGATTAAAATAAGGTTATAGAGATTAAACAATTACAATAAAAGTCTGAGACTCAGACAGTGAGCAACAATGCATACATAGTTTAGATAAAGTAATACAAAACACATAGTACTATCTACGTATTAAGAAAGGCAATTAGTTGTTTACAGTACAATTATGTGAGAATAGGGTAATTACATATTTTAAAATGTATATACATAATTATAAAAGATAAAGTTTGTATATGTATTTTTTTTTTTTTTTTTTTTTTTTTGAGAGCAGTAGAAACATTACAGTCATACAGTCGTAATGTCATTTGTATTCACAGAGAAAGATTGTTTTGAAATAAGGAATTCTGATAGTAAAAAGAATAAAGTAGATTAGTCTGGATTGGTACAAGAGCAAAGCCAGAAGTTGTTCAGATGTAAAAAAAGTTGTTTTTTAAAAAGATATAAGGAGCCAAGAGCGGTAATGTGAGAGGGGAGGTTATTCCATATTTTGCCTACTGAGTTGGAGAAAAGGCAGTTACCTGCAGAATTTGTGATCCTGGTTGTGTTGACTTGTAGCTTTTCGGCGGAGCGCAGCTGTTTCAAGTTATTATAGGGGGTCAGGAGGTTACTAAGAGCAGGTGTCTTAGATGGTTGATATAGAATTTTATGTGTTAATACTAGTTGTTGATAGATAAGTTTATTAGGAAGTTCCAACCAGTGTAACTGTTTTAAGTTTATACAGTGGTGTGTTCTATACTGAGATGCTGTGGCAAAACGTGCTATATTGTGGTAGGATGTAGACAGTTTCCTAAGGTTGCTTTTAGAGAGGTTAGTGTAAATGGAGGAAGCATACAGTAGGGTAGAGATAAGATGTGATTGTGCTAAGGTGGTCCGTGCTTCTGGTGTAAGGAAGGGTTTAATTCTGTACAGTGAACCGATCTTTTTATTAACTGCTTTTATAGTGTTATTGATGTGATAATCATAGCTGAGATTATTATCAATAGTGACACCAAGCAGTTTGGTAGTAGAGTCAGGGGAGATGAGGGAATTATCACTTGCAGTAATAGTAAAGTTTAGTTGAGAAGATTTGTGGGTAGGTGAGAATAGTAAAAGTTTTGTTTTCTTG
This sequence comes from Protopterus annectens, assembly GCF_019279795.1. Lineage (NCBI taxonomy): Eukaryota > Metazoa > Chordata > Ceratodontiformes > Protopteridae > Protopterus > Protopterus annectens. The sequence goes on along the minus strand of NC_056732.1, from coordinate 1,754,848,781 downwards.
GGGTTGAGGAGTAGACATCTTTTTGAGAACCACTGTTCGACGGTAGAAAAGGTAGATTGTGTCAGTGACTGGAGTTCAGATTGAGTGGAGGCTGTGCAAATAATGGTGGAATCATCTGCATATTGTATACAGGTAGTGTTTTGGATAGATGATTGGAGGTCATTAATAAAGATAGAGAATAAGAGTGGGCCTAGTATAGATCCTTGAGGTACTCCTAAAGAGATGGGTAGTAGAGCAGATAGAGAATTTTTCCATAGTACTGCTTGTTGTCGGTTTTCAAGATAGGATGAGAACCAGATTAAGGAAGAGAAATCCAAGGCAAGGGATTTTAATATATGTAGAAGAAGGGTATGGTTGACCATGTCGAAGGCTTTTGACAGGTCTAGAAAAAGAGAAGAGGTAAGTTTGTTGTTATTACGGTTACAGTTGATGGTGTTGGTAAAGGAAAGTAGTGCAGTAGTAGTACTATGTGAAGGTCTAAATCCATGTTGAGTGTTAGCTAGTAGGTTGTTTTGAAGGAGATGGTTAAGTAGTTGTTTATGTATACATTTTTCCATGATTTTAGCTAGTGGAGATAATAGTGCTATAGGGCGAAAGTTAGAAAGGTCAGTGGATTTGCCTCCTTTGTGTAGGGGTATGATATGTGATATCTTCCAAATTGATGGAAAAGTACTTTCTTTTATGGATCTATTTATTAGGATAGAAACAGGGTAGGCAATAGATTTAGCTGCTACTTGAAGGAATTCAGCAGGAAGTTTATCTGCTGAGGGGGTAGTGGGTTTAAGTTTTTGTAAGAGAGATTGAATGTATGAGGTGGGTATGGGTTGAAGTTGGAGGGGAAGAAGGGAATTATTTATGTTACTTAAGAGCAGTTGTGAAGTATCAGGAGATAAGTGGTTAGCTAGACTTTGTATGGAAGTAGTAAAGAAGGTATTGAAGTTGTTAGCTATTAAAGAGGGATTATCAGGGTCTAAATCCTGTGGGTTTGGTGTAACTACTTTGCCTGGGGTAAGTAGATTATTGATAGTAGACCAGAACTTTTTTGGTTCTTTTTTGGTGGATTGCTGAAGTTCAAAGTAATAATTCACCATAAGTATATGACTAACTTTTGTTTTGTCTTTCCGACCATGATGTTGACAAGCCCACGTACATTGTTTTTGCCAAAGGGTATGACTATACATTTTTTTGCATTTAGCTTTAAACCATGGCGCTGGCACCAGTTATCTGTCTCTCTGAGACCTTTTTGAAGGATGTTGGTGTCAGCTGGAGAGTTGATTATGGCGCCCAGTTTGCAGTCGTCTGCGAACTTGGTGAGCCATAGTACTCCCACGTTTGCCTGTACCTCGGAAAAGTATATACCAAACAAGAGTTAGTGTTATTTAGTGACTTCAGTCCTCACTGGTTTGATAAAAAAAATCACAAAGGTGATGAACAGAACAAAAATATATTTACTAACATATGTACTAAATGTCTTTATTAATGTACAGTGTAAAATGCCTTATATGTGGAGCCTTTCTCACTGGGACTCCACTGAAGATGGGCACTTCTGGCCAAGCTGGACCATCCCAGTAAACAAATGCAAATACATAAATAAATACTAGGCAAACATCTGAACATTCAGTAAAAATCTGGGCAGTTGAGAGGCATATTGCCCTTATTACATTGCAATGCTGCTAGAATAAAGTATTTGTTAGCATGCATTTTCTAAAAGATATGAAGTCTGAAAGTTAAATATATGTCATTATTTAGTGACTTTATTTCTAATCAAATTGCCAGAAAACCAAAAAATGTTGTGAGGAAGCGATGAACATATGAGGCAAAAATCTGGCCATTCGGCCAAAATATGGACAGTTGCGAGGTATGCAGGGTATACAGACTGGATATTAGCATACCTCTTACTGTACCTGTTCATAGGTTCATAGTTATGTACTAGGCTAATGGCCCTGGAACCTTTACAAGCCTAGCCCATAAAAGTGCTCTGGCATCTTATGTCATTATAAAGGATATTACTAATTTTGATTATTAGGAAGTGCACGTTCTTTGCAGTGCCACATAAGAAAATATCTTACTATGACACACTTTAATTTGTAACTCTTGTTTTAATTAATATGCATGTTAAATAATACTGAATCATATTACTTCATTTACAATAAATTAGCTCATTTTAACAATCCCTGCAAACTTCCTATTTGAAGTCTGTAGGAACATGTTAAAAGTGTTACATATTTTGCCCACTGGTTCCACATATTACAGCTGGTGATCCACATTTTGGAGACTAAAGGTTGTCTGCTATGGTTATTGTTTCTGTTTGTGTTCTGAAGACCTTCTTAGGTCAATTAGAAGATGCACTTTCCTTCAGAAAAATAAAAACAACTGTGATCAGAATATATAGCATTGTGTTCCTTTTGGCATTTCAGTATATGGTATCTGACAATACAAAATGTACCCCTTGGTAGACTGCAGGACCTTTAGAGATAGGTTTCACTGGTCCCTGGATAAGTGTCACTGGTACACTATATTATGATAAGGGTGATTTGTATCATAAAGAAGAGACCACTAACGTTGGTTGGCAGAAGTTAATAATATGTTCTATATAAAAGTAAAATATAAACTTAGTGATTACTTTGATTTTTTGATGAGGCTGACAGGTAAGAGAGTAACTTATGGATGGGCAAAGACTTAACTCAAAGGCATCATTTGCCTGAAGTTTAACCTGCTGATGATCTGAAATATATGATTTTCAGACTTCATATCCTTCAGAAATGCAAGTTAACATAAATCCTGTTGTTCTAGCAACTTTAAGTTAAAAAAGTGTAATATTTAAAATATATCCCTATTTTATGGTCATTGCGTCCACATCATGTCCAAAGTTCTTGCAGTAAGGTTGAGAGGTATGCATACTTCTCAACTATCCAGATTTTTGCCTCATATTTTTGGCCTATTCCTCCTAAAAGTTGTGGTTTTCTGGCAAATCACTCAAGATTTAACTAACTAAATGTCATACATTTTAGTTTCAGCCTTCATTTCTTTCAGAAACTGGATGGTGGGTTGTAATGACAGATGTTTGAGGAGCCTTTTATGGTTAAATATTCTGAAATGGGTAGTTTTATCATTAGTGGTTCATACATTTTGTTTCATTGCTTAGTGGTAAAATGTTCAAAACTACAAATTTATAACATACTCTAACAAGTGTAAATGTTTCTATGTGCAACTAGCTGTTTTTTGTTTATCAAATGGCACATTGTGTTGTAAAATCTGAAAGCAGTGTTAGCATAATTGTCTTTAGTGCAGAAGGCTGTGGATTCTACTCCCACACCATGTAGATGGAGTGCTGGTATTGCAGTGCCCATATGATTATTGATTATTTGGTGCATTATAAGGGGTGCTAGGGGTTCTACACTCCTGAATATGTCCTTTGTATGAGCTACCTGTGTTTGTGCTATTTTATTTAAATATCTATAATGACTGTAGAAGCAAATAAGACAATAGTATGCTTGGTAACTGGTGAGAAATAACCAAATAATGGAACACTGTAATGGCTGAGGAGGAGGGTGCTTCTGGGGGGTAGTGGTTTGCTGTAGGAGCAGGTGCTCTGGGGGGCAGTCTATTACCCTGTCTAGGCCTCTATTTAACCGTGATCTGGCTCTGCTATTTAAAGTAGAAAATATTATGCAGAAGTAGTTGTAGATAAAGATACCTTGGGATGTAGCTGTTCTTCCTATGCATTTAAATAATTTAAGGAAGACTGGATTGTCTTTCTTGGGGAGTGACCCTGTGGTTGTGGCTCAAATAGGGGTTTTTTAGACTGTGGTGTGGGTGGGGCTTAAAGGGACAATCCCAGCGATTAAAATTCGGGTCCGCTCGAAAACACATCAAAGGAACGCCCACTTTTTTACGTCATTCAATCCCCACCCACAGTATCAGTTTGCTCGCAGACATCTGGTATATCTTCGGGTGCAATGTTGTTTTGGAGTCTGATCACAACTCCGCTTTAGCTTTCGTTCCCACATCGCTTTTGGAGGGATCACTTATTGCTGCATAATCCTTTGGATCTTCAAGTTTGAGGTAAAAAAATAACATGTATGTGGTTCTTTAGCTAATAACTCTGCTTTTAGGGAAATGTTTACAAATTTGTAGTCCGTGCTTATAAACAGTGCTTACTGACAAAGTATTATTTTAGCTTCAGACGCCTTGTGCATTTTATCTGGTCATTGCAACATACATTGCGAGTGAAGCGGTTCTTTTAGACACACTTTTACTTGTGAATGGAGAGGAGCTTTGTGTGTGGTTTGAGATCTTTTAAAACCGGTGCCAAATTCTGCTTTGCATTGCTAATCTGAAAGGGTTATGTGAAATGATGTATGCTGTCAGTTGCAGAGTCTGCTGCGGATCGTAACTTGAGGAAAGCTACTGTGTGCTGTGTGCTGCAGATTCGTGGTACTTGTGGAGACCATTATTCAGGTAAGTGAGAACGAATGGTTGTCTCTCAATCCTGTTGGTGTTTTGTTTAAGCAGTTTTTCAGGTGAGTGAGAACCAATGGTTGTACCTGAATTCTATTGCTGTTTTGTGTGTGCAGTATGTGAGTGATAAATTATGAGCAGTTTTGTACTCGATAAAAGGCTTCCGTTTTCTGCTGTACAGTGTTAGAGTCCGAGTTGCAGAGTTGCAACTAACAGATTTGCGTTAAAATCATGTAATGCGGGAATGTATATACAGAGGAGATCGGTTATTCATTTGTCTGTTTGAGTTGATCTGTACCTTCAGCATGCTAACTTGCCTCAGAGTGAAATCTGAAAGATTTCTGTAAATGTCAGCTCACCAAATTGCATTTAACCTAATGCACATATGCTAACTTTAACAAATGCTTTGTTGTCGTTGGTCAGAACTTTTTTTTTTTTCGACACCTTGTTTTAAAATACTAGTAAACTGTATCTCTGCCATGTTGTGTGTAGAGCAACCCTGCCGTCTAAGCTTAAGAAAAGTGTACAAACAACCCTGAAATAAGGACGCATTTTTCAATACTGCTGTTATCAACTTACAAATTTACTAGAATAAAAAATGTTGTGTTAGCATGCATTTTGTGAAACCTGTGAAGTCTGATACTGTCAATTCAATGACTTCAGTTCTCCGTGATTTGCTAGGAAAACATTTCTACGCTTGCCACCTTTTCAAATGCCCAAAGTGGGATAATTTTGGTGCCAACGTCACATTATTCACGCTGAAACCTACCCCCGGCGAGTACGAGGAGCAGAAGTTAACTTTTTGCACGAGATAAAAGCTTATTCTTGTAACGTTTTAGTTGCTTATTATGTTTCTTATAACATTTACGTGGTTTAGATACAGTAACTGTTTATGCAGCTATTACATAAGCTATAGGAAATAAATTTGTCCTACAATCTCAGGACATTTGGCACTTTTTACATTTTTTGGGCAGGACACAACTGGCCAAAGAGGGACTGTCCATCGCAAAGTGGGACAAGGTGGTAACCATATGAGGATCAGACCAAAACAGGAGGGAGAAATCTGGACATTCTTCGAAAAAGAGAGGTATGCTGGACATACCTCTCATCAGAAGAAATCTGTGCAAAATAAAATATTAATGTGAGAGACCCACACCTTGGGACATAACAGGTTTTGTGTTGTGGACCTGTGGTGTATTTTATCAGTGATATGAAGTCTGTAATTGTAATGTCATTATTTAGATACTTCATTTTCATTGATATTCCAGAAAACCACTTTTTTTTATTTTTTTTTTTTTTGGGGAATGCATCAAATATGAGTAAAAAATCTGGATATTTGTGAAGGAACAATGCAGGACCATACAGTAGGTGGGAAATTCTTGACATTTTGCTTTTTCAGTAGGCTGTTCTTGTGACATGCAGTTTGACTTCCCTATGGCATAAGAGTTATGTTATTGCAAGTAGGCTGATAAACTAACCCTTCATTAACAAATACATTGCAATTCAGTGGGGCAGATGTAGTGAGGTACTTGTCTGTTGATAACATGCAGTGTGAATTAATGGGGCCCAAGCTGTATTCTTGATTAATGGAGGTACAGTTTTGGGCAATAATAATTGGAGGATGTCATGTGATTGAAAGCAGCTTGAAATCTAGTACTGAGCTGAAATGATAAAACAATGAGTACTGAGTCAAGCTTCTTTCCATATATATATATATATATATATATATATATATATATATATATATATATATAAAATTGGATTTGCATACAGTTTGTGTTTATTAGCACATATATTTTCATTTGCATGCATCCTCTGTTGGAAATGAGCTTTCATAATGGTGTTGATAATGAGCGTTCATAATGCTGTTTATTTCTGTAAAGAGAATAGTAGTTTTGGTTGCAGTCTTCTCCTAAACTTTTAAAATCTCCTGATTCTGTTGGTTAACATTCTTGATCCTTAATAATAGTCTTCTGATGCACAGTATATATTTTGCAGTGCAGAACAGATAAGTTGTTTTGCGTTTGTGTCAACCGTATACTGTAAACGGCTGTTAATTTTTTTTTATGCTCCCAGTGGATAAAGGAGCATTCGGTAACTTCACTGTGGCTCATCTCCATCATTTTGTGTAATCCTGTACATTGCTATGAAAGGAATCTAGGCTGAAAATAGCATAAAACTATATGTGTATGTATTGAGAGTGAAAATGTAGATGTTTGTTAAAGAAACTGTGACAGAACAAAGCAAAGTACAAGACTTGCATGCTTTTTTTTTCCTTTTTTTAAAAAGGATAACCAAGTGTCATTACAACAGAAACCATAGTGATAGTAGATGCTTATCTTTGATTTGTGTTATTTCAGTCTACTTTTTTCACTAGTTAGCAGCAGTACAGGAGACTGCATGATATATATTCTTTTTTTCTACACATGAAGGGTTTGTACAGTAACTCGCAATCATCTTTACAACAAAAAAAAGGCAAAACCCTAGTTAGTGCTTTTATGAATGTGTACTTCTTATATACTAAATGCTTAGTTTTCATTGCAATTTTATGTACCTAGTGGCCTATGTAAAAGTGTAGTATTTGTTTAAAATGTTTACATTGTAAACTTTATAAACACTGTAGCATGTACGTATGTGTGTTCCGTGTGTACTTGTATAATTATTATTATATAGCTCGGTTACTATATTTATTATTATTACTATAATTATAATCATTTATTATTAGTTATTCCTTTAATGGGATATATCTGGTTAACAAGACATGTCTTGTTTGATAGCTCAGCTGAGCTGAAAGAAAAACATAATTGAGTTTGTCTGCTTTGACCTTTCTATTGTAATAGATCCGTAAGCATTCAGAAGCTGTTTAAAAAAATTATTGTTGGTATTGTTTTTCCCCCCTAAACAACACAACACTTTCCGCAGTCTTGGATGTTTCGATAAATGTATATTTTTCTGTTCTTTGTTGTCTGGTATTTTTGATTTGTTGAAAAGGTAGACCTGATGGGCACTGAACTTTTTGATTCATTCCATGGTATGTCTTTACTGTTGTATATATGTGTGCCCTATATTACTGTTCGATCTTGATTTTATTGTAGTTCATGTGGTTTTGCTTTGATACATTTATCATATGTAAAGTGGCTCTGACAGAGTTGTACCTCATGTGCCATGGCTGCCCTGTCTGTACTCTAAGTTGGCCACACTGAATGAAACTTGATGCCGTAAGGTAAACATATTAGTTTTGGCTTTTGTAGTCCAGTTCTCTTATCTTTCAGGTGTTTTAGTGTGAGAAGTCGAAATCCATCTTGCTACATATTACAGGTGTGTGATTTCAGACATACTACCATGAATTTGGCAAAAAAGTGCGCAGTTAGAGCATGTAATTTACATTAGTGCAGTAAAACTACTAATTAAAACTAGAATTCTGCTACTCATTCCACTGCTACCCATTCTGTTTCAGAACAGTAGCTGGTACTGGCACTACTTGTCTTGTAGTTTAGTCAGTGGAGAGAAGGCTCTCGGCTATTCGAGGAGGGGCTCGGTTTGTCATGTGGCACTGGTATACTTGCTGCAGCTGATATTTACTTAGAGTCAGTTATATTCGTTCCAGGTTATTATATTATATTATGTGTTTTACTTTTTGTTCTACATTTAGTTTCTACATTTTTGACACCTGTCTGTCTTTTTTTTTTTTTTTTTTTTAATTTTTTGCTAATTTAGAGCTACTGCTATGATTACCTAATTCATGATCTCACTAGCAAGTGGAAATTGCATCAGTTTATTAACTCTCCTGTTCTCTATTAGTCAACCAGTAGGTGCTTTTGGATAAAATTGTGATTTCATGGTGAAGTTCATTTTTCCCAACAAAACGTGTCCCAAGACACTTGGGAGATTGTAGGTTTAGCCCGGGTATCACTTCTGTGTCACTGTTAGAGAGAGTCACAGTATACTAACCTCGAAAATGGGCATAGCAAAATTAATTTAAAATGGGTGGCGTAAGCCATACACACTGTCTAGGCTTATAAATGCCCAATGGCAGATAGCTTCATACTAGGCTATTTACTAATTGGCCACATCTACTGGAGACAATACTCAGTCTCAAAGCAAGCACCAAGATCTATTCAGAACTGTTGACCAAAGCAGAACACGTCCATTTATCAATCGACCAGTTTGCAGATTCACCAAAACCTTCTCTCCTCTGTTTATTCCATCATAAAATATGGACATCCACAGTACATGAACTGGCGCCTTATCTCGACGGAACCGGTCAACCTTGGCCTCTCAAAGATAAAAAATCCAGCCCCCATGGGACCTGATCAGATGCCATGGATGCATCCTACATAACTCAGGCATGAACTTGCAGCACCTTTATGTGCCCTATTCAAACAAATCCTTAGTACCATCTTTGGTCCCGTTCAGTTGACAACAGCCACTGTCATTCCTTGACACTAAAGTGGGGTGTACACCAATCCGAGAAATAATACACCCTTCAGCCATAACTATCATGATCTGCAAGGCCATGCTAAGGATTATCAGGGACATCATTAACATGGACATTGGCAACTTCAGAACACTCAACCCAATACAGTTTGGTTTAGTCAAGCCCGGCCATGTCTGTTCAATGGGGTTGAGTTCTTTGAGACAGTCAACAAATCCATGGATGAGGAAAAGATGTTGCACACGGCCTACCTTCAACTGGCCAGGGCCTTCGACAGTCTTCCCCACTCAGGCATAGCATATAAACTCTGTCAACTAGGCATCAAGACAAAGGTTACCATATTTTATATCTGTATATACAGTGGATCTAAAAATTGTTCACACCACTGTAAAAATGCCATTGTTTGTAATAACAAAAGAATTAGGTCACAATAAATCACTTCAAAACCTTTCCCACCCTTAATATCACCTATAAACAGTAAATATACATTCAAGAACAACAAAATCTCCAGGTGTATTAAAAAAAAATACAATAAGCTGTTTGCATAACTCCCTAAACCCTGAAAGTTAAAGTATGAGCACCTTTTTATTACATTACAGCATTAAGTCTCCTTGCAAAGACGTCTGCCAGCATGAGACATCTTGACATGCCAGTATTTGCACACTTTTCCTTGCAAAAGCTGTCCAAATCTGTCATATTGCCGGGACATCTCTTGTGCACAACCATTTTCAGGTCAACAATCATTTTTTGTATGGGATTTAGGTCTGTGCTGTATCAGGTCCATTCCTAAACCTTATGATTTTTTTCTGGTGAAGCCATTCCTTTGCTCATTTGGGTGTATACTTGTGGTCATTGCAGTGATCAAAGGTGAAAGTCCACTTCAGCTTTCTAGAAGAAAATTGAATGTTTTGGGCCAGAAGTTACTGGTATTTGTAACTGTTCATAATTCCCTCCACCTTGATTACATCCACAGTTCCAGCCAAAGACAAACAACTGCAGAGCATTATACTGCCACCACCTTGCTTCACCTGGGGTATGGTCTTCTGGTCATGCTAACTCTTTTTTTTTTTAATTTTTTTTTTTTTTTTGGCACCTAACAATCCATTTTCTGTTGTGGTCAAAAAGTTCAGCCTTGGTCTCATCAAACCCTAACTCATTTTCTCACATGCTTTTGTTACAGTTGCTGTATTGTTTTGAAAAGTTTAGCTGGTCATGGGTCTTTTTCTTAAAAAAAAAAAAAAAAAACCTTCCGTCCTGCAACCATACCCCATAGTCCAGACATATGCATAATACGGGAGTTTTGTTGTCACATCTAGTACACAACCAGTTCTTGACAGAAATTCATGCAGCTCCTTCAGTGTTGCTGTATCTGTTAGCATCATCCCTCACCACTTTTCCAATTGTATTTTCATTGATTACGGATGGACGTCCAGTTTTTTCTCCAATTATTGATGACTGGCTTCACTGTGTTCTCTGGTATAGCCAGTGGTCTGATAATTTTCTTCTATCCCTCATGAGTGGTACCTTTCAACAATTACATCCCTTGCATGCTTTGTAAGTTCTGTGCGAACCATGTCTTTTGCAGTGGCAGGAACTGAGTAAATGTCAGTAAAATCTGCTAAGACAGATGAAGTTTAGTGGGGGTTAATCACAGCCTCTTTTTAATTGATGCCAGGTGTGTACCCAAGACTGCATGTTGTAATGAAATCAAATTGTTCTTAACCAAAGTATTACTGTATGGTTGTGCATGCTTATGCAACCATCGTATTCTACATTTTTTATTTATTATATTTTTTTGACTAACACATTTTTTTGTTTTTCTATTGCTTTGTATGCCTTTTCGGTCACTATGTGGTAAAATTTTCTAATACATCCTTTTCGGTCACTATGTGGTAAAAGTTTCTAATACATATAATGTCACAAAAAATGTCATTTTAACAAGTGTCTACATTTCTTATATCCACTTGGTATATGTTATTATACATCTTACATTTTATATGTTGTGTAGCAAACTCACTCACTTGTATAAACCACCAAATCTAAATAGTGAAATCCATCCTCAAGCATTATAGCCATATAATGATCTGCATACCCAAACAGCTCGGTCTTGGGGACTCTGCTATTAGGGATCAATTTCTCTACACTGAATGACAAACCCATTGGGTTATGGTAGGCCAGATTTCGAGATGGCTTGTAGCTGTGTGCATGCATGAATTACCCAAGTTATGTGGTCATCAGACACAGCGAGTTTCACCTAAATAAATTAAGGGCACCAGAAATGGGTACCTATCATATGACTTAAGTTGTACAACTTCTAATAATTATTTTTGGAACTTTAATTTTTAGAAAATTTGAGTCAGAAAATTGAGTTTGACATATATTGTCGTAAGGCTAATAATTCCCTTTACAGCACTGTACTGCAATCTCAAAGATTGTATATTTTAAGTAGGGTGTGTGTGGTGGTTGAAGGTGTGCTTCCCCCACCCCCCCTCCGGCATATAGCATTTTTTTTTTTTTTCATTATTGGTGTTGTCATTTTCTTTCTTTTTCAAAGTTGCAAGAATTTAAGCCGCATGGCAAAAGTGTATCACCATCCTCTTCTGGCTGAGTGACTTTCACACAAAATTATCACTTAGTTTACTTGGGATGTTGTACGTTGTTAGTAATCAGTACTGACTGTTTTTGTCAAAAAGTGTCATAGCAGCCTGCCTTTTGACCACCATGTTGCTTCTGTTGTACAGTAACCTATTGACATGGCTTAACTTACAAATAAGGGTATCTCATCCAGTGGCAAAGAGGTTGTAACGTCCATGTTTTCTTCCCTTATATGTACAATTGTTAACCAACGTCACCTTTTGCATATACCTCACAAACCACAATCAGCAGCGGGACACTACACAGAGGTTTCTCAACAGGAGCATCCAGGGCCTCAAACATCGAACCTACATTGAAAAATAAATCCCTGCCCCTCCACTCAGTTTCATACTGACTTCTCACAGGTGAACTATGTCTGGCATACACAGCAATCTCCGACACCGCATTGTGTGGACTGCAGCAACACACAAAGATGACCTCAACCTGGTCTGCCATACTAATAGTACTTGGTGGGATACACTGGTGTCCTAGAGACTTCACTACCTGTGCAATAGACTATATCAACATGTCAAGCAGAACACCTTAGTAGCCCTTTTTTATGTGCAACGTGGATCACTCCATGGAAAAGAGGAAGTATCCACCGGTCTCCACGTTGGGCCTTTGGTTCCTGACTGCATTAAACAGTGGCTAAATTCAACACTCTTCTTATACGGAACTTAGGATCAATAGCCTAGTAACCTCTGAGGGTTCTGTCAATCCATTTATGTCCCAGCGTTTAAAATTCGGGTCCGCTCGAAAACACATCAAAGGAACGCCCACTTTTTTGTATTAGTGAATAACATGTTAAAAAAAAAAATAATGTACAAGAAAGTAATTTCTGTTGATCATCTATTGTCATAATAATGTAGATGGTCGAAATTTGTAGAAAAGTATTATTTTGGCTTCAGACGCATTAAGCGTGCGTGCCATGGAAATAGTAACAGCTATACCCTTTCAGGCACCCAAAGCTAGATGCAAGCTTGACTTCATTTATGATACGCTAACAGAGTACTCTTTATAGGGAACCTGTTACTGTATGGTATGCAAGTCTACCCTGTGATTGTTCAGGTGGGATGGCAGCACATACCCATGGCCAAAGTACCAAGGACATAGCTTCACTTTTTTTCCTAAATAAAAGCTTATTCTTATAGTATTTTAGCTGCTTTTCTGTTTCTTATAACGTTTGGGTGGTGCAGATACAAAAATAACTATTTTATGCAACTGTTTTTGTCCAAAAGTCGACATTTGCCATTTGTTATTTCTGCACAAAGAGGCACTCTCCCTCACAAAGTGGGAAAGTCGGGTGTTAACCCTAACTAACTTCACCTCATTTCTGCAGTAGTTGAGCTCAAACCCAAGTGAGCATATTTGGATGCCGGAGAAAAGCTATTGTATTGCGTTTGTTTAGTCAGATCGGAGGCTCTTCGTTTTGTAGTACGGATCTGCAGTCTTTTTAGATACTGCATCCTATGATCCCCTGCTTCAGGCGAAAGGCAGCGATTGTTTTCTTGTCTGTTCCTTCGTATTATATTTCACAACCAGTGATCCCAAATTTGGTCTGCTTCTTGTAAAATATGGTTTTCTTGAGGACTGAAGTTCTTTCATTTTTACACGGCACTTGAGTCTCGGACTTCATATTATTCAGAAAATGCCTGCGGGTTAAACTATTTTAAACTGTGTGGTTTGTTCACCGCGAACTTTCCCAGATGTAGGGGTCGTTGACGTTCAGTATTGGTACAGTAAGAAGTTAGCAGGTATTAATGGGTAATCAGACCTTGCGGAAGGAGGCCACAATCAGGGGCATAAGCTGTTGGATGGCACTTTGGGCACCTGCAGTACCGACATAACTTTTGTCCCCTGCATTGTGTGTCTTGTCTTTCTATACATTTCTTGCTCTCGAAGGTTGGCAGGTACGGCGGATGGTGTAAGAGTGAGGTAGGGGTATATGGTTATCAGGTGGTTAGTAATTTGTTTAGGCTCAAGACCTGTACCTCAGCTAGAAGAACAAGAGCCAGAATCCTTTACCCAAAATATGCAACTCTTTTGCTTAGCAAATGGTATCACTGTGTGTTTAGAGTTGTAAAGTAATGTTAGTAGCACAACAGGTGGCATACTTTTGTTTTGATGCAGAAGGATGTTGGTTCTAGTCCCACAGCATGTAGATACTTTGCTGATACCGTGTTGGATTTTAAGAAGGTGGGGTGCTGCAGTGCTCAGTATGTCCTCCTTTGGATAAGATGCCTAGTAACCATGAACCTGTTTTAGTTTGCCATCCATTCCCTATTGCAATATTACCATCTTATCATTTTAATGTAACGTAGGCTATTTATTCAAGGACAGCAGGCAGTGAATTTGTAGATTAAATACTTAAATGTAATTTTTTTGCTAGCAGCAACCTTTTCATTAGTTATAATCAGAGCTCTTTAATCTTGAATTATTCAGATGATTTTACTTCTGCATAGACTGTACATATTGACTTACATTGGGTGGATTTTAATGACAGAAGTTTGAGTGGGTTTTTATGATCTAAATGTTCAGAAATGTGCTGTTTAGTCATAATTGGTTCAGATGTTTTGTTTCTTTAATTAATGGCTATAAATTTAAAACACACTCTAACAAGTGGTGGTGTATTACACAAGGGATATAACTAAATTATATATGCAATGTGAATCAAATAAATGAATAAAGAAATTTTACATGTTCTTAATGTGCAAGGGATCTGTGATTTGAATGATTGGAAAACACAGTGCAAAGGTAAAGTCAATCTGCCATTGGCCAGATGCATTTTCTGTCAGTGTTGGTTTCAATGCTGTTTGCATGAATGTGAGTTTCAAATGTCACAGAAGTTTTAATGCTCAGTCTGTTTTCACTGTGAGACTGTCTTTCTTTAAAAGTTTTAAATTAAATCCAAATATCACTGTAGATGTAAAGCAGAAAGCAGGCTGCACACTGAGAGTTTTGAACAGTGTTTATGGCAACTGTGGAAAAATAGCCAAATAATGGGACACTGGAATGGCTGTGTGTGGGGGGTGGTGGGGGGTGGGCTGACCCAAATGTAACATATGCATACCACCACCTGTTTGTTTACAAAACAAGCACTGATCATACCTGACCCCAGTTCTCTACCTAGTATATCAAGAGAACAGGTGATCTCTGCGGTCGCCAAGGCTAAAAACACTGCCTCAGTGAGACCATGGCTCTTTACGAAACAATCTAAAACAAGACCTAGCATCTTGGCATTCGCTCTATTCATAGCTTGAGAACTGGCTATGTTCTTGCAGAGTGGAGAACAGCAACAGTAATCCCCTTGCATAAAGGGGGGCCATTAACTGACCATGGGAAGTACACACCCATAAGTCTAACCAGCCTTATCTGCAAGGCCATGGAAAGAATTATCCTGCATCTTATCAACAAGAACATAGGCAACCTCCAAAATGATTTATCCAACCCACTTTGGCTTTGTTAAGGGTAGATAATGCTGATTAAACCTGGTAGACTTGTTTGAGAATGTCACCAAAGCATTGGATGAAGGTAAGACAGTGCACATAGCCTGTCTCGACCTTGCCAAGGCTTTTGACATAATCCACCACTCTGGCATCATTGAAAGAAACTCTCCCAGATAGGGACTAACCATAATGTTTCTAGATGGGTAGCCAATTGGCTCACCGACAGAAAACACTCTGTCATAATTGGTGACTCCACCTCCACCAGTAGACTCATAACCAGTGGTGTACTGCAAGGGTCTGTGCTGGGCCCCTTACTGTTTGACATCTATTTCTCAGATGTTCAGGTCATAGTAGATGGCCTTTGTCTGACCATGTTCACTGGTGACTGCAAACTGTGAACAATCACAGAGTTCCCCAACATTGTCAACTTATTACAAGAAGGGCTAACGGAAACAAATGATTGGTGCCAAAGCCATGGTCTAAAACTAAATGCAAAAAAATGAATTTTTATTCCCTTTGGCAAAATGAAATTCCATACATATAACAATATTGATAGCAACCACCCCCCCCCCCCCAGTTCCAACCGAGTGGTGCAAGACTTGAGAACACAGGTTGATAGCAATCTAAACATTCACAACCAAGTTTCCACAGTGGTAAGGCAAGCTTTGTAGTAGTGCACCTCTTAAGCAAGGACACATCCGGGCATAACTCTCAACCTCTTAGAGCAAAAAATCTGGACAAAGCCATATATAAAAGTGGGGAAAAGGCACAAAAATAGGGAACATTTTTAAATATTGCTCTTACAAACTTAGAAACTTTATATAGAAGAACAGGTTTTGCATTGACATGGATTTTCTTCAGGGTATGAAGCAAGAAATTGAAATGTATGTCATTATTTTCTGACTTCAGTCTTTAATGATTTGCCAATAATTTACTAGATAAACCACAATTTTATGAACAACATACCCAGAATATGAGGAAAAAATCTGGACATTCGGTAAAAATCTGTACAGTTGAGAGGTCAAGGGATGTTATAACTCCACTACACTCGACCCTCATCAGACCACTAATAGAATATAATGCACCCTTTTGCATGTACCTCACCAGACACCTGCAGCAGCTCGAGAGACGAGAAGTTACTCACTTAGAAAATACAGGGAGCCCAAACCATGACCTGTGTGGACAAGCTGAAAGCCCTGTCACTTTACTTTGTATCTTATAAGCTGCTGAGAGTTGACTTGTGCCTGGCCTATAGGGCAATCTCCAACCCTTCCCTAATGGAAATTCTGCACATCCACAAGTAAAATGGCATAAGGGTCAATGGCTCAAGGGATCTCAAACTAGCTAGTGACATTAAAAGAACATGCTAGAGAGACAGATACATCTCCCAGAGACTGATGTTTATCTGGAATAGACTCCATATTCACATAAAAAAGAGCTCCTCACGGACCCTATAACTAGATGGTAGATCACAAATTCACCCCTGGGGTGTCAGCCATGTCCCTCATGGACAGGAGTAACCGGTGTTGAGCACATACCTGCTCGGTTTGCAAATTGGTTCTGTAAACTACCCAAAAAAGAACAAATGTGGACACTTAGGATTAACATGGCTAGGCTTATAAAAGCTCTTGGGGACACTGAGGCTTACAAAGGCTCTAGGGTCGCTAGCCTAGTAACCTCTTATGAACCTATGAAGAAATAAGGAAGAGACTACTTTGCCATTATCTCTAACGTTACTCACAGTATTTATATATGTCAGAATGGCAGTGCTAGTACTATGGGAAGGATGGACGCCATGTTTTCTAAGGGATAGATGTTCTTCCTGCAGGAGATAGTCTACTAATTGTTTTTGAATACATATTTCAAGTATTTTGGCAAGGGCAGTTAAGATTGTTATAGGTCTAATTTTAATGTTTGCTGAATTTCCTCCTCTGTGGACAGAGATAATGTGTTATTTTTTTACAGAGAAAGCGAATTGTGGGATTGCTTCACTGATCTATTTATAAGGATTGAAACAGGATACGCAGTACCATTGGCTGCTATTTTTAGGTACTCTCTTGGGAGGTCAACAGCTGAATAAAATATGGCTTAAGTTTGTTACCAGTAGTTTTATGTAGGATGTGGGCACAGGTTTGAAAATGAAAGTGTATGTGGTCACATGTGGCTGTTGAGCAGGGATGGGATTACATGTTGAGGAATCCTTGGTTAGAGATGCTATACATCTATAAACTAAGAGTTGAACTGTACTACAGTTTCGAGTGGTGAGTTATCGGCAGAGGGCTTTGGGTTAAATTTTTGGTCAGGATGCAAGATTCCTTTAACTGATGTCCAAAATATTTTAGGGTTGTATTTACTATTATTTCCTTTAACTGATGTCCAAAATATTTTAGGGTTGTATTTACTATTATTCTGAAAGTGATTATTTATGTTATTTATTTTACATTTGTTGACTGTGATTGTCCAACTGAGCTGAAGTGCCCTTTGTCAGCGGAGGCCCGGGGATAAAAGCGCCAACATATTATACAATTTTCATTATAAATAAACATTAAACAGCAATGTTACAGGATTATTACAAGGCATTAATTAGCAATGCAATGTTATACAGTGTCAGTAATCAGGAGTGTAGCATAACTATTTCAAGATGTATAAAAAGAAATATTATAGTACAGTTTTTGTCTTCATTTATTTGCTCTTTACCACAATTGCAAAGCATTCTTAAAATTTCAAGACACTAAACACTTCCCTGCTATCTCAGATTCATGAAATTGAGTAACTTTGATCACTGAATGCCAGGCACAATTTCTAGTCTATTCCCAGTGACTGTCCTCACAAAGTTATCTCGGTCATTCTTCTCAACTATACACAAATTTGCAGAATAACAATTATTTTACCTTATATTTCTGACCCATACCTCTCAACCTCTTAGTGCAAGAAAAATGGACAAAGCACAACAAAATGAGGTGGGCATAGACCCACAAATAGGGTCATATATAAAAAATTGCTCTTATAAACCTATAGACTTGATAGAGTAATAGGATTTGTTTTAACATAAAGTCTGATGTTATCAGTCTTCACTGAATCCTTCACAGTGGCCACGGAACTGACTCGGCCATTTATTATAGCGCACTCCTTCCAAACTCTCAAGCTTGGTACTACCCATAGTTGCCTCAGATCTCACTTGCCGCTTCATAGGTCAGACGTGTTTGTCCTTTTCTGTAGCCTAGGCTGATTTTGCCCTCTCTCTATCTACCAGCTCCTCTTGTAGCTTAGTTTGACTCTGTTTCCCTTTCTGTACGTCTTGCTACCTTTGGTAGTCTTTTTAGTACAATTGTTGGTAGATTTAGTACCTTTATTATCTCATTAGATACTCTTATTCCATCTTAATTGTTTAACTAAAAAAATATTCTTATCAACATCTCTTCTTTATCTGTGTGCCTGTGTATTTCAGCCCTTTTGGTTTCAAAATGTGTCAGAAGTGCCATGGTGAGATGCCCAACTCTGATGGGTATACCTTATGTGAATACTGCCTGTGGAAACTTCAACTTCAGGTAGATTGTTCAATTTTTCACATGTTCTCCACCATACCCCTTACTGAGAGGAAGAATACATTTATCTTGAACAGACTCCTCAAATCTGATTTTGAAGAGGCCATTTCTGTGTCTAGGACTGAAGCTAGCACATCTTCTTACTCTTCTTCTTCCTCTACTAAGAAAAGACCTACTTGGCTTCCTAGTTCATTGGAACTGTCCAAGAAAGTCTCTAAGCTGACCTCATTACTCAACAGCTCTTCGGCACTGGAAGGTCTATCTGGCTCTACATCTAAAACTGCATCCGAGCCAACAGTGACTGCTTCAATACACTGAGTATTCCTGGTGGCAAAACCGTCTCAGCTGCCTGACAATATACTCGCCAACCTTTGATTCTTTTAAAGACAGGCCACCAAGTTCTTTTCTTGAAGTGAGGCCTCCTAATTCTCCTTCGACTGCCTCTATCCGATCTACTAAGTGTCTGTCATAAGCCGACATTTTTAGACCAGTGGATCAGCTACTGATGCAAAGGGGATTGTCCTTGGTTCCTAGCCACACTGTCATCATAACCAGCCAGTTATACGTTCAATTCCTCCTCCTCCCACTCCTATTGATTAGTTGTAGCCCCCAGTTCCAACAATCTCGTCACCGACTATCTTGGTTCCGGAATCATCTTCTTCTCCAGTTCTGCCTTGAGCTCCTCTGAGTTTTCAGCACTGGAGGGCTCCTTGGGATGGGGCTCTCTGGTTGGGTCCTTGGTGTATGGATCGGTTTCCTTAGTTTCAGAGCCGTCCATGTTCCTTGTTGCTTCAGTCCTTGCAGCGTTGAGTCAGGCTTCTGCTTCAGGGGCTACCTCCTCGCTGCAGGGTGTGACTCCGGTTCAGAAGGAGTCTATTTCTGTTCCAGGCTCCCATCCCTCTATGGGGGGGGGGTAAACCTTCCAAGTCATGTAGAAGGCCTTGTCCATTGAGGACTCACAGTCTTTGCCATCCTTGTCGGGACAGTTGTCTACATCCCCTCAAACTGAGCTGCCATCCAACTTGTCCCCGCGACAGAGGGCACAAAAGTCCCATGTTGCACCCAATTTGGTCATTTCCACTACAGATACTTCCCTGGATCACCCTCCCCAATGAAGTTCCTGTGAAGAAAAGTGCAAGAGCAAGCACTTAGACTCCTTGGAAGAGTCTTTCACTAAAGATACTGATTTTGATGAAGGAGAAGGTTCCCTTAGGTCATCGCCTGATAATGTTTCCTTTGGGCACATCCTAGAAAACCTGAAACAGAGTCATGGCTAGTCCTCCGTCCAACCTTCCTTGGAGGAGTCAGTATACCTGGAAGCTTTTTGGGCCCAGCCCTCTATTTCTTGGATCTCTCCACCTGCTGACAATCTCTTTAAATTGATTGCTTAGTGGGTGTGGAAGATGCCCAACACCATTGAGCCTATCCCCAAAAAGCCTGATCCTATTATTACCCCCGAAGAATGAGCCTTACTGGTCCAAAGGAATACCCACTGATGCCATGGTTACAGCGGTGGCCACAAACAGGGAACTTGCTGAGGGAAGTCCGACTATCCATTATCATAATAAGGAGTCTAGGACTTGGGATAGATTTGGGAAGCACATTTATGCTTCAATGAACTTCACTCTCAGGTCCTTGAATTAGAGGGCACACTTCACTAGACTACAGAGGAATCTGATCAAGGAGCTCTTGGATACCCTCAAAGTAGCAGTGGCTGAAGGGATATGGGCTAAAGTTACTCTCAGCTAGTAACCCTTGATGCAATTTCTAACTCGTCCATGACACTGATTGCTCATACAGCTGAAGGGACTTCCAGAGCAGCGGGTTCAGGCATAGCCATTAGAAGGCATTCCTGGGTGCTATTGTGCGACTTTGCGGAGCCATTCAAAGCGTCATTCGCTAATACTCTGACAGCTCTATCCTTTCTGGTCCCAAAGTTAAAGACACTTTAGACAGATGTGAATCGGATGGTAAGCGCCTTTTGCCGTCGGTCTACATATCTCCATTCCTCAGAGGCCCTACTCCAGGAACCAATGAAGTGGGAGACTATGGTTTAAAAATTCAAAAGTATTTTCCCGAATTCACGTGGTAAACACTTCCCCTGGGCAGAGAGGGAAGTAACAGGATGCCGCCCCAGAGGCAGAAATGGACCTCATAACCACGGATCCAGTGAATCTTTTTCTGGTAATTCTTACCAGCACCCTTTAATGGGTCATCAACTGCCCTCCTCTGGGTGCAGTCACAGGATGACTCTCTGCAGCAATCTGCATTAACTATGGACAGATGGGTGCAGGGAATAATATCCAGAGGGTATAAATTACCATTATCAGTTCTGTCATCATCCCAGAAGAAACTCACGGACGTACAACCCAGTCACAGGGAAGCAGCAACTTTAAATATTCCAAAAATGCTACACAAAAGACTCATCCAAAAAGTCCCACCAGACCAAACAGCATCCAGTTTTTCCTCAAGGTTATTTGTATTGCCCAAAAAACAGGGGACATGGAGACGACAGTTCAGCAAACAACATTCCAGATGGTCTCGGTACAGGCAATACTTCCATTCTTGGTAAACGGTGATTGGATGTGCTCTGTAGACCTTCAGGATACTTATTACCATATAAAAATGGACAAAAGCTCCATGAGGTATCTGCGCTTATGGCTGGCAGCCAGTCATTTCCAATTCAGAGCACTACCCTTTGGTCTAACCATGGCCCCCATGGTGTTCACAAAATGCATGGCAGTAGTTGCAGCTCATCTCAGACGGCTAGGATTTTGACTATTTCCATACCTCGATGACTGTCTCCTTACTGCTATCACCTGGTGTCGGGTATGGGTTTCCATCCAGTCATATGGGCTACATGTAAAGACGCTCATAGAGAGGGTCTGTTTGATGTGAACTGCTTGCCTATTCACGAGGAGTGGCAATGTCTGAGAGACATATCTGTGTCTCCAGCAGGTCATATTTATGACTCAGTGCAGGATAAGGTGTATGGAGAAAGTGACCCTTATCCCTTTATTCTTGCTGACGTGCATAGTTTAAAGTTAGGTTTGGAATATGACATTGCTGGGTATGTGTGCACAAGTCTCCAGTAAGTAGTCTGTATGCTACTGAGGACAGTGAGAGTGATGTGAGTCTGTCACTGCGCGACATGTGGTGTACACCCTGTCATTTTCTTGCTTAGAATTCTCTTGTGTCTATCAAGTTGATGCTGGTGCGAGGGTAGGTAAATACAAAGAGTGCATTGTACTCTGTTATTTGTCTGATGAGGGTTGAGTATAGGGGAGTTAGGAGCTGTTTTGCTCCGGAGGCAATGCCTTTGCTAATGCAGTGAGTGATTTAGAATGCCTTACTTACCACAGTAGATACATGGTGGTTAAAGTTTAGCTACACTCAACTTGCATTCCCAATTCTATCAATAGTGAGTTGTTACTTAGGGTATTCTTATTTATATGGTAGTCTGCATGGATATCATTTTTACCTCATGGGATGATAACCCATTTTTTAGCACTGAGTTGGAGTCCATGACTTGGACAACAATCATTGAATTGTGTAAGTCCCTCTTCAAGTATATTGACATCTTCTGGCCACTAAATGATTATACCTAATTTTCATTAATCAGCAAAGTTAGACACACGACTATAGTTCGGACTGAACTTCTGAGAAGTGTATGCAAAACAATAGGGAGCCAACAATGACCACTGTGGATTCCCACTGCAGACAGACGTGCTGGTCTAGCTAAAGTCACAAATTTTGAATGAGTGCTGTCTGAAGTTAGCAACACACCTCACAACATAAGGGTTTATATTCAACTGGGAAAGTTTATCAATGATGCATGAATGTGTGGCTGTATTAAAGGCCATTGCTAAGTCAAGGTTGGATGTATGGACAGATTTTCCTTGATTTATGCCTATAGTGATGATTTTTAAGTCATCTGTCGGGTTAAAGAGGCATGAACTTTCTTTTACAAAACCAAATTGTGTGTGATTAATGGTTTGTAGGTCATCTATGTCCTTATTTATAGGATTCATGATAATTAGTTCCATGGTCTTACAGAAAAGGATGGTTAAAAGTATGTCTCTGTAGTTTCTGTAGTATGAGTCTCATTTTTAATAGTGTTGGCAAGTGCCATATGTCAAATGGGAAAAAAACTGTTACTCATAAAACAAGCAATAAATGGTCAATGAGATGAATGCTGTAAGGAGCAGGCTATACTGTCACCGTAGTGAAAATACTTTGGACATGACACTGAATGAGTGTCTGCATGTATATATGTATATATATATATATATATATATATATATATATATATATATATATATATATATATATGCGCCAACCCAGCACATGTATGGGTGTGTGTACATCTGTGTACATAAACAGAGACACACACAAATTCAGACACAGATTGTTGTGTGTGTGTGTGTGTGTGTGTGTGTGTGTGTGTGTGTGTGTGTGTGTGTGTGTGTGTATATATATGTGTATGCATTTATTTGCGCCTTTCTTCTTGGGTCGCCACTGAAATGTGCCTTTTGCCTCAGTTTTACTAACCCAGATAACAATACCAAAATACAAATTTAGCAAGTAAAATATATATATATATAAAGTGTATATTTATATATGCATAGACATACACAAGCATTTGAATATATATATATATATATATATATATATATATATAATGCATAGACATACACAAGCATTTGAATATATATATATATATATATATATATATATATATATATATATGTATGTATATATATATATATATATATATATATATATGGTTCTACCTGACTTCACCGAAACACCAAAACACCGACAACGCAATCACCGAAACCACATAACCGACAGTACAAAAACACGAAAATTCACATGCCCGACAACGAAATAACCGACGGTACACAAACACGAAACCTGATACACTTCACACACCACAATCAACAAACAACACACATTCCCCATCCAAAAACCACATACACAACACAAGCACACCAAAATCCCTGCAAACCCACACTAAACCTCACATACACAACTACCTACACCCCTGACCCAAACCCTAACCCTAAGGTCCGTCACTACCGCACACTTACCTGACCCGCTCCCTAACCCTAACTCACTTATCCCGCCCCTAACCCAAACACAATCACTACCGCACACTTACCTGACCCGCTCCCTAACCCTAACTCACTTAACCTACCCCTATCCACACTTACCTTACTCGCACCCTAACGTCCGTCACTACCGCATACTTACACAGCCTTTTCCCATTTCGGCATCCTCAGCTTCGGTGCTTTCATCCGTCGGGTCGGTCTTCTGCACTGTCGATCTTCTGGGTCCCGTCGCGTCGGTCTTCTGCACTTTCGCTCTTCTGCGGCTCTCGATTTCCCTGTCGATGTTCCGGCGTGTCGGTGAAGTCAGGTAGAACCATATATGTATGTATATATATATATATATATATATATATATATATATATATATATGTGTGTGTATATATATATATATATATATATATATATATATATACATGTGTGTATATATATATATATATATATATATATATATATATATATATATGTATATATATACATGTATATAGACACACACAGACATATACACACACACGCACACAGAAATGAACACCAACATTAATTATGATTTGATCTGTGAATACATTGACTGAGACACCGACAGAGGCTTATAGTCATAACCGAAATATATTTATATAACCTTTGTAACCATACACACAACATAACTATTCACTCTGAGAAACCAATATTCTGTATGTATGCGTTTAGTCTTTTCTTTAAATGTCTCAACGTTTTATCAAAGTGACATGCAACGAACAAATGAGTAATGTCTCTTTATGAGTGAGTGTGTGTGTGTGTGTGTGTGTGTGTGTGTGTGTGTGTATATATATATATATATATATATATATATATATATATATATATATATATATATATATATATATATATATATATATATATATGTATATA